>NC_051440.1:14940782-14970102 GCF_001649575.2 Kryptolebias marmoratus | reverse complement strand
GGTTAGGTATGTACTGGTAATGGTTAGGGTTAGGGTAAGGGTCAGGGTTAGGCTGTAGTTAGGGTGTAGAAATGAATGGAAGTCAATGGAAAGTTCCTGCAAAGATAGAGAGACATAACGTGTGTGTGTGTGTGTGTGTGTGTGTGTGTGTGTGTGTTATTGAGGCCAGCATGGGATCATCTTTGTATCTTCCCTTCCTTTGTCAGAACCCCCCCAAGAGACAGAAGGCCAGGAGGACTACGAAGAGGAGAGTTTTGAATTCAGCGAGCGAGAAAACCGCGCAAACAACAACAACACGCCAGACGTAGCCAAACTATCTCAAATGGAGTACTACAACACCTACGGGAAGAGTGCGGGGCGCTTTAGTACTGCATAAAGAGTCACAGTGAATACGAGTGTAAACAAAACTAAGATTTTTTTTGTTTGTTTGTTTCATTGCTGTTAAAAACATAGAGCTTGGATCCCTCGGTAAGAAACGTGAGGAGACCCGGCAAACTGCACATCCAAATGCACTGGAATCACCCATAAAGCTTCAAAATGTGAATCATGTACGTGTTTTCATTGAACGCAAAGCAAACCTGCAGATTTTGTTTTCAAAACGGGCAGTATAAGATACAGGTAAGAACTTAAAGGTATAGTTCACTACTTTAAAAGTGGGGTTCTGTCAAAAGGTCATGACCGATATCTTAACTGTTGTAGAAAGCTCTTCGAGCAACATAAGGTTGGAGAAATAAAGTTTAAATTTGACTGGGTCGAAGAGTTAATGATTAGTCTGATCAAGTTTGAGACCCGTCTTAAAACTCCTGCTTCAACAATTTAGAGTGTTTTTTTTGTGAACGGTATGTTTTAAACCTTCACAACACTGTCAGTTTCACATTATATATGGCTGTTTATATAGAATCTTATGACTAATTGCAAGCAGTAGCAGCTAGCCGTAGCACTTCTGGTGCAGCCTGGGGCGCTTCCAGAAGGAATATCTTAGTATTACTTGAAATACCTGCATAAACCAAAACTGTCTAAGATGTTGATAAAATAGTGTTTACATGAACCGCAATGAAACTTCTGAGACTAAAGTTGTTTGAAGAAACGATGGTTAGAATTGAATTTCGTCACCAAACTGAGGTCGTTCAAAGAGCTATCTGCAACAGGTAAGATATTAACTTTTCATACCCTTTCAACAGAACCCCACTTTAAACGACCCGAGCTGTCTCTTTAACAACATATTCATCTGAGCCCTAAGATCAAAAAAAGCACATTTTTGGCAGGAACGGCATGTCACGCTGCACTTCCTCAGATAATCCCAATTTTTTTCCCTCAGTCTGCTGGGTTCATCGATACAAGAGGTGAAGGAAGGGAACAAGTTCTCTTTCACCTGGTTCGCTTTGATTTATACTGTGAAAAATTTAAGCTCTGCAAAACGACTTAAATTCAATTTAGCTTTCAGCCTGTGCTTTATTGTATATTACTGTACAGAGTGTATCAGTCCTCCTGTATATCGACTGGTACTGTAATCAGTGCATTGCACTAAAAGGACCACTGTGTCTACTTCTTACCGTTCTGCATTAACAAACGTCACCCTGTATTGATCTCCCGTCTATGAATGTAACTGTTTCTGTGGAATGTGTTCAGACAGCGACGACAAGGAAAAATTAAAGGCCCCCCTTTTTAATGGTTTACCAAAGAAGTTTATCAGACCCTGCAGCTACACGGGCACCGTCCGTCTCATTTCAGGCTCTGTAGTTCTTTTTTTTTTTAAAAAGACAACCACGGTGGTGCTGCGTTTTTTTTCTTTTACTATTTTCCCTACATCCAAGTTGACCACTGCAGCATTTAAAAAAAAAAACAACAAAAAACAAGACACACCCTGCATTCATTCTTTTTTTTTTTTTTTTTTTTTTGTTGTTGTTATGGATGAATCTCACCAAGAATTGTCCCAAAAAAAGCTCGGACAGAAATATTAAGTGCCCCAGTGTGTCTGCGAGAGCATGCTATCCATCATGCTGTACTCCGGTCTCAAGTGATGAACGACAACCTCCCAACATGTGACAGGGCCGTGGACCCTGCGGAAAATGATTTGGAAATGCTCAATATATTCAGTTTTTCCACTGCTTAGCTTTTTCAAACTCGCTACTTGAAAACAAGGTTTCCATTTGCAATGTTGATATGGTGCATTTAAAGTAAAGAAAAAAAAAAAAGTGCTCATTTTAGTGAGGTTTTTTTTTGTTGGTTTTTTTCCAGCTTGTGTTCATACGGTCGCTGTTTTAGTGACGATACACTGGGGAAGAGGCTTCTGTATTAGACTTTAGTGTGACGATATGAACAGAAATGTATGTATAATGTTGTGTACCAGACAATACTGTCAAATAATAAATTTATTTACCTTTAATGCTTCGAGTTTTGATCATAATTCAGCCAAAAACACTTGACGGCGGAGCACAAAAATGAGGTCAAACTCAAGTTTATTGGCATGTATTTTTGACATCGGCTCCAGTCTTTACACAGCACTGATTATCGTACACTTTACAAAAATAAAACCTTGCACATAATGGGACCGGTAGGTTTAGGGGCATCAGATGGAAGGACGACCATTTGATATTCTAAAAGAAAACACTACAGAGTCCTACAGACAGCATTCTCCTTCTGGTGAAATGATAAGTAGATTCATTGACCTTTAAGTTAAAAATGAGGTACAAAAAAAACAAAATGAGTGCCAGAGTCGTCTCAAGTCCTTCACTTGCCCAGGGCTTTGTCCAGGTTTGACTTGATGGCGTCGAGGAAGTCTGTGGTGTTCACGTAGTGCTCGTTCAGCTTCACACTGAAAAAGGCGAGACAGAGGAGAGCGGATCAGACGGTTTAATAACGAACAAGGTGAAACTATTTCTGCACTCAGCTTTGATTCGTGATGGAGTCAATATTACCACGCTACTCGTTTCAATCTCAATTCAAGCCCTCAAAGACAGCGCATTATGTAGGGTATTATTATTATTATTAAACAAGGGTTAAGCTGGTAGTTTTAAAAACCTCCCCAGACTACATTTAGTTTACAGGTTTGTAATCCAAATTAATCAAAAGAAAAGTTGTGCTCAGATTAAAAAGGACCCGTCGGTGCAAATTTACAATTTAACAAAAACCAAATAAGTATATAATCGAAAGAAGCACATATACCCTCATTCAAGGCTTTATGAGACAAGAGGGGTTTAAAAGAATGACAATAAAATCATACCTGTATAAAAATGCACACTTTTCCTGTCCTTCTTTAATCACAAAGGTTGAATAGAAATCAGAAAAATGTCTTCTAGCTACAATGCATGCTTAGTATTTTATTAAGAAATGCTTCAAAATCTCAAATTTAGATATTTCTATCATGCTTTATTCAAATGAACTGCCTGTTAAGGACAACTTGTGAGAAATAATTTGAGATAAAACCGCCAGAACTCAAAAACCTTCCTAACATGCCCCCATATCTGGGGTCGTCAGCTAAGTTAGTTTTCAGACTTTAAAGCAAATAAAACCATCAGTATCAGGAGTCGAAAGCTGTTTGAAATTTAAAAGTAAGAAACTCTTTGAGTGGAAGAACCAAGCCTCTTTTTTTTTTTTTTTTTTTTTTTTGGGGGGGGGGGTGTCATTATAGGCCTAATGTCCCAAAACATAAAGATGCTCCAAGAACTAAATGGGTCCATTTTTCAAACCAAGACTGAATGTAATGAGGTTTTATATGAATAATTATTCTCTGAATTATGTTTTGAAATTAATGGTTTCTTATAAAACGTTTGCCAGTGGGAGGAAAAAATAATAAATTAAAAAATGAACGTCACCATTTCCCAGATCTTGAGTTTGTTTACAGAAGTTAGGAACCAAAACACTTAAAACACTTAAAACACAGAAAAGCAATTTGTTGTCTGTGTGCAAGTGATTCAAAATTTTTGGCAGCTGCCATCATCGCCGTCATTTAAGTAAACTATTTCTGTGTGGCGCACCTCGGCACCTTATTGAGTTTTTAACCAGTTAGACAACAGATTTATTAGGTTATTGTATGGTTTTTTTTCTTTCTCCATACAACTGCATGAGAAAGTCTGGGTATCCCTGATTAAAACTGGTTATATTTTAAGTTGTAAATTAGGCAGAAAAATGAAAGGATCTGCACCCCAAGAAACCACAGCTCCTATAAAGGTGGGAAACATAGATTCTCAGTCATCCAGGTCAGAAAACAGCTGGACTGAAGATGTTTCACCGCTCATTCAAAAGGCAGAGGAATGAACTCTTTCAGATGAGACGCCTTCTAAAGGGGAAAAATATTCAGTTGCTTTCTGTACAAAGACTTCGGATGAAACTGTCACACTCATCCTTTCTAAGATCTACTGTTTGACTCCACAAGAACCAATCAAAAGAGCAGATAATGAAAATTTTAAAAAAATAAAATAAAATCCAACACAGACTCCTTAAACCTCGTCCCAACAATCAGCAGCCAGCGGCTCCTCCGAGCTGCCGTTTAAACAATCAGCCACAACTTGGCGGAGGAGTCGCCGGGAGAGAAAATTATTTCTGCCCCGTCAACCCTTAAATCAGCGGCAAAAGTTTGAAGGGAAGTTTCGCAAACAGAACATCTCTCCCACTGTTGATGTTGCTTCCAGGTGGCAGGAGGGTCTCAAAACTTACAGGTGAAAAAGAACTCAACATTTTCTGAACAGTAAAGCTACGATTCCTTAACTGGTTCCTGAAAGCTCTCATGGGTTGTGATGCAAACATTTGTATTACTGTCTTTATTTAATCACTTTTTCTAATCATATTTGTAATACAAGTCATTCCTTCCTGCACAGCAAGGATTTTTGACAGAAGGTCCCTAAACTTTAATTCAAAGTACTACAGTACAAGCAGATCTTGTGCAACTGTTGCATTATTTCAGGAATTATGTCCACTGAATATGGAACAACTTCCCATTCCTTCTCGTTCATTTACAAATCAAACCTTTCCTCACACTTCCACAAGCCTGTTGGGTAAAACATGGAACCTCATATTACCTCAGATATTAATGTTCATCATTTGATGCTCAATTAAAAAAAAAATGGGACAAGCTGCACAACACGACACAGCTCATCTACAACCGGATAGGCTGGATAGATTTACAGATACGGAACACGTGACTCAATAAAGAGCTTAAAAAATAAATTCATTTAGACAAACCTTTTTGTTATTCGTTTTCTTTCCACCAGTAGGTCACAGCGTTAAAACAAACTTACTTGGACAAGCCGTGGATGCAGCCTGCGAGGTCCTTGGTCATGATGCCGCTCTCCACCGTCTCGACGCACACCCTCTCCAGAGTCTGGGAGAATCTGCAAGTGAACAAATGCGTTTACGGCTTGTTCTTAAAACCGCGTTTTTACACCGAGGGTGACGCTATTACAGCTCTTACTTTATAAGGTCGGGGTTGCCGTCAAGTTTGCCTCGATGCTCCAGGCCTCTGGTCCAGGCAAAAATACTGGCGATGGGGTTGGTGCTGGTCGGCCTTCCCTGATGAAACGGAGAAGGAAAGGGTGTCACAATAAACTACTAGTCCTTCTTTTTTCCAAATTGACCAAGTGGAAGATCTACTAATTACAAGTTCTGGACACAGATGTTATAACATATTTCTACCACACGATGGCAGTATTGCTCCTCACATTACACAGTCTGGAAGTTGATAATGTGGCTTCACACATTTTTTTCTTCACTTCTCAGCTGAAATGTTTTTGTTTTTGTTTCTGTCTAACCNCCCCCCAGTATAGAGCTGGGTGATAGACAAAGACTGATGTTTGCAAACCTTCTGGTGCTCGCGATAGTGCCTGGTCACGGTGCCGTGGGCTGCCTCAGCCTCAATCGTCTTGCCATCAGGACAGATGAGAACTGAAGTCATCAATCCCAAGGAGCCAAAGCCTGAAATAGGAAAACAAAATCTTTTAGTGCAACTTTCAGATGTCTTACAAAACTCGCAAGCATCCTTATATAATTGCATTTTTTTAATAGAACAATTTCACAAAAACAAGGCAGGTTGTTCTCCTTTTAGCTCACCTTGTGCAAGAATATCCGACTGAACGTCTCCATCATAGTTCTTGCAAGCCCACACAAAGGCTCCCGAGGACTTCAACACTTGGGCGACCATGTCATCAATAAGCCTGTGCTCATACCAGATCTTCAGCTTGTCAAACTCTGGCTTATAATGTCTGCAGAACGTATAAAGAGAAATACTTTCATCATTTTGTCCTCAACACTTGCCACTGACCACAAAAGGTAGTTTTTAAACGGAACCTTGCATTTATCCGCAAAGCAAACACGGAGGAGACTCACTTTTCAAAGATATCCTGGAAGATATCTTTAAATCTGCCGTCGTAGGCTTTAAGAATGGTGTTCTTTGTGCTCATGTAGAGGGGCCACTTCTTGGCGATGGCGTACTGGAAGCAGCTGTGTGCAAAACCTGTAATAGACTGGCGAAGAGAGAAAGCAAACAGTTCATGACTTCCACAGCGTTTATCAGCTGTGAAAGGTTTAACAACCTTCCCCTCGTCGAGATGGAAGTCATCCACGATGACCCCTGATGTTGTTACATCAAACAGACCGAGCTGACGAAGGCAAACAAAACAGCAGAAAAAGCGGGCTGAAACAGTAGCCGGACTGCTACCATGAGTGCTGTGTAAATTTGACGAAGCACCTCGCAGATTAGAGACAACGCAAACGCACGGCAGAAAAAAAAAAAGGAAACATTTAAATACTTCAATAAAAAACGCTCTTTCCTCGGCTTTAGCTACAAAGTGTTTGCTCACCTCATCTGTGTTGTACATGCCCATTCCACAGCCACCGGCGGGGAAGTCAAACACCTCCCATTCCTTGCCTTTACTTCCGTCAGCAGGTGAAAAGACGATCTTGAATTTGCCGGGCTGGTCGACGACGAAGTCTGTGGCTCTGTACTGTAAAAACACACGGAAGGCTCAACTTTAGGAGACAAGTCCTGGATCTGCGTCGGGGCCTTAAAGGGGGACAGAAGAACCACTGCAGTCTGTAAAGCCACACGTTCCTCCGGTGTTCAGACCCACCTGATCACCAAAGGCGTGCCTTCCAATGGTGATGGGCTGCGTCCAACCCGGAACAAGCCTGGGAATGTTCTTGCAGATGATTGGCTCGCGGAACACGGTGCCTCCCAGGATGTTCCTGATGGTTCCATTGGGGCTCTTCCACATCTTCTTCAGACTAAACTCTACATGTAAACATAGGAGAAACATCTCAGACTTTTACAGACAGATCTTGGAGTGTTGGTTTTTAAAGAAAGTAACAGCATTCGTTGCCAGATGTTTTTACTTTGATGGAATTCATTTGAAACATATGTCCATAAAGTACATTTATTTGGATTTAAAATATTTCTAATGATCTCAAAATAAAAATATGTCAAACTAAATGAAAGGGAAGCTCTTTTTCTCCTTAATCAGTGTCAGATTTATCAAATCAGTCATTACAAGTTTCAGTTTTCATGTCTTATAAATGATAGAATAGATAAAATGATCATCTCGCCTTGTCAAACTCGTAAGTCTGTTGAAGTGAGTTCTGTGGAGGAACCAACTGGTTCTCATCACCAGAAATATGAGTACATTTGTTTTGTTATTTAAAACAAACACAAAACCCATGCTTTTCAAAAACTCTTGCGTTTTCCTGTAAATACATTCCATTTTAGCTGCTGAAACACCTCTCCCTGTCATAACAGAACTTATTCCAGCAGAGCTTGTGGACAATATAACCTGAGCTCCTAATTTTGACACGCTTTTCCACATTGTTGTTTGCCATTTGAAAGTCTATAAACAGCGAGGAAAGAAAGCAGGAAAAAGCCGAGAAAAAAAATGCAAACAATTTAACTTCCCAGGAACTGAACTGAACTGAACTGAACTGTGCTGGCAGCAGTTACGTGAAAACCTAATTTGCACCTTTTACAAAGAGTCCACGCCACAGCCACGACAAAACAAAACACGACTCAGCAGGGGGGCTTTCAGTGAATGGATGCAATGAGCAGAATTAAACAGACTTTCTAGGTCTTTCTGGTTATTTTAAGAAAATATTAAAAAAGAGGAATGCCAGAACTGATTGTCCCTCAATGTAGTTTCCCTTTAATTTGTAATGTGGCTGTCTGTAGAAGTCTGTATATTGTGTAAGTTGCTACGACTGTGAAATGTTTGGTCCTTAAAGATTTGTTTACACACCTTCCACTCTGGCTTCGTCAGGAGTGATGGTGGCACATTTAACGGCCACGCTGTACTTCTTGGTGGCGAGGGCGGAGTCGATGGTGACCTGGTCGTCAGTCTGGTCGCGGTACGGCAGACCCAGGTCAAAGTATTTCAGCTCCACGTCAACATTGGACAGGATGAGCTAAAAGGGCCAGAAACAACAGCACAACACAGGAATTCACATCCAGGAGTTTGAACAAATACTTTTTCTGAGTAAATCAAATTTTTACTGGGATTGAAAAAAGACGGACCACTTATTGCTGCAGTGTTCTATCCTTAAGTCAAAAACTCAACATCAAACATGCATAAGTCAGCACCAAAACAACCCCTCGTTCATTTGCACATGCACTTGATAACCCCTGGCCATCACGCAGTCACCTTTTCTTTAATGAACTCCCAGATGATTCTGGTCATCTCGTCTCCATCCATCTCCACCACCGGGTTGGCCACTTTGATGCGTTTGTCTGCATCTGTCAGAGGACAGAAAGATTAATATTCACACACACACACGCACACACACACACACACACACATCAAATACAAGAACATACACCAGATCAACATAACTAATTTCTCAGAATTTAACAAACAAGGACATAAAAATGTGCAGGTTATCATCTTTAAATAAATAATACATTCCATGCATCATAAGGGCTATATGGAGACAAAAATAATTCTGCAAGAAGAGATACTAAAACCATAAATATACTATATATCTTAAGATGTCATCATTAGTTTAAAGTAAAGAGAAAACCAGCTGACTAAATGTTTTTGTTGGCACACGTTTCTGGAGTTGCAACTTTCATTTCACAAGAAAAAAAAAAAATCCAAGTTACAAGTTTGCTGAAGTTTTTATTTAAAAACTTGATAGTATTAATCTGGAAATCAAGATAATTTATTGGATGAAGCTATTAGAGTCAAAGAGAAAACCTTTGAAACGCAGAACAGAAATCGAGTAGTTTCCATTTCCAATTTAAAATTTTAAAACGCTCTCGTCTTTTTCTGCTCTTGGACCAGCGTGGACTACCCTCTCTAATGACACCCCCTCCGAGTCCGCTCGGCGTGTGAGAGTCCTGCCAGCAGGACAATTTCAGAGAGTTGAAAGTACAGGGGGGAGGTGCAGAGGATCGAGTGACTCTTTGGTTTCCCGGCCAAGTTAAAGCTCTCCTGCTGCGACTAAAGCCATCCCGGAGCAACGCGAGTAAACATAAGGTGCCCTGTGGAAATGCCACACAGCCAATATTCATTTTTATTCCAACCCCAGCAGTCTCTGTGTGTGTGTGTGTGTGTGTGTGTGAGAAAGCGTTTAAAGCAGGGGTGTCAACGCAATGACGCAATGAGGGCAAAATTAAAAATTTGGTCCTAGCCAAGGGCCAATCACAATCAATATTTATGAAAAATTACATAAATTAACCTTGGTTTTAGATGTATTATGTCAAATCATTCATATAGAAATATCAATTACCTTTTCCCAGTTACAGATTATACAGAATTTAGAGCAAACATACTTTAATAAACACAGACAAATAGATCAAACTTCAAAAAGCACATCATTAGCAGTCATTTCTTACGCCTCACTCAGCTTTTAAATTATTTTTTTTAAATGAAAACAGATTTTAAAAAAAGCCATCAACAAAAACCTGATCATACAGAAATTAAAATTATATATTGTTGGCTTCTAAGTCACTGTCGAGAGAAAACTTCATCAATTAGGCTCTTTTTTTTTTAAAAGCAAATTAAGAATCAGAGACTCGATCTGTCCCAGACTAGAAGGCCGAATCTAATGAAATCTAAACGTTATCTTGGGGGCTGGATGAAATGTTACAGAGGGCCGGATCTGGCCCGCGGGCCTTGAGTTTGACACATGTGGTTTAAAGTAACACCAGCCCAAACAGACTCGGCTCTTGTCCCAAGCGTAAAACACGAGTCCTGCTGACCACATGGTGACTGGGAACTGAAAATAACCTCATTGGAAAAACAGCTGCTAACCCTCCGTGTTACACTGGAAAAGAATCCAGGCAAGATTTAAAAAGGACAGAAAGTGTGTAAAATCACTTTTACAGGGTGTTTGTCCTGGTTAGTCGGACAGCACTAACACAACCTTTAACCCACGGGTCAGAAATCATCCGCGCACCTCTCCGGGAATTTGTTATCTTGGAAAAATGCATCACGTGGCAAAGAAAACTATGAGGACCTCTTCGTCCGCAAACACAGTTTACAAAGGGTTTCAGGTAGAGTGTGACGCGAGTCAGAAGTTACCAGTGAAATAAGTAAAACTGTTTGAAAACAAATGACAAAAGCTCAACAAAGTTATAAAACGTGCTGCTGATCTTTGTAAAATCTGTTGTTTTGGGAACTACTGGTTGGACCAAAAAGCAACTTGAAAAGTTTCATTTATTTACTGACAGCTAATTTTCTCTACTTTCCAGCAATTTATGAGAGAACTGTTTAACTCGGGCAGCAATCAGCACTTTATTAAAAATGCAAACATCGACTCTCAGTTCAGTTCGTTCCATTATAGCGCTGTCAGTATTAAAATTACGCGCAAGAAGAGAAGGACAACTGGATTTCCCTTTCACATCCATCCAGCCGTTTAAAAAAACGGCAGCGTGTGAATCACAGTGCATTGTGGGTAAGTCGCTGAGCGCTACCGTCTGGCATCACTTCCACGACTTTTGGCATAAATCTGCAGTGGCAGGTCTGACTGCAGTGGGAGGCGAGTGGAGGGAGGGCAGTAATGAGCTGAGCTGGTTACGTAACTCCTGAATGAGGTTCATGAAGGATGAGCTGTGACAAAGTCATGTGAGCCCACCTGCTAAAGCATTCGCACACGCGCCGAGTACAGGTCGGCGAGGTTTGTGCCTCCGTTTTTTTGGCTTGAATCAAAGCCAGAGACTGTTAACATGCAAATAAATAATCAAATAAAAGTGTATTTAAAACTGTGCTATGTCGGTATGAAGCAATAACATTAAAAAACATTTGATATTTTCTAACAAGTGTGCTCATTTTTATCTTTCTTTCTAAGTTTTAAACATTTCAGTATTTCAAGCAGGAGCTTAACAACTTGACTCCATGTGATAAGATATGATTGTATTGTAAAGGAATGAAGGAAACAATATAAACAACCACTAAATATGCATCAATACCTAGTTTCCAGCGCCTTAAGTCTTAAACACCTTGTTTACAGCACTAAAAAAAGAAACCCAGCAACAAACTTTAAGGCTAAGCAGTACGTTTCCAGGCCAAACCCGAGTGTGTGCGTTCTCTCAAGTTAGCTCTCAACGCGCACGGGATGAGCGTTAAGCCACGTTTAGTTTTAATTCCATTCTAAGAAGAGACACAAGCTGAAACAGAAGAGCTTGCAGGTGAAACGTAGGTAAAGCAGCAGCTTTGAAATGCAAACAAAAGGTTAGTCAATGAACTGCTCAGCCACACACGCACCAAATCAATCGACAGCAATTCCAAAAATGTGACCAAACAGAGCTGATGGGTGCATTAATGCCTTATCTTTGCACTACTCCCCCCCCCCCACACACACACACGGCTACTTTTACAGCCACTGATAAAGAGCAGCTACTGCTTGAAGTGACAATAAAATTCTCCAATAAACTACAATAATCTGGTACATGGCTCCAGACCCCAGTCAATTATGATAACAGGCTTCCCACACGATCTTAAATCTCAATAGTCTTCTAGATTAAAATGCTCAGATTTTTGGGCCCAGAATCCATTAGGAAACAAACAAAAGCTGTATATTTACAGCTAATTTTTTTTAAAATAGTGTGCGCCAAAAGCCTTTAAAACAACCTGCCAGTACAAAAATGAAAATATATCTCATTCCTAGTGAGTCTAGATCAGATGCAGGACATCTTTAATAAAACAAGATGCTCTCTTTTTTTGTTCGGCTAACCTTTGACCTTTGGTTTTACAGAAGGTTTAATGATGCATTCTCTGGCTGCCATTTGGAGTAACCTGAGTAAAGAAATCTGTTTGTTTGAGCAACTTATTTTAGAAAATGGAATATAGAGAACTAGAAACAGAAGTTTATCCGATTTCCTTTTTTTCCTCCTGAACTAAAAACAACACTAAAAATAAAACATTTCATACTTTTCTGCAGGAAAGTTAAAGCAGGAACGTGGCTCCTTTGTGTGCGTGTTTCGTCACATTTCTTGAGCTAAAAATCAATCACCACCATCAGCTAGGTACACAACAAAACACAGCTGAGCAAAATCCTCTAAACATCACCTTTACTCCTTTATAAAATCATCATCTGGACATGCTAGCCTGGTCTGCAAGGACTTAAAGCACAAATGTCCTTTATAAAAGCTGGGACGTCTGCAGAGATCACATTAATGAGCAATGCTAAATACAGATAGAGGCCCTAAAAGGTCACCTTTTCTTGTCATTTAGAGCAAATATCAGAGCAGCAGGACACATTGTCCCAGTCATCAAAAGCTCTGTTAAGAAGGAGTAAAAACGCTCTGTCCTGATGTCCGCCCCCCCTCAGGAGAAGACACTTTGTAGGACATCCTGAGCTCCTGCTGCGGCGGCCATTGCTGTCTATAACGGGCTCTCGTATGCAGCCGCTGACCTTGAGGAAAAACTTTCCTCCGCAAACTTATCAAGATCAAGATAATAAAGCTGCTTTACGCCCCGTAGCAGGAGCAGCCGGTCCATATGACGGGCCTGTGAGGCTACGAGTGATAAAATGTCCGCAAAAAAAAAAAAAAAAGAAATCGGCTAAAACGCGGAACATCACTTCTCTGACTCGTCTGCGGCCCGGTTTATAAAAGATGATGCTCGCTTGCGCTTATTTGTTCAACATATTGGGTTTTACCCCCCGGAAATACATCGTTAAGCTCATTCAATTCAGTCCGTTTCATTCATTTTTTTTTGTTTTTTTTTTACCGGCTGCATATCTTCACATAACCGAGACGGCTCCCCTCCCCTCCTGCTCGGTCCTGGCCTTCGTCTTTATCGACGGTTCCAGCCTCCTCTTCATCACATGGACAGCCCGCCCCGGGGCCAGCAGCCCAGCGGGGCCAGCGGGCATTTAAACGGGGCGTTTGGAGCATCGCAGGCCGCGGACCTCCGAGGCTGTCTGCGGCACACGTTAGGCCAGCATGGCGGTTAGTTGGCGCCGTGTCAGCCGGCTCGTTTTCACTCATCCCGACACCGCGTTGTCTAACCGTGTTTTAGCTACGCTTAAAAAAAAAAAGATGAAACACCGAGTCAACACGAAACTGGGTTAAGCAGCAGTTCCACCACATATGATGTTGAGCATGACCTCCTCCCCCGTTATCTCTTTTGTGTATTTTTTTTCCACTTACAGTTTCTTTGTTGTAAAGTCTGGCAGTTCGCAGCCGGCGCGAGCACTGCGGGGTTTCTGGAGAAAGCGGCGGCAGACCTCGACAGAGAGCTGAGGACTTTCAAATATCCAGCCATGTTTCTTTCTTTTTTTTTTTTTTTTTCTTTTTTTCTTTTTTCTTTTTTATTTTTCCCGGCCCGAAACACCTTGCGGTCAGCGCTCGACGAAACTCAGAGCGAAGAGGGGGCGATGCGTTCCCAGGCTCCCTGCTAAATAGTCAGTCTGCGCAAGCCCTTTTGTCCCCGCCCTCCCCGGCGGGATACGCCGAGTGCTACGTCAGAGTCACACAAGCGTACACCATCAGACTGCTATTACCTGGGTTTATAAAGGTGTAATAACTCCGTCTGTCAACAAAATAAAATAAAAACTGGGAAAAATTATGACTTATATGTGGAGAGATTTATGTGTTTGCCCAGAAAACGTCTAGGTTAATCATAAACACGGTACTGAATGAGCCAAGGGTCCCAGAAATCAAAGGGCCACATGTCCAGGGCTGTGGGACAAATTGCATTTTTGATATCTACTGTGGCTTTAAATACCAATAATATTTGACATTACTGAGTTTAAAACCCACAAAACAGTGGGCAAATTAGCATTTCTGCAGGTCATGATACCAATTTGATTGATTTTGTCCATTCAAAACAAACAGCATATTTTTTAAGGGTACTATGAAACTATAAAATCAGTCATAAAAAAAGGTTATCCTGAACTATATCAAAAAGAGTTTACTGCAGTAATTTTCCAGATATACTGATATGCAATTCTGAAATGCCGGTATGCATTCAAAGTAAACAAAGCACGTTTATCTGCACACTTTCCTCGACAAATCTGAGGGTAAATACGTACCGATACATCAAAATTGTCAGACTTCCCAAGCGGTTTTTTGTTTACCTATTTTCAGTCACTTTGACTATTTTTGTAGGTAAACAAAAGCACACAGTATTTGGCAGCAATGCACAAATTTTGCTTAAACTTTTTTATACAAGGACACATTAATCATCAATTTGAGGAAAAAAAGGTTGTGCACATTTTGTTTCTTTATGAATTTTCTTCTGACTGGTTTTCAATGAGTACCTTTAATGCCCATACTCAGATAGGCCAACATGCACTGTGGCATTATGGGGGTTCAGGATCATACAAATTCACACATTATTACAGCACCCCTCAATTGAAACACATGCACCTGGGTTACCATTTTCTTGGTTTTCTCTCATGAATATGCATATCAGAAAACGAGACAAACTGCTAAAATTGAGATGCAAAAGAAAATGAAAGGAAGAGATGGTAAATGAAGCCTGTAAAATGAGAGATTCAAAATGTTCCCACTGAAAGGTACTAGAGACACAAAAGCAAAAAAAAAATCTATTTTGTACCATAAATGCAACAGGAGATTAAAAACAAACACAATGAGACAGATAAGAAGTGTAATAAAAAATCCCCCAGTGCCCTCCTCCAAAAACAAACAAAACAAATTGAGATTTGAAACAGCAAAGTCACCAAATGGAACAACCATAAACAATGCATGGCATCACAAAAAAGCAAAGTTTCAGCAAAGAAATAGAAAATGCTAAATAAAAAAATCAGTCTGAGAGAGTTGGGGAGGTAACCCTGCCCATGGTTTGTCCAGCACTGAATATAAAAGTCCACTGATTCAGGATTTTATCTATATGAAGAATATTCAGCAGAGATATCAGACAGATGTACAGATCAAACATCAGCTCTTGTTTTTTTTGGGGGGTTTTTTTTTTTGAGCCTTTGACATCCCTACCAGGTAACCAGCTTTCGAACTCTTTGAGTTTTAATGCAGGCTTTGCTTCTTTTTTTTCTCTGCCTCTTTCAAGCCAAAACTCTGCTGATGACACTGACGAAATTACATTTCAGTCTTCAAAGAGCTCCGTCTCAGTTGGACAATAAAACATATTCCCAGGCAGCGTGATCGCGCTGAACAAATAGTAGGTCTCTGAGTTCTAATTTAGTGCTTCTACAAACATCACAATTGTCATTTTCAGCAGGTAACTTCTCACCATGCTTGTGCACCATGTACCAGTCTATAACTTGAATTTTGACGATTAAATGTATCTTTGTAATAAAAGCCTATGAATACCAGATCACATTTGATAATAATTAAGCTGATAATCAATAAATAATGGTAAAAACAAACTACAAGTTAACATGCAGCAATATATAGTACAATAAAGACAATGACAAATTGGAGTTTGACATAAAATATAAAGCACTATGGGAGACTATAAGTCTAAAAAGTCTTTAAATAGGTTGTATAAACATGCTATACAAAGTGCTGACAACTAAATATAAATAAAGACAAAAAGTACAGAGCAAATATGAGTGAATTCATTAATGGGTTGAGAGTGTTTTTAAATACCATAATTTTGTCATGTAACATTTTATTTCAAAACTTAATATGCTTGACTTCCTGGTACATATTCTAAAACGATGTTGCCCAACTGAAAAAGTCCTTGTTTGGTTGTGACATTTATTTAAAAGAAAAAAAAGCTCTACATATACATGTGCTACTCTGAGAAGCGTTTATCCTAGGGAGTGTCAGAGTTGACCTCGAGTAAATACGAAAAACCATGTTGTCTGTTTGTTTACTTTTAGAGAAGATTTAAAGGTTTAATAAAATTAAAAGATGACAACTGATGCAATAAATAACACGCTTTAATAATTTTCATTTCTTCTGTGAACCCATCTGTACCATTAGTGATTTAACTAACTTTGTCTCCACTTATCTAACTGTTTAAACGTCCCATTTTTCTGTCATATCCTCTGACACGTCATAAAATATTCAGACAAACAGCTTTGCTCATGTTTTTAAAATATAATCATAGTAAATACACAAAACACACACAACCAACTCAAAAGGATTATCAAATTCCCCACCGAGGAACTGGACTGTTAAGCTAATTATGGTGCAGATCAGCTCTTAATACAGCTGCTTCAATTAAAACAAGATATTACCACAGTAAGACACCCTTTGGTACAGTTCACCACAGCAAAGATCTAAGATGCTAAAAAAAGAAACTATAACTCAATTTAATCTAAAGACTGTTATTTAGTGTGCAGAGGTTGTTTTATAACATACAAAACAAAGACTTGCACGGAACTGGAACAGCATCTCATTCAGAAAAACATTCGTCCAAGTTTTGGTACAGCTCGGTTGACAAATTATCTCATTGAAGACTCTGCTGTCCATCAGAGCTTAGCAACGGTGATTCATCGGCAAAGTTGATCTGCCGCGGATGGACCTCCGAGGTGGTTACAGAGCCAGAGCGGAGTGTGTATATGACGCGTGAGGTGACATTAGCAGCAGAACGGTCCAACAAACAGCACTGTTGTCACTCAAATCATTTCACCAGTTTGGCTTGTTGTGTGTGAGCACACAAACTGAGCTGCCTCTGTTTGACCTGTGCCAAATACCAAAGGAACAGCAGCCACTCGCATGGAAGTCTTTTTTTATGCCAATCAGCATATGAAAATGAGTATTACCACATCAACTCCTGCCTGCCTGACAGTGTCTTTGTTTGTGTGGTTAGATTTCAGCTCTTAACACTATTAATTTCACTATTTTTCTGCAATGACTTAATGGCTTTGGACTTTAAGTAAGTAAATTAACTGACAGCTTGCAGTTTGTAGATATTAACAGTGTTTACTCCACATATTCAAGAAGTCTTTATGGTGTTCAACCTTTTAATTCTCTCTTCATATCCTACCTTTAGATAATGTTATGGTGAAGCATGATATACATTTCTACTGTTATGCTGATGACACTCATGGTTTATGAATCTTTATAAAAAGTTTGTAGTCAATTCACCTTTTGGTAAATTGAGATTAGTTTGAGGCAAAGAGTTAAGTTTCCTCACTGGAAAAACTGCATTAAAACTGTTTACTCAGACTTTTATTTAAATTGTGGAGATATTTTAAATGCCATTTTTCTCTTAAAAGGGGAAAACTGTGGAATTATCTTAAAAAATACTTTAGGGTTTACTTCACTTTAAATATGCACCAAAGCTTAATTTTTTCTGTTTTGTGTCATGCTGCAGTCACCTTTAGTGAATATTTTATGGTTCTCTTGTACTCCGTTTATATTTTTATTTCACTCCGTTGACCTCTTCGACTCATAAAAAGCCCTTTTATTACCTCAGAGACACTTGCATCGGGAAACTCCTTTCAGTTCATGCACTGCCTTTGTCTCCTCTATCAAAGAAACCACTCAGTAAATTAATAGAAATCAGCACACAAACATTGAGAAAGCTCATCAAGTTCCTGAACCGTCGGCACAATGGGTACAGGAAAAGGCCCGTATGACAAAGTCTCAGCAGAGGGCCCTCTAATTTTAGCAGAGGAAGTTCACCATACTGGGAGAAAGACTGAAGTGAGCAGAGCAGTCACATGACAGAGCTGGTGGTGAGCCAGCAGTCAGGTCACCTCTGAAATACATTAAGTAAATATTGACAGTGTAGTGAATTTTAAAAATGATTGAAAGTTATCAAAATCATCATCTTCTGTTTGTAAAAATATAGAGAAGGTGAATGAGGTCATTGCCCCTGAAGTGTTAAGTTTTAAATGTGCAGGAAGTTTTGGTCAGGTAGGGGTCAGCAGTAGCTACATATTCCTCTCCTTTCCACACCAATCCTTCAAGTTCTAGTCTGTTAACGAGTTTCCGTGTCTACATAAACCCTCCTTCAAATGCTCTCAGAAGTCACTGTGTAAACCTCAAGGTCAGATCTTATTTATAGTCCTCATCCAGGCTTACAATGTCAGAATAGAGCTAAAAAGTTCAAAGAAGGTCATATCTTATTCATCTGACGCACACAGCAGGACTTTCACTCTCGATAAATGTTTTATTTGGAGTCAGCTACCACTTTTATCAGGTTTTTGTTTAGATTTAAAGGCGAAGACTGGTTCTGTTGTTGTGGACATTTTGCAGCAGTTTTCTACCCCTCCCTGCTTATAAAATAGCACATCAGAGACACATCTAATTGTGCTTGAAGGAGTTAGATTTACCCTTTTGAACTTAGGAACCATATTTAGGAGTAAAAACAAGAGTTCTTATCTTGATAAGTTATTTAAAGTCAAAAACAGAGGCACGCGCTCCCTCCACTGGAGCCAAATGGAATAAAAACACATCATGTTGTTGAGCCTGCAGTGACCCCTGCTGGGAAATTTGTGGAATTACTTGTGAATGTGGGCTAATTAGATTAATTAGCAAAACGTTCTGGGATGTTTATTTTATTATAACTTTATGTTATCTAACTTTATGTTTCTCAGAAAGATATTTGTAAAAAAAAAAAAACCTAAACATATGATAAATATAGATCAGGAATTTGCAATGTGCATAAATGTGCATAATGCACAACTGGTAATTCAGACGTGAAAGGTACTGATTTAAAATACAATAAAATAGAATAAAATCATCAATTTAAAAAAATATTGAAAGATATCGTTGTGAGCAGAAACAACCTGGAAATATAAAATGAAGTCAAAATCAATATTAATGCACTGTTTTTTTTGTTTGTTTGTTTGTTTTGTTTATAGCTGTGTTTAATACCTGCTTTACAATTTCTAATTTAAAGTTACTTGGACGTTATGTTAGATTTTATAACATAACATGCCTCACGGAGGTAATTCTGGTTTTATCAACTCTATAACATTTTAAAGAGTGCAGGAATGACGAACCAATCAGATCTCTCTGTTGTGTGTTGATGGGCGGGACTTCCGGTGTGTGGAGCTCAGTTCTTCCTGTTATCAGTTCGTAGATGTTTCCTGGTTCTGCTCGGACTGAAACAAAAAACCTTATCAGTATTTGTTTGAGGAAAGCGAGAATTAAACATTGTGGACCATTACAGCTACAAGGTCTTTTATTTTAATGTATCCTAAACTTATCGGTGTGGTCACACTGACAGGTAATGTACCTAGAAATAAACTTTACGTGTTTGTGTTTTCTACTGTTGTTTCATAATTATAACATTAAAGCACAAGTTACCATCAAGTGCTTAGCTACTGAATCATGAATAGTTTAAGATAAGGCTTTAAATGCTTTCTGATTTTATCAGTAAGTGTTGCATGCACGGTTTCGCTGTTTATGTTTGTAACTTTGTTTTTATAGCTCTCAAAGCTAAATTTCCAACATTAAACGTATTTTTGAGAAACTGCTTTAACTTTTGTAAACACTATAAATTAATGTGACCGTTGGGTTTCCAATGGATTCATGAATTTAGACAATATATAGTCAGAAGATGCCTTAAATAAATAAAAATCTCAATTTACCTGCATTCCTGTTGTACAAAGATACCAGCTGTTTTTACTAGAACATCAAAAATGATAATGCAAGACTTTTAAGGCAAGAAGAAGGAATCAAATCCGAGCATAAATCCTAGACGGAAAAAGAAATAATAAATATAAAAAAGAAATTAAAGTTACATCATTACATTAAAGATGCCCATGCTACAAATTGTGTATCAAAAATGCTAATTTTTGTTCAACCAAGGGTTACAAAAACCTTGTTATTTCATTCATGCAGATGTAAATTATCTGCACATTTTATATATGGTAACCTTATATATGGTTACCTTAAAAATGCTTATTTTAGTTTCATTAGCTATGTGATTATGTATAATCTATGATTGGTGTAGGATGTATTTTTTATGGTAAATAACTCAAAGTTTAGGATGTAAAGGTTAGTTAGCTTTGTACAGTTTTCCTGATTGTGGGTGGTGGAGTGGGATTATGGTTCGTTTTGGTAACTGTGCAGACATTTTTTCAGGTGTGGGACTCTTTGGTTTGAAGAAATGGATGGCTGGTGGTGTGTGTCACAGCAAAGCCCGACTGGACGGAAAGACCATACTGATCACTGGAGCCAACACTGGGATTGGAAAGGAAACTGCTGTTGACCTGGCCAGAAGAGGTTGATGTTTTATCTGGGTTTATATATTGTGTTTTTGGAAGAAAATCCTTCTAAAACCTAAAGATTTAGCCGCTGCGTTACAGGTGCGAGGGTCATTTTGGCCTGCAGAGACATGGACAGAGCTAATAACACTGCAGAGGATGTGAGAAAGAGGAGCGGAAATGACAACGTGGTGGTCAAGAAGTTGGACCTGGCATCTCTGACATCGGTGCGCCAGCTTGCCAAGGATGTCTTAGCGAACGAAGAGCGGCTGGACGTTCTCATCAATAATGCAGGTAGGTAAAGATATGACTCTGGACCCATGTTGCTGTGATGTGTCATATCCAAGCTAATTCCTTCTGGTATCCTCATTTTTAGGTGTTATGAGCTGTCCACAGTGGAAGACTGAAGACGGCTTTGAAATGCAGTTTGGTGTGAACCACCTGGGCCACTTTCTTCTAACAAACTGTCTGTTGGATCTTTTAAAGAAATCAACTCCGAGCCGCATTGTTAATGTCTCCAGTTTGGCTCATGAACGAGGTGCAGCCTTTCTCTCTTTTGTTTTACTATAAAAAATGTTGATGTTTCTATTTTTTCTTTATTTATCTTCACTTACCAGTGAATAAGGACCTCTCTTCCACAGGTCAAATCTATTTTGATGACATAAATCAGGAGAAAAACTACAATCCTTGGAAAAGCTACGCCCAAAGTAAACTCGCCAACGTCCTCTTTACAAGAGAGCTGGCCCACAGGCTGCAAGGTGTCGTCTCCTAATTTGTTTCACCTTAAGACGGAGCGCTGCTGTGTTCACTTTCAGATTTGTGTTAAATACAGGGATGTCCTCCTGTTTTGCATCTTGTCATTGCCAGGCACTGGGGTAACAGCATATAGCCTCCACCCCGGAGTAATTCTCACTGAGCTTGGCCGACACCTTCTGCCCACCATACCCCTGTGGAAGAGAACTATGTATAAAGCATTTGCTTTCTTTATTAAGAATCCAACAGAGGGGGCACAGACCACCATCTACTGTGCTGTGGAGGAAACGCTGCAGAATGAGAGTGGACTCTACTACAGGTGAGCTCGACAGCATTGCCAATGTTGCAGCAGTGTGTGATGAAATATCACATCATTAAATAAAAAAACACATAATGTGGAATAAACACAATGTAAGTTCTAAGCTGCTTTTGTTAGCTTTAACAAAGCTGGAGTCATACAAGTGTAAGTCCCAAATCCATGTTCAGTTTGTACCCAAATTTATATTTGTGTTTTGACCTGAAAGAAAGTCTTCAGTCTTCATGCTAATCTGTCTATCCCTTCTCTGTCATGGAAATTTGACATGAGCAAACTTGCAGCAGTCTGCATGGATTTCTCCATTTAGCCAAACTGAATTATCGGGGATGAAATGCTTTACACGCTCAAGAAACCATATCCGAACAGTTTAGCCACAACTCTCAGCTGTGAGTTTGGAGGAGTAGCTTCCCTGCAGTAAAACATAAGAAGGGAAACATTTTTCTGTGGGGGTCTGTTGTTTTTCTGAGACAGCAGTTCAGAGGCTAAACAGGATAGAAGGAAAGACGAATGCAAAGAAGAAGAAGCTATCCTGAGTTGTAACCTTTTTAGAGTCTCTCAGGATCTTAGTGCTAAGGCTAAAGTTTACATTTCAAGAAAACACAGAAAAGAAACAGTTGGAGTATTTCTGTCATGAAAAATGGGGAAGAAATGATGTGGCAAAGCTTTGAAGGATTATCTACTAGAACTCCAAAACAAATTTTCCCAAGAGGACAATCAAATATATTATATTGTTTCTTATCGTGTCTCATCATGTTGTATCAAT
This sequence comes from Kryptolebias marmoratus, assembly GCF_001649575.2. Classification (NCBI taxonomy): domain Eukaryota; kingdom Metazoa; phylum Chordata; class Actinopteri; order Cyprinodontiformes; family Rivulidae; genus Kryptolebias; species Kryptolebias marmoratus. The sequence continues at coordinate 14,947,756 of NC_051440.1, read as the reverse complement.
ATTGTATTGTGTTAAATCAAACACAGTATCATACTTTAGGCTGTCAAAGAAGCTAAAAACAGGAAAGTAAAGAGTCTGGGTGCTAAATAGGTAAATAAAATATTTCAGTGCAATGTTTTTTTTATTTATAAAACACTTTAATCATCTTATTTTTACGTTTGTTATTATGAAGAGTCATATGAAAACTGGTGAGGAAAAAGAAATGAATAGACTTTAGTCTGAATTTAACACATAAAATGTGGGAGAATTTGAACGAGAAATCTAATCTTAAACCTTTGTTTACTCTTTGTTTTGCTGCACATCACTCGGTGGAGTGATTTTATTTTTTTTATGTGGGATCAGCGTGGCACTGAAAACATTAGCAAATGCAAAAAAATCACAGGCACAGATTCATTCGTTTGGAATCGGTTATGTTGTTTCCCGGCAGCCTGATGTCAGAACGAGCCTCGCTTTTGATCCAACCTATGAGACGGTTGATCTGAGAGTCGCCCAGCAGACACAGAGCAACATTAGCATTCATTTGGAGTCGTGTCCCCTGCCACGGTGAATATTCGCTGTCCTTTAAACTCTGTTTGGCTCTCCGCTGACTCCAGAGGGATTTTTATGTCTTTTTAGCAGCTCCTCTATGATCACTACCTTGTAGCTAACGTTGTCTGTCAACTATCTGGGGCTCTTTATTGCAGGTACAATGAGTACGACAGAGCTTTCTTAGCAGAAAATAGCTCCCTGCTAAGTTGATGAGAGCAAAGCTGTGGGCTGGAAAACAGAAGCAATTATCTGAAATGGGTTTAAAGACCCTGTAGAGGTGAAAGACATTACAGAGGTGGTTGAAAGTAACTATAAGCGACCTCTTTAACATTATACAGATATTATACAACTGTTTTGTTATTGGGTTAATATATAAATAAAAAGGACTGAACAATTTAAAGACAAGAAAGGAAATTGTTTTATCAGTATGTGCTGTATATTACCAATAATATAATATAATATAAGTCATAAATGGTTTGACATTTAAAATGTTTCTAGTGTTATTCTTGCTCTTTGCAAATTAAAAAATGCCTAGACTCCACACTTCATTACCACATTTTAATCTCTGCTATTTATAAATTTAATAAACTGAAAGACCTTCATAATGAAGTGAACAAATAAAAAATATTGATTGAATCTTGTTCTGTGAGCAGCTAACGCTGTCTTGCTTACCATGACAAATGCAGTTAATAAATATAAAACACCTCATAAACCAGAACCACTGTTGATAACCGCCATTATCTTGGACAAATATTGCTTTGTTACCTCGTAAATTAGCCGGTGGGTGCCGTTTGTGTTCATCACTTGTTTTTGAGTGATTAACTTATGCATGTGCACTCATGCGCGTCAAGTTGCGCGCTTAACGCTGAACTCCGCTCTGATTACAGCGACTGCGCCCATAAAACTGCCGCCCCTCAGGGACTGGATGACGAAGCTGCTAAGAGGCTGTGGGATCTGAGCGCCGCTATGGTCGGTCTGACACGATCACAGTGACGGTGACGATGACGGCGATGACGATTGTTGGGTTTTTTTGCGGCACCAAAGGACCACCAGGCAGCCCGAGAATGGGGCGACGCTCTTTCTGGTGTCGCAAATGAGCTAACAAGCAAAACACGGCGCTTCGTAAGTGATAGACACTTATTTAGAACGAACAACAAACTACTTTTAAAACATATTATGGATTATTAGTGATTCTTTTTTTATTTTCAAAAGCCATTCTTCCCAAGACACACAATCCGTGGATTGCCATTAATATAAAATGACATTTCAACTGACAATTTTCACCAGTGGACTGGTGGTTTATCTGTCTATTATTGTTATTATAGGAACTAAACCTTCAAGAATTATGTCCTTTGGAGAGTTTTTTAATGCTGTTAATGATGCATTTCCATTGTTAGAATTAGGGTTATAAAGACATAATACGTCATATCATGTTTAATCATCATTAGCTTTTATTTTCTTTTATGTTAGAGAAACAATGTTAAAATGAAACACATGTTGATTACATCAACATGAATTAAAATGGCCCTAATAAAACATATCTATATGCTCCTTTTTTTTTTTTTCACTTTTTGTTTTTCTCGAAGGCACTTTGTACAAAATTGCTACAAACAGTCAAATATCATTCCATCCACTCAAAGCTACATCTCAGACAAGTGCATCGCGTCTTTGCCTTTCCCAGATAAAGTCCATTTACGGTGCTAATTACATATGCACAAAGTGCACCCACGGGGCCTGCTGGCTACAAATGAACCCTGTATGTTTCCTACGAATCACATGATCACGAGAGACAGACGGGTTGGAGAAAAAGTACCACATCTTGGCATTTACATTCAAAAAGTAATAGATATACAACACGTGTTGCAAAATCTAAATGGAATAACTCTTAAAGGAATAGTTCAGATCTTCTGAAGTGGGGTTTTGTGGAAAGGTTATGAACAGTTACTGTCTTACCTGTTGTAGATAGCTCTTTGAATGACTTCAGTTTGGAGAGACAGAGTTTAATTCCGTCCGGGTCCAAGACCACAATGAGTTTCTGCTTTGTTAACATCACCAACAGTTTCACATTTCATGGTTATTCATGTAAAATTACCTGGTTATTTGCACTTGTAAAAAGCATAAATGGTAAACGGTCTTTACTTGTATAGCGCCTTTTTAACCTCTCCAGGTTCTGCAAAGCACTTTACAATGTTTCGTATTCACCCGTTCACACGCACTCTTTCGATTCTTTCTGTTTCATATTTTATCCTCTATTTACAGCTATTTTTATTTTTCTAGCAAAAAAAATCACAATATTATTGCTGGAATAACCATGTAATGTGAAACTGGCAGCAGTGTCAAGGTTTATAAAATACTATTTCCATGTAAAACTATGATTCTATTTTAAAGGTGGCAGTAATTCACCTTTGTCTTTCCCCACTTGGACTAGCCTTTAGCACGCCGATCACAATTAAACTTTATTTCTCCAAACTGCAGATCGTTCAAAGACCTATCTACAACGGGTAAGATACTGATTGTTCATAACACCACATCAATTTGCTGCACTATCCCTTTAAGGGAAGAAATCTATCTATATTGCTCAGTTTTAATGTCTTTTGTAATAAATTATACATTATTCAACATCTAGACAGCTGTGTGTCCACACAGCTGGACCTATGGATGTACTTCCTGACTAGTAACGTTGTATACATTTGTACTGCCACAGTATTTGCTGAATTATAGTTAGAACTAACTAATGACAAGGTTCCTCGAAGTCCGAAAGCTGTTTCATCTGCTCCACTTGCATAGAATGCCTTCTCACAAGCTTCTTCTTCGGCTTGAGGCCTCCTCTCTTTGGTGTGTTTGGTGCTACTGGAGCTATAGATTTAATACCTGTGGACAGAGGTGAGGAGGGTTTGTTACTAGCCCCAATATCAGGAATGGGAGGGTTTGGGTTGATGTTCAGAGGGGGCAGGATGCCAGGTCTGGTGTGGGAGATGTAGTCCAACAGGAGTGTACCCGAGCCTCTCCTCTCCAGGAGGCCAGGTGCACGCCTTCGCGCCGTGCTGGGAGAGGACGTGTTACTGTCAAGAGACTCTCTGGAACTGGTTAGCAATGCAAGTGGAGAAGTGTTCAGTTTCCTCCGCTCCACCGGGACCTTAGGAGAGTCTAACATGGCCGAGTCTGAATAGAGCTGTGAATCTGAGTCATAGTGATCATTTCCCAGACGTCTCCTCTGCACCGTGTCTCTCAGACTGACCGGTCCGCTGCTGCAGCTGCTGCTCTCCTGCTCCGTGGGAACGGTGCTGCGGCGAGCCAGCGGCTGGTGCTGGCCAAGGGATCTCTCGTACGACTGTTTAGATGTTGGAGGAACCGATAACGAGGTTGTCATTTTGCAGGGCTGGTCACCCACCAGTGGGAACAGGCTGTCCTTCCCGTCCACACTGTTCTGTCGGGACAAAGCTGACCTCTTACTCAGAGAGAGACCGTTCACACCTGCAACGACATCCTCATCAGAGCTGGCTTTCTTACTCTCCTCATGGGTGGCAGCCGCAGCTGCAGCCGCAGCCAGGACAGAGGGAGCAATCAGCCCCCAGGGCTCTGATTGCAGCCGCTTCAGCTGAGGCAAACGTGCGCGCTTGGTGTTCACAGGCCGGCGAGTTGGCGATATAGGCCCGTTTGTGAGCTTCGCAGCTGTACTAGAGGATTTTAGCTTCGTCTGGAAACTGAAGACTGTGTTTTGTTTCTCTTGCTCAGAAGCTGGAGACTCACTAACATTCACATCAGAAGGAGAGGTGCAGTATTCAGAGGAAGTCTCCACCAACTCCGGAGACGGAGGAACATTTAGGTACTGCTTGGTAGTTTTGGTGCCACATGGCGACTTGTCTGTGGTAATTATGATTACCTCCTTTCCTTTAGCTTTACATGCATCCAAAAGTAATTTTAGTGTCTCCTTATCGTCTGCATTGATAGCATAAACCAGAGCTGAGGCTCCACTCCGGTCTTCCAGACTGGGATCGGCGCCGTTGCTCAGCAGGTGATCCACCACTTCATGCCCAGCCTTGTGGTTGCAGGCGTGCATCAGAGCTGTCCTGCCCGCCTTGTCCTGTATGTTGGGGTCGGCCTGGTTGTCCAGCAGATACTTGACGAGCTTCGACTTGCTCACGCTTTGCTGGTCGGTGTGCGTCGACATGCAGGCCACCATGAGGGGCGTCTCGCCGCGCTCGTTGCTCTCGTTGATGTACGCGCCTCCCTCCAGCAGGAGCCTGGTGAGTCTCAGGCGCCTGAGCCACACCGCCTTCAGGAGCGAGTTCCCATCCGTGCGCAGCTCCAGGATGTCTGCCATGGCCCCGCTGGTCTCGGATCGTCTCAGGATTGAACTTACAGCTCGCAGCCCTTTTGAACAAATTGTGGAATTAGTTCAGCGCACACAACACAATCCTGTAATTAAGACTCGAGACTCACTTAAGTTTGTTCAGTGTTTTGATAAATTCCCACAACCAGCAGATGGCAGCCCGCTACAAATGAAAGCTTATGTATATAACTTATTATTACTCATCTCTGGGGGGAAAATATACATTTTCTATGATTTCTAATAAGCTATATGTTGGCATAAATGTAGTTTTCCTAAGATTATAGCACAAAAAGCCTAAAAAACATGAACACAACCTGTTAAAGTCGCAAACAGAACTGATAAATAATCAAGTGATAATATTTGAAAATGAAAATCATAACTAATCTTTCACCTCCACCCCTTTTTTTTCCTGTTCCAAATCAGGCTCAAACGTGCGTAAAAACACCAGCCTTGTTGATCCCACCCCTACCTCCCTCATTTTGGATCAGATGAGTGTGTGTCTGAGACGTTAACGTCACGTTTTGTATCTAAATTTGAAACAGTGGCACACACATCTGGTGGCGTTAAACACTGGCACACTGAGAGCCGCCGCCGTGCTTCTAATTTTGGATGAACTTGGCGACACGAGCGCGCTTCGGTCCATCCGTTCCGAGTACATTTTCGTTCTATCTTTTTTTTAAAATCTATAATATAAAATATGAGTGCGCCAGTATTAAACATCCTCCTCCTTCTTTTTTTATTGTTGTCGTGTAAAACGTAAGAGGCAAACGGAGTGAAAGACAAGGACATAAAGTTCTTTGACCGTCGTCAGCTTTGCAGTTTCACCGGGTTGGGAAAGAAAAAAACAAAAAAAAAAACTTCGCCTGCTTATTTTCCTACCTGATCAGAGAAGAGACTATCCATGTTCAGCGGTGTCATCTGAGGGAGATGATACTGGGGAGGTTTTAAAAGAAATATATATGTATATTAAAAAAAGAGCCACACAAAATAAAGAATTCAAACCCCCGCAAGTTTGTTGCAGTGTCCCGGTTTCCCAAGCCGCGTCCTAGTTTAGGTGACAGCGCGCCGTGCGTCTCTGTCCCCGCAGCGCGTGAGCCGTGTGGCTTTTTGTTATGGAGGCGCGCTACATCAGTCCAATGGGGAGTATTCCTTTCACTGCGCACTCAAGGATCACAACCTGAAGATGCGGCGGGTTATAAATAACTTAGTTTCTTGCTTGTTGAATGAAACGTATTGTCGCTTGACGTCAGACTCGACCGAAATAAACTGGGTCTGATGGAGAGAGGGAGAGAGAGAGAGAGAAAAAAAACCCCTCTCTGTCCTGATCTTAATGTCTGCAGGACGCAAACAAAACGAGCGCCATCTCCTAAAGACACGCACTAGTTAGGGGTGTGTATAGCCTGTGTGCGTTATTTGAATAATTTCATAGGAACATATAAATCTAAAAAACAAAAGGCTCTGTGGTGTTTTGCTTGATATGCTTTAATGCCAAAAACGCAACTTCACGTCTCAGTAAGGTAATGTGAATTTGTGCTTATTAACATATCAGTGTTTACATAAAAACAATAGCTGTCATGTAATGAATGGCTCAGCAACAACATTTTACTTTTGTAAGCTGTATTGTGTGGAAAGGTTATGAACAAATAATATCTTACCTGTTGTAGATATCTGTTTGAATGACTTCAAATCAGAGAAATAGCATTTAAATGACTCAGTTTGGCAAAATGGTTCATTCTGACTAAATTAACAGACTAAAGGTCTCACTGGGCTTCAACTGTTAGATACTAATTGGAGTTTTTTTTTTTTTTTAAATTTGATTCAGTATCTCGAGAAAACGGATAGACTTTCAGCTGCAGTCTCACTAAATTCTGAGTAACTGTGACCGATGAACCCTGCGGCTTCATTTTGCACGACCAGTTTTTGAAAATCACGGCTTATTTTTATGTGCACAGCTTGCAAAACCGATTCTAGACCGTGCACATTATTGCATTGCCCATCTCAGCTTGCTTTGTGCCCACCTCCATGTCTCTAATTTAACCTACTGGAGTGCACCTTTTAAAATGAAGGCAGTATATATATATATATATATATATATATATATATATATATATAT
>NC_051440.1:14906973-14940759 GCF_001649575.2 Kryptolebias marmoratus | reverse complement strand
TATTTTAAAAACCTTGGAAATTTTTTTTTTAATTATTATTTAGCATCGTCGTGGTTTTTAGCCCTTGACCTGTTTTCTGTCAGAGGAGAGCTCCCATGCAGGTCCTCCGTGACGACCCTGGGACTATTTCGAGGGGAATTTTCTTTGAAGATGTTCAAAATTAAAGTGACTAAAGCGAGGAAATTGAGAACGACTGGGAATGTTGCGACACATCCTGGAGACTTCCCCGTTCTCCAAAGAGTGGCCAGCAGTTACAGCCCAGTGAGATACTACCTTAAGGGACCAGAATCAAAATGGATTTCTGCTGTCTTAAAAAAAAAATTAATAATAAAAAAACTACAGCAGTTTATACCAACGCTAATTTATAAACCTTTATAACCTTTATGCAACCAGCAGCAGCAGCTGGCTGTAGCACTTCCTGCAGGACCATCATCATACTTCTGCCTGAAAACACATATAATGTGAACCTTATGGCAATGTCATGGTTCACGTGACAGCTATTAAATTGAGGAGACTGGATTTGTTTTGGAGTGACAGCAATCCACTTTGGTTTTGGCACCGCTTGTATTATCCACAGCAAGTAAGATATTACATGTTCATAACCTCGTCATGGAACCCCACTTTAAAAAGATCTGATCTTTCCCTTTAATAACTCAGCGCTACTTTAACTGTTAAACTCTGATCATCCCTGCCTGTCCCTGGAACATCCCTGCTCCCCATCCTGAGAGATGGACTCAAAATGGTTTAGCAACTATTTACACCGTGCAATTAAAGAGGGCAAAACTTGTAGCAGCCATCACTGCTATAGAGCCTAATATGGACATTTCTATTTTTAGGTTGCTATGAGACAGCACAGAGGCAGTTTCTAATGAGAACAGTGATGTTCTCAGCCCTGCAAGGAACAGGTAAATCAGACTCACAACATTCCTCCAACAAACACAGAGGCTTTTATGGGAAACAGCTTTGAAGGGTATTTTTTTCCCTCCTTTTCCTTCATACCAGCATCACCACGTTCAATCATTAGTACTTTGACCCCTGTTTTTTTTCCCTTTTTTTGCTTCCACTGAGACTTGGACTAATCACTTTATTACCCATCCAAACACCTGACGCTTTAGGACTCCACTTGTCAAAGCCAGCAGTGATTTCTCACCTGTGATTGGCTTCTCGGCCCCTTAGGATGTATTGTTTACAAGGAACATGGAGATGTTATTTTTTTTTTCTCTCTCTCTCTCTCTCTGTCTCTTTTTTTTTTTATGAAACAGCACACAGCATTGTCACCAAGTCAAAAGATGCATAAAGAAACAATGTTTTTTGCAGAAACAGGTCATCTTTATTTAGTGTCAGTAAGTTTAAATGAGATTATTATTTTGGTTAAAGGCCTAGCATTCGTTGAAGGAAATGCTTATTACCCGACGCCTTTCATGCCTGAGTTTAAAACAAAAGTCATATTCTGATGACAAGGAACAGAGTTTTGGTCAAACCTTGTAAATGACGTTATGTGTGATCTCCTGAGATATTTGTAAGATTTTGTACAGATGTGTTAAATCTTAGAGTATATCTTGGGGACAATCATCTGCTGCTGCTACCACACCAAGTTTAGTTCAATATCTGTAAATTTGACAAAGTTATACATATGTTTGTGTTGACTAAGGTTGATTAGCTGTGATGACCATCAGTTGCAGATGTACAGCCATTTATTACTTATTGAGAATTTCATTAAAATCCATCCAGTGGTTCCTGAGATATTTTGCTAACAGGCAAAGTTGACTCCAGTAGTTAATGGCAATTTGTTATCAGTCAGAGTATGTGTGAAGGCTGACTCTCAGCGACTACCACACCAAATTGTAGCTCAATATCGGTAAAGTTGTCTGAGGTATAGCCATATTTGTGTTTGCTAAGGTTGCTTAGCTGTGGCGGCCATCTTGAATCAGGTCAACTCCGAATGTTAATCAGTTGTAGATTTACATCCAGTTGTTGTCTGAGAGTTTCATTAAGAACCGTCCAGTGGTTTATGACATATTTTGCTAACGGGACAGACAAGCGAACACACACGCACACAGGGAAAAGCATGATCACCCTTTTGCCTTTCGACAGGGCGTGCTAAATATATAACCTAAATATATAATATTAATAAATTCCCAGAGCAACTTTTTTTTTCCACCAGATTTGAAATAAGCTTTATCGTGCACGGAGCTGCTGTCTCGATGAACCAAGGATCAGACCGAGGCCAAAACTCCCTGGTTTGGACACATTCATTAGCAGCGTGAGCCACAGAGATGTCAGCGGTCCTCATATGGTGTGATCTTTGCCCCCACAATGCTGTCGACGGTGGTATATTAAAGGGGGAAATAAATAATTTAAGCGCTGTCACCCCTGGGAGCACTTTCCATTTTCAGATATCTTACACCGCAGCTGCTGCTCCTTCTTCCTCCGTGCTAAATATAACCTTTTCTTCTGTCTGCATTGTGAGGTTTCTTTACTCATCAGGCTGGAGTGTAGCTCCAGGACTATTTTTACACCTGACAGGGGACACATATAAGTTAACAGGTTGAGAGTCTGATCACATCAGCCTCCTGACGAAGTCTGCCACAGAAACCTTGTCTCAACAATTTCACGACAAGGTTTTAGGACAAAACAAACGAAAAGAAGAAGACGAATTTGAGACGAATGAAAATGGAATTAGGATCATAATGAACAAATTCAATCTGGGCTTGATTATTCTGGTGCCAGACCACCGTTTCTATTTTTAAAATAGTGTGCAGATTAAAATGTCTGGCTTCACAGACTTATCACAGGATGGTGGGAATCAACAATGATCTCATCACAGAGGGAAAAGTGTGCTGGAACCTGGCAGCACGTATATATTTGACTCCTTAATCCTTTTAACTTGGAAAATAGACGAATCATTTCTTTCCTCAGATTAAAATCAAATATATGTAAATTTTAATTTTATTCAGTGTTAACAACATTATTCATAGACTCTTGATCTGCTGATAAACTGCTTTATTAAATATTACTTTTCTATAGAAAAGACAGTCTGGAGTAGCTGAGGTTGGAGCTGCTTAACTTCAGTTTAATTATAAGAAATGACAATTGTTCAGCAGAAAGCTTGAACCGCTTTGTTTTTGTCATGAAAACTGAAAACATCCACAGCTTCTATGCAAAGGTGACAATATTCACAGACTACAAACTCTGTTTTTCTTTAGTACTTCCAAAAAAAAAAAAAAAAACAAACAAACAAAAAAAGCCAACCCAATGAACACTGTGAAAATGGCAATTTGCTGTTTTATTGGGAATACATGGTTGGGAGCAACAACCTCCTGGTGCCTCCACATGGTTGCTGGGAAACTGCAAGGTACCAAGAAATAGTCTGACACCTAACACCCCAAAACTGTTGATTGGTTGTTTTTGCACTTAGGCTTTTTTTTAAAACTTGTTTTACCCAAAGCTTGGTTAGCCAGCTGCTTCGTATCAAGCAAGCAGACATAAGAAGTAAAGGGGAAGAGAGGGAAAATAAATACAGAAAAATGGCTCTAATCAGAACAAATCACTGCATGTTGCAAATGTGTTTTTATTTTAAACTATGATATTAAAAAAAAAAAATCATTCTATTTTTTGCCCATCCCTTTCTTTTTGACAACACCGTTTTCATTATGACACAGAGTGGGATTTCTCCGACACATTCGTCACCTGTTGTTGTGTCTCTTCTCTGCGGTGGTTGTCTCTTTAAAGACCGAGTTTGACATTCTCATGGCATTTGGTGTCTCTGCGATTGTATCAAGCGAATGTGTGGGCTGCGACAGCAATAAACTGGCACGAACCCTGCTGCAGCTTTGCGCCGGACAGCTCCTTTCCTCCCTCCCCACCTCCACAGATTTAGGGAAAATGCCTCCAGAGCAGCTTAAAACCCGGCCAACCCTCACATATGCTCCTGGTGATTTGTGCTTTTTTTTTTTTTTTTTACCCCTTCATCCACTATATAGCCCATGAGGTATAACACATTTCCAGACACTTTGATCTTTTCATATTGAAAAGTGCTACTTTCTCATACTTGGAATTTTGAAGTGGTTCCACCCCTCCCCTGCCTCCTTCTTCGCTCCTTCTGTTCTTTCCCATCTTGCGGTGCGAACCAACACCTGCCCTTCTGTCGAGCGGTAATTGAGTTGAACGTTTTTCAAGCGATCGCCCCCGGGCCTTTTCTGTGTGGAGTTTGCATGTTTTCTCTGCTTACTCCTCCCACAGACCAAAAACATGCATGTTAGGTTGACTGGTAACTCTAAAATTGTCCCTAGGTGTGAGTGAGAGCGTGGACGGTCGTTTGTCTCGTTTGTCTCCTTGAGGCCCCATGATGGACTTGCGACCTGTCCAGGGTGTCCCCCCCGCCTCTCTCATGGTGACCGCTGCAGATAAACATCAGCTCCTCCTCAACCCTCCACGGACAAGCGGGTAAAGAAAATGGATGGATGGATGAATTATTCAAATGCATTATACAGCCAACAGTTTTTTTTTTGTTTTTTTTTTGTGCTGGGTGATCATTGTGTATGTCGGCTGTATCCTAGGAGATTGGTGCATATCTAATAAGGAGTTTGTTACTCGTTTTGCAGAGTGGGCACTTTGATGTCCGCCGTGTTGAATTTTCTGTTTTAGCTCAACATCCTTCTAATGAAGCAGAGGGCCAGAAGCCTCAGAATTGGTTGCTTATCAACTCCACAGCCCTCTTATTAGGAGTTGTTGTGAAGGCTTTAATTGGATACTGGCATAGGAAGCGTCTTAATGGCCTGTCAGTAATCAAGTGTTCAAGATTGATCCGCAGACAACGATATTGTTAAAAACATTAGGATTTTTAACATCCATATCCAAACCGAGCACTCGTGTCCTTAACATGTATTAGGTGTAGCTTCGTGCGACGTGTTAGGTTCTCTTTAGCTGCAACTAATTAGTAGTAAAATTGATGTTTTGCTCGGATCTGTCACATCTTCATTCCCACCTCCAAATCGACTGACTCTCGCTGCCATTTAATAAAAAAAAATCCAATGAAAGACAGCAGAGATTTGTGGTGAGATTAAAACCCTTTCTAATCTTGTGAACCTTTTAGTGGATGTTGTTTTCTTTTTTAATATCTGTTGTGTAGTTTAGGTAAAATAAAGTTAAAAACACAAAAAAAGTGTCTTTGCGGCTTTAACAAATTTTAGCAGTGTTTTGTGCTGTGAATTCATCACAGAGTGTTTCAGAGCTGTCAGAAGTTTGGTGCTGTCAGAGAATGTGGGTACATCAGTGCGGATGAGTGGCTGTTCTGACAGGGAGTTAGAGAACTTCACTCCGCTTCGCTCATGGTTCACACCCCTGAGACTGTGACGTATTTGACACCATGAGGCACTCTGACCAAAATACACCTCCTCTGCAGCACAAGGTGAGGAGCAGGCGCTTTTTTTTTTTTCCCTGTGTACGCTGCTGCTGATGACATCAAATCATTCTGGTCTGTCCTCGAGGTGTCTGCTGATGAGCACAATCAGACATGACAGGACCAAACAGGATCAGCCCAGCCTCTGCAAAATGTGTCCTCTCTCGGTGACAGAACCAACAATAGATCTGAGGCTTCATAAACGTGGGTGCAAGCCAGGATACCTGCCACCTGTTAATTGAAGACTAAATCATACTCCCCTGGGTTCGTCCATAATTAATCACCAAGCAACTGAATCAGCTGTCTCTATTACTCTCTCTTTTTTATATCTGCTCTAATGAATTCAAACAATTGTTCAACTGTGATTCTGCTTTAACAATAAAAGGTGGGTGAGCAGAGGTTTTGTTCAGACATTGTGGCAAGTATAAGACAGCATATGTTGCAGCTGGGTCTTATCAGCTGTGTTTGTAGGTGGGAAGAGCTGGCAAGTATCAGAAGGGCAAACACAAGTCAGTAATTATTCCTGGGTGCTATAAGAAAGGAGTGGTGAAACGCTGAAAACTGTCAGAGAGAGTGTTCACACAATTTCTTGGTGGAAAAAGCCTGAAGAGGTTGTCCAACGAGACACCACGAGTCTACAGCCTTAAGCTGCAAGCAGCTCTGAGCAGCAAAACACAGATATCTTTTTGTAATACTGTTCACATTTACAGTGTTTTCTTAAAATTAAGACATCTTACAAAGTTCTACCCTTCAACACACTGTAACTCACAGTAATATCACTTTTTACTATGAAAAAAAACAAGCAATTTGCAATACAAAAGACGTTTAAGCCATAATCAAAGAAAGAACCTTAATATCATATCTGAAACTTACAGATAGTGCAGAGACATTAGAATTGTTGTAATGTAATTTTCTTTTAAAACCTTTTATATATGAGGCACTTTATTTTTTTTGATCCACTCACTGATGATGCATTAAAAATGAATGTGACGTCCAGGAACTTACCTACACATGGACTTGAGAAGCTAGCGTTGGAACCATCCACCTCTGGGATGAGCACAGCTGTGAAAAGAAATGTCTCATCTCTTCAAGACACTGCCTAATAGAATATATTAATCTGTCATTGTGTTAAAATAGATGTGTGGTACTTCACTGATTTAGTAATAAACAAAAAAGGCAACTGAGATTAATAGAGGCTGCTTTGGTTTAGCCAGAATTTGCTCATAAATGCAAATTTTAACAATGTAAGGACCAGAAACATGTCAAAAGCAAATGTTCACATTTGATTTTACCACTCAGTAAATCATAGTCACGTCAGCAAGCGGTCACTGAAACAAGCAGACCCGTGTACTCATCTTTATGGTGTTATTTTTATTTCAGATGGCCACATTTAGTTGGAAATAAGCCCCTCCGAAAAGTGATAGCTCAATCAGCTTCAGCACACTAGAAGCATAGTATCACCTGTTTATCTCTCGCTCTCTAAATCAGACTGATACGGCTGACACACTTGGCTGAGCCGCTTGTGTTTGTGTCCTGCTGTTTGCACACACAGACCAGGCAGGACTTGTATCAGAGTTTCCAACAGGAGGCAGAGCGAGCGAGGCTTGCTCAGCTTGAGTCACAGCTCTGCCGGTTTGTAATCCCTTTCCCTGTCTGAATTTTGGTGTAACAGCAATCCGCATCCGAAGCGATAGGGTCTGTGAGCAGAAGCACTGTGGGGAAGATGATCAACATAATTAAAACAAACAGAGCCCGGTGTAAGGGAAGGAAAATTAATCTGCATTCTGTTCCCCTCTGCGCTGTCGAGGCTCGTTGCTGGTGTTCCCCTGGGCAAGGAGCTCTCATACCTGACTGAGCAGATCGAGATAAGAACCAGTTATCTTTGCCTCACAGCACTCCACATCCCAGAGGGAGATCGCCACTTTAAGTAGACACAGCAGCCTGGGATTCAGTGAGACCAGAATAGTACCAGTGTCATTATGTGTCTTTTTTTTTTCTGCATCTTCTATCCATCCGCTTACAGCCAGGAGTGGATTAAACTGTAATTAATTGTTAGGAGTCACAGTTTTTCAGCAGTAACTACCTGAAGAATGTATTTTTGGTTTCACAGCTTTAACTGATGTCGCAGGAAAACAGCAAAACCCTTTGACATGGTGTAAAACTGAAACACGTGCAAAATTAGACCACTGTTTACAATACAGCTGAAGTAGGTTCTCATTATCACCATGTGTGCCTTCAAATAATATAGATTCATAGATATTAGTCTGGAGCTGAATTTGTTTAGAGAATCATATTATTTAACATTACACTTAACATCCTTGCATTCATAAGGGACAGTTTTTGGAGCTGAAGGCTAGAAAGAACAAAAAAAGAGCATTATTACAACTCAAAATCCATCTCCAAGTTTGCTCTTTACAAAACTCAGCAACCCCTGATGAAACAATTGAGATCTCTTGAATTTGAGTTCTGTTGAAAGGCTGGGAAAAAATATATTTCCTGCTGTGGACATCTGTTTAGAGAAATAGAGTTTAATTCTGACAGGATTGACGAGGTCACAGTGAGACTGAGGAAGGGCAGGAGTAAAAGTGGATTTCTGATATCTTAAAAAAAGCCCAATCTCAAAATTTAATAGCAGTTAATGTGAACATTATTTCATAAAAAATTACATTTTAAATAATTTCAGATTACACTGTTATTCTGGAGGAAATATTATATTACTACTGAAAATGCCTCAAGCTGCACAGGAAGCGCTACAGCTACCTTCTGCTGTTATTTACCCATGCAAATAACCATAAAATTAAATATAAATAACCATTTAATAAGGAGTTATTGGCAATGTAAAGGTTTATATTTTTCTGTTTAAGGCAGCTCTCATTTCAAAAATGTGTTAGCTGCGTAAAAACACAACAAATGAACAACAATAAACCAAAGATACATGTTCTCTCCTCCAGAGCTGTCTGTAGCTCTTTGACAAGATTTCAAAAAGCAAGAATTTTCTGCAAAGGTTTGTACGTCTGCTAGATTTTCATTAAAGTAATTGTTTTGGTGGATTGTTTAAAATGAAATATTGTATACATAATCTCATTTTTTTCTGTGTTCACGTTAAAGTACTCCAGCTTTACAAAGATTTTTAAGCTGTTTTTTTTTTTTTGGCAAATTATGGGTGTTAACAATGTTTTACAAAATAAGAGCACTTCCTCTAAAACTGGAAGAATGGTTAAAAGATTAAGCAATGTAAAAAAAAAACATCCTTGTTTCACTGAAGAATAAGGTCAGTTGTTAATGCATACAATTAGTCGAAATTAAAGGCAAAGCATTTCTTGAAGGAATGCATATCGCCCACCGCCTTTCATGTCAGAGTTTTATGATCATTTTATGATGATAAGGAACGGGTTTATAGCCGCTTTGGTCAAACCTTGTAAATGCGATTTTGCAGGATCTGGTAGCACTGGGATTATGTGTTGAGGATGACTCACAGCTACTACCACACACGATTTTAGCTTAGGATCTGTATATATAATAACCATTTTTGTGTAATTTTAATTAGCTGTGGTAGCCATCTTGATTTGGATTGACTCCAAAGGTGTCAATTAGTTGTAGATGTACACGCAATGACTACTTTCTGAGTTTTATTGAAATACCTCCAGTGGTTCAGGGGATAATTTGCTAACACTGACAGACAAATGCACACACACACACATAGGCAAAATCATTATCGCCTTTTCACCTTTGGCAGCGAGCGATAACAATGAACCGTCATGCTGTTAAAAGCTTCAGAGAAAAGAGAAGAAATTTAAAAGCTCCTCTGTTATCGGCAGTCATTTGATCAGAGTTAATAACATAAAACAGAAACAGGGATCTCCACGCTGGAAGGCTTTTAATGACTCCGTCTGTGAGCAGACAAAGAATGAACTGATGTACACCGTTTCTATTACGGGGCCCTCCCAACGGTTTTGTGAAGTCTGTTTGGCTCTGAGCTCGCAGACAGCATTCCAGCTGGCATTCTTTGAGAGCGATATCTTGTGCGGTGGGTTGACAGCGCAGCGTCTTGGTTTGAAACTCTTTCCGAGGTAAACGCCTCTCCGTTTAAAGCCCCTCCGTCTGCTCAGCGTAGAGCTGAGGCAGGGCGCCGGTTCATTCGGCAGGGTCAGACAAGGGAGGAGTTGGATCATCATCATCCCTGCTTCAGCCTTGAAATGTAGCAATAAGTTCAACATTCAGGTGGTTTTACTTGAAGGGTGACTCTCTTCTCAAATTACTGATCTAATGTCAAACATTAAAACAACTGCAGCTCAGAACTTCTAAACTTCTTTTGTGTTTTTGGCCACATTTCCAACGGTGCCCATCACGAGGAGTTGGAGACGAGCAGAATGCTGCTGACACGCTGTCCGTGACACGGCTGTGTCAGTATCACAATGTGGTGACTCATGTTTCTTATCTTCTCTCCTGTAATCCGCCCCCTCACAGGAGATTTGAGGAATCTGGACGTAATTGTGTGTGTTTGTCAATATCCATATCTTCCGCTGTGTCTATGTTAAAAAATCCCCAATCAGCTCCAATCAATTCTGTATGGAGATTGAGAAAGATCTGTAATCACGATCTCTTGACTGCTGGTAACAAATTAGCTGTTTGTTGCTCCATGACTCAAGCTGTCGTGCTGTTCTCTATTCAGTGGGACTCAATGAATGCTGAATTGAGGGGAAACCTGATTTCATTAGTGCTGATCAAAGGGTTCACTGTGCTTTTCATTGTCCGAGCGTGTCGCAACAAAACAGCCCGATTTGTGTGTGCTCTGATATCACAGCAACCGATCCGATACATGTGAGGGGACAAAGAGCTGTGTTTCCTGTGTGGTGATACAGCTCATTGTTGCACAAAAGGACAAACTGAGTCATTTACTGGGAGGAAAAAAAAATGTTCACATAAACATGCATGCATTAACATACGAGGGTCACAAACAATTTCTACTCACTGATTCATGAGTGGTGATCTTGAAAGGACGCAGATTGTTTTTCACAGTCAGCCTTTAAATTAATGAGCAGAAAATCTTATTGATTTAGGGCTGTTTCTTTATAGAAAAATGCCATTTTAATGTGCAAACTTTATATTATCAGTAAAGACCGAGGTAAAAAGACGAGTTTGTTTGCAAAGACTTTGTTTAAATAACTCATAAACATCATGCTCAAAGCTAAATCTTACTGGGGAAAAATCAATAAAAAAACAAACTACATCAAAATCCCAATTCAGTCGTGTAAAGTCTAAGTTTCTGTGACCTGTTTAAACTTTAAATGATGTTTCTGAGAACTATGCTTGAGGTAGAGAGCTCCAAAGACAGCTGGGTTTTCTCAGCCATTTCACCAAAATCCCATTCCTGTCTATGTGAAATTGTCTTGCAGTTTCTTTTCCTTTTTTTTGTGCAAATTTTGTCTACGTAGCATGATGTATTTCTAACAGAACTGGTAGCACGGTCCTCACGATCAAGCCACTCATTTTAATGTATAATGGGTTTTTCGAAACCTGCAGCGGAAATGAGCAAATTCTATTAATGCTGCTTCAATGCTAATGCGTTGGCACCTTTAATGACATGCTTTTTTCTAAGATGACAAGTTCCCTTTTCATTTTTTTTTTAATAAAGTAAACAAAAAGATAACTGTGATTACCTCAAATATACTCTATGTTTGTAGACTGATCTGCCCCTACCCTTCATCCCTTACTGAACTGGGGAATATCTGGTATAAGACCGAAGACAGAATATCTAAAGATTTACTGGTTATGAACTTTTGCACATCTCAATTGAAGATCTGCATCAAGTGTTACACCTTAGCAGTCATGGTATGTCTGTCTCTGTTTTTTTGAGGTGTCACTGCAGATGCAGTGAACAGATGGAGGTGGATGTGCCCTAAATAAATATGTAAGTAGCCACGCTGATTTCCTGCTCCTCCTGCTGCTGGTGCTATTGATCTGATCGCTCATTGAAAGCCCAAATGCTTCACCTGAGATGTCCCACGATCATTTGACTCACACACTGCAACTCCTCCCTTCTGCACACAGCGACTGCCTTGGTTTGAGCACTTTTTAGGAACGGAAAGTCTAAACGGTGGAGGCAAGCAAAGCAAAACCATCTTTATCCCTTTCATCCGTCTGAGTTAGGCAGGCTCGTGCTGCTAAGGAAGAGACGCTAGCAGGTGTAATGCATTTACTTATTTTTAGGAATGATTTATGTGATTTCCAATCCAGGACAGCCAAATGGAGAACAAAACCCACAAGGGACTGTGGAGAGAACTGAATGGGGTCAGTTCTATCCACAGTGTCTCCTTGTTTTCTAAAAAAGCTGAACGAGACACAGCAGCTGGTGTTTATATTTAACCTTTCTGAGTGTTATCACCAGTTTCATGTAGTTAGATTTTTGCACATTATCTTGTAATAAATGTTTTCTTGTTTGGGTTATTGACATGTAAATATTTATTGTCAAAAGTATTGGAATTATTAATAATATGTTATCTTTTGTTTTTGTTTAAATCTTGAATTACTGGTTATTTCAATCTTTTTTTAAATTAACTTTTGTAGCTGATAGTTGTTAGGAATTTAACATTTTAAGATGCATTTCATTTGGAATAAAAATGATTTCATTGTCATTTTAAGCAAAGATGCTGCTTGAAACACATCTTAACCAAAACATAGCTCACTGGTTTTTATTCAGTGTCCTTTAGCAGCCATGTCAGAAGTACAGTTTTTACTGAACTGACAATGAAGATTAGTAAGACTAATAGAGAGCAGCAAATGTCTTTTGGAAGCTGCAGAAGTAGGTAAACACTGTATGGATTCATGTTATACGTTTTGTACTTTCTGAAAACATTTATTTGAAATATCTCAGCTAAACAGAATCATTGATGTGAAACATTTTTCGTAGCAGGACACCAACAGCTTGGCAGCATCGCAGCATGGATGTCCACCGTGTGAGTGTAAGTTGCACATTTTCACAATGTCTGGTTTAGTTTAAACAAACTCAGCTGTGTTAGCTTGTTCAGTGTACAGTACCCATACTTGTGTGTGTGTGTGTGTGTGTGTGTGTTCATTTGTCTGTTGAGTTAGCAGAATAGCTCATGAACCACGAGACAGACTTTAATGAAACTCTCAGACAATAATCATTGGATGAACTTTTACCACTCATTAACGTTTAGAGTCAACTCTGTAATTAATCTTAGCAGACACATAAACAGCTATAATTCAGTCAGTTTTACAGATATTGAGCTGAACTTTGATGTGGTTGTAGCTGAGAGTCATTTTTAACACATACTCTGAGTACTAACACATCTCACAAGACTGACATCATTTACGGTGTTTGACGATAACAAGTCTAACTGTCACTTCTCACCCTAAGATGCTCTTATTTTAAAACTCTGGCCACTTTTCAGCCACTTGGTCCAAAAAAACATAATCTTGCAATTTGTAAAATTTTTTAAACTTATGTCTGGCATTCTTTTATGCATATAAACATCATAACCAGCAGCATCCTGGCATCTAACAACACGCCAGTTTATTCCTCAAAAGGTTTTTGTTTTGACTATGACAAATTTAAAGACCTATGTATGACCTAAACACATTCAGGCTTTTATTTTTTTCAATATCAGAGCAATGGACCAGTGGCATTTGTAACAATAGAACTAAACGTAGAAAAGAGGATTTAGTTTTGAGGCGTACGGGGCATGCTGATGGTGTTTTTCAGCGCTCATTCTCAGCAGACGTTCAGTTTGATCAATGATCATTCGTGCACAGACAGGTGTGTGAAGAAGCTCAGCGAGGCAGAAGGAAAACCGCCTATAAATAAACCAAATAAAGGACCACGCCGTCTGTGACCCTTGAGATGTGGCTTTGCAGGGGTTAGGAAGGCAGACGTTTATTCTGAAGAAGCCAATAAACTGTCTGTCAGCTGGTGAGTCAGCCCAGAGTGGCATCATCATTAGAGAGAAAAAGCTCTCTGATCATGTCTCTGAGGGGAGGTGACCACAAAAGCTCCATGATTCCAGTTGGAGACCACCAAAAAAAAAAAAAAAGCCTGCGAGGCTGCAGCAACTCTGCAGGACATGCAGGCTGAAGAATAGAAAGGCGCATTTAGCATAGTGATGGTCACAAAAACATAATCACACACTTCTGCGAGTTATTTTGTTAACCAATGACCAGGAGATCAAATATGAATCCAGAATTAGTTCTAAAAATAAAATCGTCTGAATAACATCACTGAAAACAAGAGTGTTCACATGCTGTGCAATCACAATGACATTTTTATCCAATATGATTGTTAAAACCTACAAATAGGTACTTATTTAACTTAAAATGTCAGAGGGTTCTTTTTTTAGATAATTTGATTTTTCAACAAAAGTTTTTTTTTTCTGAAAGCAAACAGTTTGAGTGGTCATAATTTCTGTGGTCAGAGCTGCAGATTTATATTTAGGTATTGGGTGTTGTTTTGTTTTTTTTGTTTTACATTTATACTTTTTATACTGGTAATCTCATTGTGGCCCCTGGTTGTATTCTCATTTTTAAAGCATTTTTGACAGTATTTTGAGTGGAATTGATTTTGGGGGGCTCTGGTCTCACATTTTGACAGATATTTTTTAAACAATATAATTATCACAACTTTTTTCCAAAGAGTTTTTTTTCTTTTTTTTTTTATAAACCTGTATTCAGTGTGTTTGCATGCACATGACAAAACCTCAAACCAGCCGGTTGGCTGTCAAACTCAGGTTGTTCCCCAAACCCAAATCCTTTAAGCCAAACTGATGAACCAAAACAAAACAAACAGGACTTCCAGTGACTCCCGAGTCCCGAATCCAACTAACAAGCAATAAGATGAGAAAAAAGATTAACAACATGGTGTCAGGAGGCCTGTCTACTGTCCATTCTGGCTTCAGAGAAAGAAATAATCTGGAGTAGTCAGGGTCGTGGAGGAAAGGAGCCCATTCTCTGTCTGCTGTCCTTTTTTTTTTAAAGATTTTCTCCCAGTGCGGAAGTTTAGTCTAATTTACTCATCCTAATCAACCTGGCTGTATGCTCTATCCTCAGGTTTTCACACACAGCTCAGACCAGGTCTTGTCCTTGTTAACTCAGCCGTTTTTTTTCTGTGCTTTAGATTTCTCATACCCGTCATCACTCGGACAAGCTTGTAGAAGTTTGTAAAGTCCAGGAAATTGTCGCAACTGCTCTCAAGTAGAGAAGAAATGGCCACCCTGTCAACTTGGCTGAGTCCATGTGAATCCTTCTAACAGAAATGTTAAAAACACAGGAAGGAGAATCACTTTTCTCGGCTTTCACAGAGTTTGTTCTTCACCTGATGGGCATGACCTTCAACCCTATAGGGGAGATGGAAAACACCAGAATATCAACAACAAAATAATCCAGGAAGTCTTTTAAACTCTTTATTCACCAGTGCTCTGAAACGGTATTGTCCAAACTACTCCAGATATTTAGAAGAAATTGTATTTTCTGGCGCAACCTGGGCTTGAATCTGCAGCACCAGGATTATAAGACCACAGCACTGACCACCGAGCTCATGTGTCCCCCTTACCTCAATACAGATGAACAAAATATAGTTTTAGTCGAAGATAAATCTATTTCTTTTAGTTCTAAAAAAAAGACACTTTTATGAAGCTTAGAAGATATGATCAGTGTCATATACAGTAATAGTAGTTAAAGTGGTTTAGAAATAGTTCATGTTTCTGTACTGATAACCTAATTAGCCATGTGCTAATTAACTTAAATTAAATGCTGAGGTCGTGACTGCCTTAAAATGTCAAAGACCAGCAGTTCATCCAATCATCCATCCATCCATTTTCTTTACCCTCTTATCCGTTCTGGGTCGCGGGAAGCTGGTGCCTATCTCCAGCAGTCACTGTGCGAGAGGTGGGGGACACCCTGGACAGGTCGCAAGTCCATCACAGGGAGACATAGAGACAAACAACCCTTTACACCTCTCACCTCGGGATAATTTAGAGTTACAAATGAACCTAACATGCATGTGTTTGGTCTGTGGGAGGAAACCGGATTACCAGAAGTTCAATCAATCCAAAAATATATATATTGTTCTGGAGTCCTACCAGATACTTTACATTAAAGTTAAACATTTTTTGCATTTTTCAGATAAAGATTTATTGAAAAATAAACTGACTCTAAAGCCATATTCATACAGGATAACGCTTAGGATCAATGACTTCAGCAGTTTGTTGATCCAGTCATTCCCACATTTGTCACTCTGTTGACAGTTTTCACTCTTCATTAATGCATGAGTGTGAAAATGTGGTAAAAATAGCAATGGTGCATGCACAGCTGGCGCAAGATCAGACAGTTCATGAGGGAGGAGTAACCTGTAATATTAAAGTCCCCGCAGAGTCACAGCTTTCTCGCAAAATCATATCATATCCTCATATCAGTAATACCAGTATGTACTGGCACTGTGGTGATGTGAAACACAGGGAATAGATAAAAGCAGCTGAAAATGTCCAATTTCTACACGTCTAGGCTTATTGACGAGTAAATGTTATACTGCGGAGGATTTAATGTCACTACTGTAAACCAGCAAATTGGTCAAGTAATCTTAAAGTGATACTTCAAATCTTTTGAAAGGGGATTCTGTGAAAAGGTCATGAACAATTAATATCTTACCAGTTGCAGGTAGCTCTTTGAACGACCTCAGTTTTTGGCGTAATGGAGATTAATTCTGACTTTATCTCGAATGTGCGACCAAAACCAAAGTATATTGGTGCCGTCTTAAATCAGCTATGTTCTGAAAAAAATTATAGTAGTTCTTGTAAACATTATTTTATTAAAGTTTGTTCCATTATCAGTTTTGCATCACATGGTTAATCTGGCAGAAATAGTATAATGTACCACAGAAAGTGCCTCAGGCTGCGCTGAATGTGCTACAGCTAACTGTTAATAAATGTAGCAGTTCTATGTAAACAACCATGTAATGTCAAATTAACCGCAATGTAAACATTTATAGAATATTGTTCATATGAACCGCAATGAAACGTTTGAGATTGGAGATGTAATCCAGGTTGGAACTGGCCCCTTTCTGACTGCACCATATTCCTCCAAACTAATAGGCTCCAGCTGCTGTCTACTGCAGGTAAAATACTGACTGCTGATAACAGCTCTCTGTATTAGCTAGTTAAATTTCCGTCCGTAATTCCTCTGGAAGCACCAGTGGTGTAAATCACACGACACCTACACGTTCAGTTACTGTCAGATTAAAGGACAGCATACTTGAGCCTCACAGCAATCAGTGTCAGCAGTCGTTTCGCCATATGTCGAAACCGTAGTAACTGCCGAGCTCCATATGAAGCACATGTTTGCATACGAGTGCCAACGTGCGCAGTGTGCCGGGCTCCTGTCCTGAGCCCATTTCGTCTCAAGGAAGCCCGTGAGTCAGCCTTTCCTCCGTGGTTGGCTGGCACACGGATGATGCAGATCTGACAAGACTGGTTTTGTGGCACAGTATCTGAAGCAGTTGATGCCTTTGTAAACACTTAGCACATGGTAACAGATGGTAGCGCGGAGCTTCAAGCACCAGTGGGTGGTCTGCTGTTAGTTTGAGATAATGGGGGTTTGTTACTCTTTTGATTTAAGGTGCGCCTCATCTCTCAGCTCTGTTTCATAACAAAATCATGACCAGGGCATTTATCATCTCTTGAACACCCTGGACATAATCATAGCTCATTAGGTGTTCTATATTCTGACCAGCAGGGAGCTGCCATCTATCCAAAATGACACCGTGTGTGTCACAATGTGGTCACAGCTGATTTGAAGACCTCGTCGGAATAAATTAGCAGCAGATATTAGAAGGAGGCTGTGATTATATTACAAAGTTATAGTCAAATCTGTGGTGAAATGCAGTGCCCTCTCTGCTTCCCAGAGATACACACCAACCCTTCTTCCTTCGCTTCTGTCTTTTTATTGTGTCGTCATGGTGATGGGTTTTCGTCTTTGGGTCTAATTAAAGAAAGAGCTTTAGACGTATTGACTATTTCGGTTCACAGACTACCTCTGTTCCAGTACCTTTCCTCGTGTCGTCATCAAAAGGTTAATCTTTAATTAGAAGCGGCAGACCTGCAGCTTCATCACGCAGAGGAGTACATGTGGCTAGAAGCTCACAACATCAAACACGGAGAAGGCTGTCACACACTGGTATTGATCTGAACTATCCTCTAAAGCTCTCTTAGCGAAGATCCCGGTGACAAACTCGCAAACAGTCTCTGCCTGACCCGTGTTGACAGGCACCGGGAAAAGCTCCCAGAAAACGCTTGCCTCTGAAAGTGTGGAAGAGCAATCAAAAAATTTAAGTTCTTGATTAAAATAGTTTCCATAGTTACCAGGAGAACAGCAAATGATGAGCCAAACCTTCTCAGTTTCAACATGGCTTCTCACCTCATGTTTTCCATGGCTCTAATTAAGAAACATTATGCAACGCAAGATTGTTAATCATGACTGTGACATTTAGAGACAGCATCACCTCTTTTTTTATTTTATTTTTTTCAAACTTGAACTTAATCCCTAATTGTTTTTTTTAAATCATCTAACAATCTCCAATCTCTTTATTAGAATATTTAGCCAGAATATGTGGTCTGAGGTGGCAGGAAGAGAAGAAGGCTCGAAGATGAGAGAGAGGAAGGTCAGCAATAAGAGGGGGAAAAAAACTTGCTATTGTTATGGAAATGTAACACAAGCATTATTACCTCCAAACTATGATATCTAATGGGGGAGAAATGACAGCAGAGCTAAAAGAAAGACTTCAAAGCAACATCTTTGTGTCGCCGCATTATCTCCATTATCTTTGAATAAGGTGAGCCATTTCTGTGTGTTCTGTTGGAAAGGAATTACACTTTAATCCACTGGATATCATTCTGGCACCTTCCTCATACTAAACTGAAGGGTCTTTTATTTTTCTAAATAATTTTCCAGTATGCATTACAGTGGCCTCGTGGTAAAGACAATTTATAAAAAGCTATTTATTAGAAAATCCAAAGGCTACATCTTACCCCGGTTTAAGAGTTTTGCAAACAAAATGAAGGTAAAGGGTCCAGTTGTTGGCCAGTGAGGATGCAGTTTAATTATTTGTCCACGCAGTCAGCTTTAGGTTTCACACATTTGGTTCTTTTTCAATCTTTTAGATTTAGATATCAGCTGAGCTTATTCACTCTGTTTGAAAATGTTATCATTAAGGGAGCTTGTCAGTGTGTCACGCCTTTGTAATATTAGTTAAAAAAAAGATATATTTTTAGATCTGTAAGTCATGACTAAGGAGCTGCTCTACGAAAGTAGTGGAACATTACCCCCTTGTGTTGACTGAAACAGCTGCACCCGCCGCTTACATCTCGGCACAAGACTGGTAAACTTTCAGCTGTTTTTTTCTGCAATATTTCTTCTTATTTTTTCTAAAGTTTTGTTACCATATTGTTGCATTTTACAACACTGGGTCTGTGAAATCAGAAGAGCACAAGCTTTTTTGCTTGTTTGTATGTTTTACAGACAAGATAATGGATTATACTATGAATATGAGCTCACTGAGCCTGAAATAATGATATTATTCTTATGCTTATTATACAAGCAGTAACATTCAACTTTCACTTGTGGTGTTTGGACAGACGAAACTGGGAGATTTTGAACCTGGACTGATGAGATTAATGCTCCGTGTAAAAACAAAACTTGTATCTTCAGAACTTGTAGCCTCATCTGTGACCCGATCTGTCACAAAACGTACTGCGGACTGAACTTTGAGTCTGTGTTTTTCTTGTTTGTTTAAGTTTATGTCACATATCTGTAGTAAACGCTAAAACAATGTTTTGTGCTCCTAATTCAAGGAGTTAGACATAGTTTCATGTATGTATTAATAATAAAAACACAAACAAGCTCATACACTTGTTTTTAACCCTTTTTGTGTGATTCTTAGAGCCAAAATGTTGTTTAAAAATGTTAATAAATGTTCAAAATCTATTATTGGGTTTGTGATACCCTTGCAAGCAAAGAATCTTGTTTAGTAATAAGAAATTTTTAAAGAGTAATACAGCCTTATAATGTAATAACTTTACTTCTTATTAATAGTAATTTGTTACAGCTTTTTGCCATGTAAGCACTACTTAGATCATTTTTGGCTTGACAATGTAACTTTTGATCTTTAATTTTACTGCAACTCCCCATTACTTTTGTTCATTTTTTTCAGTTTATATTATTTTGGAGTTAAATCAATTAATTTGTAATTAGTTCTTTAACAGACGGAGCTGCTCAACCTACAGATATGATTTTACTCACCCGTCCAGCACTCCTGTTGAACTCCTCGGCTCTAAACAGGTCGGACGTGTCTGTTGTTCCAAAAAAAAAAAAAAAAAAAGGAAAGCTGAAGAAAGAAAGAGGGAGAGGAGTTGGGTTTCACCCACACAGCATTATCTACAGACTGGCTTGTAATGTGAGCCTGTTCCCAAAAAAAAAAAAAAAAAAGGAAAGCTGACCTAAGATGCAACGACTGTCATTTCATATTAAAGCTTCTAAAAATGATAAATGGAGGAATATAAATAATATTCATTTTGTGCCAGCTTCAGGACATTTTTTCATTATGCCCAGTAATTTATGAGCAGCACAGCGAAGCATTGTTTATTACTGTCTTAGCAGGACAAATTAAATTGGTAATAAGATAAATGTTTTGCCAGCTAAACGAACCTAATGATTTGTTTTAATCAAAATACCATTTCTTGTGATGATTAAAAGTGAATAATTGCCAAGAAGTGTTCTAAAAAAATTACCTCTGTGAGTCTTTTCTCCTCTGTGGAAGTACTGATGGCATTTTAAAAACTCTGTAAGGTTTTTCTCCAACACTGATACCCTGAAGACATTCCCCAGGATAAATAAAACGTATTTCATTTAAGTCACAGCTTTAAAACTTGTGGATATGTGATAAACTTCGGACTTTATGGCCCCCCTGAAACTTCCTCACGGTGCTCACACCTGCGTGGGTTTTCCATGGTGTGAACCGGCTGATTTGAGCCTCTTTGGGTTCAGTTTCGAGTCGTTAGGTTTGTAATGTTCGTAGTGTTCATAGCTTATCCCAGAGGTGGGGATAAGTTGTGAGTCAAAGTTTGGCATCCTGTGAAATAAAATGTTTGAAAATGTCAAGGTTTTGCCTGTAAAGCAATGTGAAAAGTGTTTTGTTTTTGTTAAGATAAACTGAGGTTTAAGACACTAGGAGTAAAAACAAAAAGTATTTTGTCATCATTTCTCAGGTCACCTGCTTTCTGAACCGGACAGATTTGAGTTGTGGGTTTTTATACAAACAGGAGCCTTTTCTAGAAAAATAAATCGAACATTTACTTATTTACTATATTCAGTTTTAGCTTTCTAAAACAAAAGCTATGTTGAAAAAAGCAGCTGCTTTTATTTCACTTAGGCCTTCAGATCCAATTTAAACTGTTGGTTCAAGTTTAGTAAAACTCATCTCTTTTGCAGTAAATCCATTTGTTATCATGTTGCTCTTGTCAGAGCCACCGAACTAATATAGTGGCTATATTATCCAGTTTATATACTTTGTATGTTTTATTTCTATTTGTAACATATCTTACCTTTTAATGTACCTTTTAAACCCTTTTTATGTATAAAATGTGTTGATTTCTGCTAATATTGTTCCGACAGTAGTTTTCCCACTTCATTAAAACCTCAAGTTGCTCATAAAAAGCTTCACAACAGATTTACTACTGTGAAAAGTAAAGTATACAAACAAACATCCAATATTTTATTCAAGGAAACATGAAAACGTGAAGAGCGTAAACAACCAAAACATGCAAAAAAATAGAAATTTATTGAAGGAAGAAGAGGAAATCAGTAAAAAGAAAGAAAAGAGTGAAAGTCAACAAGGCAAAAACAAATAATTTAAAAACACACAAAATTATATTTTAGGCATTTTGTTTATTTAGATCTTGCACTTTAGTGAATTTTTAAAAAAGACGATTTTTACGAAGCCAAAACAAGTTGCATCTTTATCTACATAAAAATACAGCTCGGTGTTTAAAGTTACCAGCTTAGCTCAAATAAATATGACAGGACAAGTGTTTATCAGTACAATAAAAACATATTAAAAATACTAATGTATTTTTAAGAACATTACAAATGTTGCATTAATACAAAATAAAAGTAAATATAAAACCTAAAATGTTAAAAGTGCAAAAGTACCATTTCAAATTTCACACTTGTATATATTTATAGCACTTATGACCATTTTTTAGCTCTGGCAAAATTATATAAATATCCTAAGTTAACATAAGTAATAGAAATGAGCCAGTTGAGCATTAAGATGTGTTATTTTGATATTTTAAAGCAGTAAAATAAACAAATATTTTCTATTAACTATTTGAAACCATCAGTTTGGGAGATAAAGCCAATGAGTAAAACTGCTCAATACAACCTTATTTTATTCTTTTTTTTGATAAAGTATCAATATTTTTCTGCAGATTCTTTTTTTATTTTGGGGGTCGTCAGAGTCACAGAAATGTGACACGGGCTCTGATGATTTCCATAGTAACTGAAGGTGAATTGGAGTTCAAAGGCTCGCAGAAAAAAAACTGTTTCAGAAATCATCCAAATGCGTTCAATGCACTGAATATATAATATGAGAGGTCCAAGCAGTTCAGTGAAGCACAGTTCACCATGGCAACAGGGCTTTTCACCTCACATCACATCAGAGTGACGCTGAAATGCGTCTGAACTTTCTGTCTGGCAGCTTCACGTCAAACTTCGCCGACTCCGGTTCACAAAAGGCTTTAATAGTTAATAACAAGCCTTAACGCTGATGTTGGTGCTAAAATCTGATAAACAGGGTGGTTTGACAATATGCCACCACAAAGTTAAAGATCTTCACAAGCTTTACGTCTAGCCTTAACAGTGCAAAAATAAACTACAGACTTTTCTTTAAAAGTAAAAAACAATGTTTTTTTAGGAAATGCTTTTTGAAAGAAACAGTATGTTATATAAGTAACAACAGAACTATTAGTAGTTTTCAAATTCTTCAGACTTGTTTTTGGACAGTTTTGTTTGGTAATCTATCACATATTAAATGTTTATATTCTAAAAGACAAAAAAATAAATAGGATTGCATTAGAGTGTTATAAATAATGATGAACATTTACAGAAATAACTACCGCAATCATAAAAAATTGGTAGAAAGGTCGGAATCTGCTGACAAAAAGAGGTAAAAATGCATATTTGGGGGGATTTTCTGGTTGTCCTGATGATCCATGTTTTATAGTTTT
The DNA here is from genome assembly GCF_001649575.2 of Kryptolebias marmoratus. Taxonomy (NCBI): domain Eukaryota; kingdom Metazoa; phylum Chordata; class Actinopteri; order Cyprinodontiformes; family Rivulidae; genus Kryptolebias; species Kryptolebias marmoratus. Next base: position 14,918,070 of record NC_051440.1, on the reverse strand, counting down.
TCAGACATGGTTTTTCCACTAGTGGCAGCATATTGTGTCCAGTTATCAGAGATGCAAAGTGCCAAACACATACCCTTATCAGTTCTCCGTCCAACAGGCATTTGATAAATAGCTGGACTGGAAAAGTGATAAGGAGATGTGCTTGACAACAACATTACAACCTGAGCAGCTTTTCATACTAAAGAAGCAACACAAACGTGTAGTAAAATAACAAAAAGCCCTTCAGTCAGAGGTGAGAAGACTCACAAAATACAGAAACATGTGTCCACAGTGCAACACAGGCGTGCTCTGACGTCCTCAGAGGAAGCTGATCGCTGCGTCGCTTCGCAGTCCGACTCAATAAGCCGTCCAGCTCTGACTGTTGTCCACTCCTGTGTCCTTTCAGCACTCGTCCGCATCCAACTAACTTTGAGGACACGTCTCGGGGTTTTATGGGACTGTGGCTCCACCTTATCCCTGCTGCCGCTGCTGCTGTCCTTCCTCTGACTCGCTCCAGATCATTGTTTTGTTTCCTATAAATTGTTCTTTCAGTTTTTATCAGAAAAGAATCCAAACTTTTGACTTTAGACGTTGATTTTAAATTTTTTTATTGATTTGAAGCAAAAATGAGGAAAATGTAGCCGCTAAGTTCTTTTTAATTAGAGGTTTCAAATGTACAAATTCCAACTTCTGTTTATTTTTACATTATATAGGGAATATTCCTTCTATATTAAACAGTAGGTGTGTCCACATTTATCGCTGGTTCTCAAGTGTGACATAGAGATGTGCATCATTTACAAGGTTTGACCAAAATTGTCATAAATCCATACCTTCTCATCATAAACTGAAGTTAGTCTAAAACTTGTGCATGATAGCATTTAGTTAAAAAATACATTTATATATTTTAAAACTGGAAATATCAGATTAAAGCCATTTTTTCAAATTTTGCATATTAAGAGGTTCCTTAAAAGCTTGAAAACAAAAAATGAGCTTGCAGGAACATAAAAAGTCTTCTGATAAGAACCTGGATGATCCGGGTCCTGCTGAGCCTTCGGGCCACAGCATAATTTTACACTTTGATTCAAACAGCACAGTTTTCTATTTATGCGCTCATGTTTAATAAGGTCGAGTTCAGTGAAAGGGACATTTTATAGATTCTCATTTTTTTAGTTTTTTTTTTTTTTTTCTTCTTTACAAAAGTTAAAACTCTTGGATGTGGGTTGTCACTACACTGCCGATGCTGGTTTTCACACGTTTGTTTGAGCCTGTGCACCTATTTCCTGCTGTGTTTTTGCTTTAGTGCGACACGAGGGCCTTTTTTTCTGTTTTGCATTTCTTAATGTATCCACTTTGATACGCAGATCATTTTACAAAACACAAGGATAAGATATGAGATAATGGCATGAGATTCTTTTGAGTGAGCAGTTTCCCAAATATGACAAAACCGTATCCTGATCTGGGCATAAAACTACTATATCCACGTGGTTCAAAGTCAAGCATCAATAATTAAAGAACTGAAAGTGTTTCAATTTTGCAACAAGACGACCTTGGTTATGTCTGGCTTTTAAAAACTGCACAAGTGTTGAACATGTTAACGTAAAAAAGCTTCTTGGCTCTCATTTAAAAAGATCCATTAAAGATGGGACATGCTGGTACCATTTTTTAAAAAGAGGCTTTGAGCTCATTTTTAAGAGAAAATAGAAACACGGTAGGTCATTTTCTTTCACTGCAGCAAAAACTTTCAGATCAGGATCAGTAAGGGTGAATGAACTAAAGGGCACGCTCTGACCTCTTCTGATTCTTATCTGTGGTCCCTTCCTCTGGGTGTGCATTTGGCTGAGGAAGGACAGCAGACTTCTGTGTGTGTGTGTGTGTGTGTGTGTGTGTGTGTGTGTATGTATGTGTGTGTTCTGCTACTGGTTGTCTCTGCCTCCCACCTCAGTGTAAAAAAAAAAAAAAAAAAAGTCCCGTGCAAATTAAACACGGCTGACTCGCTCGCTGATCCAGTTCCGGATTTCTTCTCCACACCAGCCGCCAACAGCAGTCACACGGATGAGGGGAGATCTGCCGAACATCTCCTCTGCAGTGCTGCGCTCTCCTCTGGGATTAGCTGCGCTGCATTCCCACCATCATGAAACACACACACACACACAGCTGAAAGCAGACAGAGTCATCTACACAAAGACACACACACACATGCATTAGTCTTTTTTCTCTTTGTCTGTGTCTCTCACAGACACATTTGCCTGGTTTTACCCCTTCCTGTTTCTCACAGTCTCACAAACTCCCAACAATCTACAACAACTTCCTCTGTCTGGTTCAACCACTAAAATGCAAATCTGCTTTCTGCCAGGTACACAGGTGCTTGCAGTTGAAGGAAACTTTCAAAACACAGAGGTTTTGTTGCAAAGAAAAAACAAAAACCCTCCAACCTATTTCAACAAGGATTCGGGACACACTGTTGATCGGCACGTCAGGCTGCAGAAACATGATGCGAAATGATATGTTTCTGGAATCAAATTGTACAAGACTGCTGCTAAGCTGCTGAAATATGAGTGATGTTTGGGTTTTATTGTTATTTTTTCTAAAACATAGTAAAGTTTTGACCTCAAGTGTCCTAAATTTGTTGATATAAGAGCTGAAAATGAACTGAAGAGAACATTAGTTTGTTTCCTACTTTGTGTGTTTTTTAACACATTTAAAGCATTTAACCAAGTTTATTCTTATGATTCTTCAGAGTATTATCAGGTTAGATTCTCCAAGTAACTTGCTTGATTTAATATGTCATGCCTTTCTTGATTTTAGCATATTTTCTCAAAAGCAAACTCCCATAATTCCAGGCTAACATGCTGAGAAAACTCCACCACCTTCCTGTCTTTGCTGCAGCTGATCTGAAGGGTTTACGTTCCAATCAGCAGCTGTTTCCCAAGCTGTTTCCTCAGCTTGGGTCGTATTAAAAGGATAGTTTAGAGAGTTTTTTTTAAGTGGGGTTCTGCAAAAACATAAACAGTTAACGTTGTAGATAGTTTCTTGGAACGACCTCAGTTTGGAGTTTAATCCTGACTGGACTGATGAGCTAACAGCCTGAAAGCCAAAGTGGATCGCTGCTCCAGACTCACAGAATATTTTAGAAACCATTGTGTTTCTGTCTTGTTTTGCATTACACGGTTATTCCGTTAGAAATGTTAGGGAGTTCTTGCAGGAAGTGTCCCAGGCTTCACTAGAAACACTCCAGCTAGCTGCTGCAGCCGATATTTGCACTTTCTAACAACCAAACGATTCCTTGTAAATAACGGTGGAACTTGACAGCGGATTTCAGGCGTTTTATTGTGCTGTTTAAAAAAAAAATGCCCTGCAATGTGGGAGTTAGGGAATTACCTTCTGATATAAGCCTTTTAGGCCTACAATGAGAAACCCAACAAATTCACCTACTGTGTTCTTGGCTTGACTCAGACTGGCTGTCAGCTTTTCAAACTCAGTTTTTCTAATCTGAGATCATTTAAAGAGACATCTACAACAGGTAAGATATTAATGGCCATACCTTCTCCGCAGAACCTCAGTTCAAAAGATTGGAGTTATCCCTTTAATGTTTGTAATTTAAAAAAAATAAAAACATAGAGGATTTTGAGCAGTTATCAGGAAGTGACTTTTATGTCACCAGCTTCCAACAGAACATGAACTCTGTTTCAGTTTCGTGGAGCTTTTATTAAGACATCTGGTCATTTCCACTCATAAACTCCACACAGAGCAGAAAGGAGGCTGTGGGATGATCCAAATATGGATCTGATCTTTCTGCATCTCAGAAGGCATTAAAGAGCCGGTCAGCTCAGTCCGTGTAGTTCTGTTTAACCCAGCACACACCTGTCTGACAGCAGCCATGCTGCGTTGCTTCAAGCTCCAACTCACCCCGGTGGCTCGAATTCGTCTCCAGCAGAGGGCACCAAATGATGCTTTCTATTTATAGCAGTTGACTAAGATTTCTAAAGGGGATTAGGGGCTTCCTGAGGATGCTTTGCTCTGTTTGCAGGAAAACAGGCCTATTTCCCCTGACTGAGAACTAACAGGACACTGTCCATCTGATGCAGAATCTTTTCACAGTTTGAATCAATAATACTCTGTGCAATATCTCAACATATCAATGAATGAGTTTTGTTGTGGCTTTGCCGTAGTGTTTACTCATTTTAACACCAGCAAGAGTATTGTACGAGTTTTAATTTTATATTTTTATGAGGTATTATTGAAACGCTGCAGAGCGCAATTAATTCTGCTGATTTGAAACTGTTAATTAATTTTTATTTTGTTTAGTCATAGCTGTAGGTATCATGAATCGTGAAAGATGTTATATTATACACAAACACACCATTTCACATCACTGAGAAGACTTTTGCCTAAACCATTTTTGGCAGGACTAAACTTGACTCAGTTGCTATGGACACAGATGATATTTTCCTTTTTTTACCCATTTTATTTTTTTTTTTTGTCTGTGTCTATGACAACAAAATGGCTTTCACAAGAGATGATAAACATTTTTAAATGACAGGAAAAAAAAGAGAGAGCTGATGACTTCTTTAGTTACACTCTGGCCTGATGTGTTTTGATAATCAAATGTTGTTTCAGAGATCTGCTCTTCCCTGCACACTTCTGAAAAAAACAATTTTTGTTTCGCATTTTTTTAAAACATGACAAAGCATAGCAAATGTTTTCCTTCAGAAAATGATCGTACTTTTAAAATCAGACATATATTAATGTTCGGATACAGATGTGTAAATCATTTCTTGTGAAAACGACTTGAATGTGTAAAATTAGCTTCCATCACCTGACTGTCAGCCTGAATTTGGGTCCCCAGACTCAACACCCACCACCTGAATTATTACTAATTTATTGTGTTTAACATTTCCAAATCACTCAGGCGTTTGAAGCAATTTATAATACAAATGTCAACAATGAAGCTGCTAATATAATTTGCTTAGTTGATTGTAAGGGTTACATAAGTGCAGGGATGTAATAATCATGTCAGAATTCAACATTCCTTGAAGGGATGCAGATCGCCCACAGACTTTTATGCAGAGCTTTAAAATAAAATCCTGCTGAGAGGGAATGAAGTCATAGCTGCTTTGGTCTCATGAAACATTGTGGGATCTCATGAGATGTAACACCGCTCAGAGTATGCGATGTGGATGACTCTCAGCTACTAACACACCCAGTTTTAGAGTTATAGGTACTACAGTGATAAAATGAAATCAGCTTCTGGTCAAAAACTTTTAAGGCTTTCTAAAAACATATTACATACAAATCACAAGATTTGACTTATTTGTGAAAGTAGCGTAGCAATACTCAACATGTGAAAGAATCAGTCCTACAGCAGCATCGACTGTCAAAAATGGTCCTATTTGTTTAAATAAAATTAAGGTTTTAATGAGTTTCTTAAAGGTTAATTAGTCCAATCTGGTCCTAAAATATTTAAATTCGTTTTTAACATGAAGCTTAGAATGCAGCATAACTTTGTATGGTTTTGTTAATTTTACACTTATTTTTTTATTCACTAAAAAACAAGATATGTATGGGTATGTGCATGTTGTTTATTTTTCTTTTTTTTTTAATTATTTACTCTGTAGGAAAATATAAGTAAACGAGTTTTTTTCTTTCTTTCTGTCTTTTTTTCTTTGCCCACTAGATGACAGTGTCGCACAGACCAACCCGAGGATGGGACTTCGAGGCCCCAGGGCTCATTATGACCACATGATGAGGCTGCATTTCTTGAGGGAGGCTGATGCAGGTTGCCACGTGAATTTTAATGAGGGGCGAGGGAAACAAACGGACAGGTAACAAATTCAGCACAGGTGGGCGCTCAAGGTCACTGCGAAGTGAGACAAACTCCTCTGGGGGGCCTCGGCTCAGCAGCAGCAGCTTGTTGTAATTATAAAGTGCTCATATCTTCAGGGTTATGAGTGTTTTTTGTTTTGTTTTGTTTCACAGTGTGAGTCGCCAGTTTATGTACTGAAACTATATATTTTTAATTAAATAATTTAATCTGAATTCCCAAATATTATAGTCACAGAGGATCTAAAACCTTTCAGAGTAATGATGTGCTAAGTTTTGATGGTAGTAGTCCTTACTGATACAAAAATAGCTGCATTATTATTATTATTATTATTATTATTATTATTATCTGTTATAAAGAAAACTTCCTGCTCCCATGAAAGACAGCGAATTATGTAATTGTGTGGGGTTTTTTTATTTATTAGTAAAATATTTTGCAAACAAGTGGATGGATTTTAAGGGAACTCACTGAAAGCAATCATTAAATGTACAACTGATTCATTTTTGGATCCTAATTCAAGATGGCCACCACAGCTAATCCTCAATAGAGAAGAAGACAGTGGCTCTAACTCAGTCAGTTTTACAAATATTGAGCTAAAATTAGGCGTGGTCGTAGCTGAGAGTCGTCTCCAACAAATACTCAGAGCACCAACAGATCACATGAGATTTTGCGTTATGCAAATATGCATAATGTTATTTTCAAAATTTGATCAAAAAGGCTAAAACTCCATCATTTTTTCAGGATATTATGATTTAAGTTTAAAACTACTGGCATGCAAGGCAGCAGGCGATATGCATTCCTTTAAAAAGTGCTACAGACTTCTTATTTGTTTTAATAATTGCACAAAAATGGCTTCCATGTGTTTCTTTTTTCTTTGTGTTATTTCTTATGACATAAACAGTTTTTGAGCAAAGCTTATATCCATATCTAAGGTAACAGCCTGACAGAATGTTCCTTTGTCTTATTTTAAATGTTTAGTTTGTCCCAAACTAAAAAAATTATGCATTAGGGTGTGCTCAGCTAATTGTGTCTCCTCTGGTTGGTTCAGAGCTCAAAGTTTAATTAAGAAAAAGCTGGAAATGATTGGACAAAGTACTGTTTCTCACATGTGTTTTATTGTTGAATTTTACTAAATATCTCTACACATCGAGCATAATATGCTAATTTACTTAACAAATATCTTTTATGGGTTTTGAAAAGAGATCACCTGGTTTTCAGGCAGCCAGGGGGACAAAAAAGTGGCCAAATAATTAGGATTTGCTTCTGAGTTTGTTTAAATTCAAAACAGATTTATGATCATGTAGGTAAGGACTATTTAAGGAATGAAGACCGTGATGAAAAATCAGAGAGGACTGTACTTCAACGGCATACTGCAGTAAAAAAAAAAAAAGAAGAAGGGAGCGAAAAGGGGTATTAAAGATCACAACCTCAAATATCAACTCTGCACAGTGTTGCCAAGTCTTGTTGCTATGGAGATTGCATCCTACTGCAGGTGTGAGTAACGGCAGAGGAAGTCAACTGTGCTTCCCTCTCCGAGGTTCTTTCTGCTCCTCTGGATCGTGTGTCGGCACATGTGAGCGTGAGTTTCCACCTCAGACGTGCGAGTGATCAGCCCAAGCTCCTAATAAACTTTCTGTGGATCTGCTTGTTTTTACTCCAGGGTTCGAGAAATCAGCGTAACACTTAACTGTCCTCAAATCAAATTTTTCCTGCAGTCTCCGAGGGGTCTTTAAAGAGGCGACAGAGGACCTCCCGAGTGTGCAAATGATATTGACCCCCAGGCAGGCTGTGCACGCTGTACTGTACGCTGAAATTATCAGAAATATCAGAAAAACTGCTGCTGGTTTTCACCGAACCGAGACGACTCTGGTTTCTGCCAAGAAGTTCAGTCTGAACGTGCAGAAATATCTGGAATAATCACGTGACGTGACTGTTTTCAATATGTGCATCAAAATAACAACAACTGAAAACACTTGGGGGTCAACCAGATTCAAGATGGCTGCCAAAGCCAGCTGAACTTAGAAAACAAAAATGGCTATAATTCAGTCAGTTCTGCAGATATTCAGCTAAAATTTGACGTGGCAGTAGCTGAGAGTCATTCAAAGCAGATACTCTAAGTGCAACTCAATTGCATGAAATGTCTGCTTAAAACTTTAGCAGTAACTGTTAAAATCGACTATATTTGTCTGTTAGCAAAACATCTTATGAACCACTGGTTGGATTTAAAAAAAACTCTTTAAAAGTAATGATTAGATGTACATCTACAACTCATTAACTTTTGGAGTCACCGCAATTCAAGATTGCCACCACAGCTAATCATTATTATCCAACACAGAATTGGCTATAACCCAGTCGGTTTTACAAATACTGAGGTAAAATTTAATGTGGTAGTAGCTGAGAGTCATTCACAGCACATACTCTGATCTTGCAATATCGCATGAGATTATAACAATTTTGAGGTTTGACCAAAATGGCTACAATTCCCATCATTTCTCAATAAAAGATAATCTCAGTCTAAAACTCTGGCATGAATGGTGGCAGGTGATATGCATTCCTTCAAAACCAAAATAAAAAAAAGCTTCGTATTTATTTTTATTTCAGTAATTTGACAAGTAAAAAACGTTTTTCTTTACCTCCAGTTTTACAGTTTTGTTTAACTATCTGGTTTTGAATGTAAATCTTTTCATAATTTCAGATATCATTGAAATATAACAACTTAGCTTAGGGTAATATCAATTTCTGAAATATTGTTATGTACCAGAACTAATGATTTTATTTCGGCATAATCGTTTAAAGCTAATTCAATAATAAATGAAAATCTTGTGTGTTTGTGTTGTGTAAGAATTCAGTGATTTTTTTTAATGGCACTTTGCACTGAAAGTTAAAAGGAAACAGAATTTGCTCCACACCCTCACACTACCTTGTCTATTTCTATCAGATTTGGAGCCGTTGTTATGCACTGCAGGCAGCAACTGCTCAGCTTCCTTATGGCTTTGAGTCTAACCGAAGCAGACTGCGCGAGGCTTATTAATCCTGGCGCTGCAGCTTCGCTCTGAAGGCCACAATCAGGAGGGGGGGTGTGTGTGGTGGTGGTGGGGGGGCATGCATCCACCGTGTGTCATAATGCTGACCATCCACATGCACCGCTCACATACAGCGTGAAATGCAGATGTTAAGATCCAGCATGCTTGATCTGGCTTTGTTAATAACAGGAGTCGACGTTTTTTCTCGGTTCACGGCTCAATCACTCCGTGCAAGCCTTAGTGAGCCTGCACATTTTTGCACGAGGACACATAAAAGCTCCCCCAAGTGTCCAAATTTGTTCATAACTGCATTCTGAAGGGAAGATACAAGCTAAAGATAGCTACAAGCTGCACTGAGAGCAGAAGCAGCTTTCGGCTCCAACAATTACAGCATCGTCTTTGTTTCTTTTTTTTATAAAGGGTAGGTTCCTGCTTTTCACCACAGCATTCATCGCTTGTGGTTTATAAGAAATAAAACAGACAATTCCTGAACAGAACCTCATTGAAAACCATTTGATTTGGTTAACTTTATCCTTTTTTTATCTGCTTGCGTTGTTCTCCAAAGAAGAAAAGATCTGACGCAGTGAACACTGGGATATGGGTTCACAGTTCCTGGGTCAGTTGTGTTTAAGGGGCTGTTGTTGTGATGCCTCTTTACGTCTTTATTGGCCAAGAAGTGGCACTGCATCACCTCTGTTCTGCCTTACTGACTTTACCGACTCCACCTGTGAGGTGTGGATTTAGGGCATGACTTTGTGGCTGCTGGTTGTCCGGCATTCTGCCTTGTTGAGGCGTTTTAACTTAGATTAGCTGGTTTTAATAACAAAGCTGTTTTATGTTCAGACTTCATTTTATATTGCGGCCAAAAGAGCCGTGCCATAACATAAATTGGGGTCTCGTCCGGGATTTAAGCCCAGGACCTCTCGCACCGCAAGTGAGAATCATCCTCTTGGAAAACACAATATAATAATGTTTTCACTGAGAGCGGTTGTCGACAGTTGTGTAACCCGGGCCTCGTGAGCACGATGCTGTAGTGTAAGTGATGGCACTCTGCCAGGACTGGACCATTAAGTCTCATTAGTCCCTATTGATAGCCCTGATGATGGACCCTCTGAACAGAGGCAGTAAAGGTCAGCGTATGGATCTTAAACTGACGCATCTAACTCATCACAGACAGGTGGCATCTGTCATCTTTAGATTGAATTTAACAGTGACTAAGCGCTGGGGGAGACCATATTGGCAATGACCTCTGCTGGTTCCTTTCAGCATCTGCTCCTTTGGGGAAAATCTTTACCTGCAACACTTTATTTCCAGGTTCAGCGACTGAAGCGTTGAGAAAACGCGGACTCTGACGACGTCTCTGCTCTGGTCATGAAACAGAGGCAATGAGGAGAAATGGATGTGTAAAATAAAAGATGCTTTTTGGAGGAAAGGACAGATTATGTAATGGAAGGACTTGTTTACATGTCCCCTCTGAGTTCATATTAGCTGAAGGAAGACACCCTGCCTTTGCTTCTCGGGCTCTGCCACATTGCATTAATGTCTTTATTCATATGACTGGTAATTGGCCTACTTTGAACAGAGTGTTTGTCTCTTATGTTGAATCCTACAGTTGTATAAAGAATGGCAACTGCTGCTCTAGCATTGCATGTGCAAAGACAAATTTTAGATTTAAACATTTCCTGTTATTACAAACTGCTGAAGTCCATGGTGCTCTGACACTCATGAGACACTGAGAGCACTGATATATACAGTCCTGCTCAACATTATTGGCACCTCTTCATGATTTGCATAGCTGAGTGAATATCTTCAGAAATAAATGGAAATGTTCAAAACTTATATCAGCAGAATCTTTCAATTTCAGGTCCAAAGTAATTTAACAAAGACAATTACCATTTCAACTTAAATATTTTAATTCCAAAGGACAAAACAGAAAACCAGCATGTGCACTAATATTGACACCCCTCTTTAATATTTGGTTGCACAGCCTTTGGCAGCAATGACGGCCTCCAAACGTTTCTTATATTCATCTATAAGCTTCTTGCACTTCTCGGGTGGCATTTTCTCCCACACTTCTTTTGCAATATGCTCAAGCTCTTGTACATTTGCAGGGTTCCTTTCGCCAATGGCAGATTTCAGCTCCACCCAAAGATTTTCAATTGGATTGAGATCAGGACTCATTGCTGGCCATTTTAAAACAGTCCATTTTTTCCCTTTCAACCAGGCCTGTGTGCTTTGGGTCGTTGTCTTGCTGGAGGACCCAGGATCTTCGCC
>NC_051440.1:14809176-14906072 GCF_001649575.2 Kryptolebias marmoratus | reverse complement strand
CCTCATAATGTTTATCTTTTTAAATGTTTTTGATCATTTGCTGTTTTGCATCAAGCACAAGCTATCAGCAATAAAATGTTGTTTCACTTGATGAATTTCCTTCAGTAAATATTCCATTATATGTACTTAAACTTCATGGGTGCCAATAATGGTGAGCAGGACTGTAAAACATTTTACCAAATAGTGCTTCATATTCAGCAAACAGAAACTAAAGTAAAAAAAGTAAAAGTATAAAAACCTGACGGCAGCAACCATCAGTAAAATCAGTGACATAATGATGCTGAGTTCCTAATCCCAGTTTAGAATAATTCACAAGAATCTAAATAAACTTTGGAGATCTAATTTGCGTTTTTTATTGTTTAAAAAAAAAAATCGACAAAACATACTTTTTCTACATTACTGCAGCACATCTTGTCACCTTCTCTCTAAAATGTCCAGTTTCAGTTCTTGTCTTTAGAAGGCCCCCCTCCCCAAAGCCTCAGCGTGGTTTGACTGATCATTAGATTAATTTCAAATTAAAGAATGCAGTTTTCATTTTGTATTGTGCCTTTCGTCTAAATTGATGAACACAACCCTGAGCCACAGTCACATATATCATCTTACCCTCCTATCCTATGATATTTCTTTGTGTCCACTTATTGATTAGTTCTGCTGTTTATAAGAACACACTACTTACTCAGTTTAGTAAAGGTCACAAACAAAAATATTTCCTGTAAAGCTAAAAAAACAGGGAGCAGTTCTGTACAAGAAAGTACTACAAACATTATTACATTATTTAAGCATGGGATCACGTGTGCAGAGAATACTCAAGTCTGTGCTTCTTGATCCTTATCATTCTCATCAAGATAAGTCTTTCAAAGTACCGGGCACACACCTCGCAGACAACGCAGTAAAGCTGACTGTGACGTGTGTGAAATTCAATTACAGGCCTGCTGTGAATGCACTCTGCGTAACCCGGAGAGATTGGAGAGATCGGCAGCCAGGTGGCGACCCTGTGGGCAGCAGCACGCAGGGATCACAATGGCCTGGGCTGCTGCCAAAAGCCGGGATCCTGCCGACACACAGCCCACCAACACACTCCGAGAGCAGCTCACGGTCACTCCTCCCAGACACATCCCTCTCTGCCCACCCCACCCCCCGCCCCTGAGCACTTAGGTCAGCAGAAAAGCAATTGCAATACACATTGTTTGCCACTTTCTCTATAATTCATGTCCCGCTCCTAAAATAGAGTACTTGAGCAGAACACATAAAGTAAAAGTGATGCATGTGTAGGGTAAAAAAAAAAGCTGCAAAGTTTCAGACTGAAGCTTTTTGGCTAAAGTAACACACAGCATATGTGCCTTGGATGTTAAACTGACATTACGGTGTATCTGTGTGATCATCTGTTAATCTATACAAACAGTGTGAGGGTAAATTGATAAAAATAAATCAGATTTTTCTGATGGGAAGCACCCAGGCACACATGAAAGCTGCATGCGCACAAATCCGAACATCCTGCTTACGACTATGATTAAGCCACCCCGGGTGATACTCTGATATCTGCACAGTTTTGTTGCACAACATATGTATAAAAACAAAATTTTCTCCTGGAAATATAACCTGTTTCGCCAAATACATTTGAAGGTTGTGTGCCGTTTGTCTCATAGGGTCCAGTGTCTCCCACTTCCCCCCCCCACACCCATGAGCTGTGAGTGGCAGGCAGCCTAACCAGTTTTGACGCAGGAGAATCAACCTTACTTGAGAGGAAGCAGCAGCCGAGGGAGCAATGCAAGCTTGCCCAATTGGAGACATTGCAGTCTCCACTTCTAGTTAAAAGCCCCCCAAAATGTTAGGGTGAGCTGTGCAGGAACCCAGGGAGGTGTTTAGGGCATGGAGACAATCTGACAGCAGAAAACACGCGCAGGTGGTTTGTACCAAAGAGCCCCCAGTTGGCCAGGGTTGTTTAAAGTGCCATTTGTTTGCCACCTGAGAGTAAACAAGAACAGCCACAGCACCCATGTCCTGATTGAGCTGTAAGAATGGCTAAAATGAAATGAAATGAGTATGAAAAAAATAATTAAAACAGGAAAACAATAGCTGTGTCAGCATTCACACAATGAAATGATAAAATATATTGATAGTTCACTACAAAGTATGTGTATAATAAATAGATTGATGTATGAAAGCATACTGTCAGGATTTGTTTTGGGGGTTTTTTGTATTAGGTTGATTTTCTGTAATTCTGTTTCATATCTTTGTTGTTCTCGTGTTTAGTTTTATGTTTAGCTTTGCTCCCTGTGCCCTCTGTGTCTTCTGTCATTACTCACCTGTCCTCAGTTCAGTACCTGTCAGCCCATCTGCACCTGTCCCTCGTTTGCTAATCAGTTCACCTGTGTCCTCTTACCAATCATCCTCTGCCTTTAAAACCTGGTCGTCTACCTCACGTCACATACCTGCCGGTTCATTTGTTTGTTTGTTTGTTTGTTCGCTGTCATGGTCTGTCTGGTTCCCTCATGTCTTCCTCCTCGTGTTCCCAGTTTGCCATTCCTTGTGAGTTTTGTTATTTAGTCTCTGCTGCCACGTCAGTCATTTGTTTTTGTCTCTTTCTTTTGAATAAATTACTTTTTTCTCTTCAGTGTCATCCACATTTTGGGTCCAAATCCACCATTCTTCCACCCCTCATGACACATACTTTTACCTTTTATAAAAAAATATATTCCTGGTGTGTTTCTACCACATGAGTGGCACTCTTATATATTTTTTTAAGCTAACTTTTTTATTAAGAATTGCATCTACTTGTTTATAACATGAGTGTGGCTTTAAAACTTTTTCTCCGGTTCTTTTTTTGCATTCTCCTCCTCCTAAAGCAAGTTATCAAACGAGCTCGGCTTCTGCTTTTTGTCATTTGTTCGCTGATCTGAGGCTTTGATTAATTCCTCACTGTAAAGAATTATAATCCAGAATGTTTTGCTTTACATTGATTTTAGACGTCTGTTTGCATATGCTCACTTTCAATCAAACAAAATGTGTCCGCCACGGCAGACGACAGCCAACTCGTCTGTTCCTACATGACAATGAGCATGATGGCACGAGGGAGGGGGGTGGTGCTGGTGATGGGATGGGAGAAGAGGGGGGGTGTCGGACAAAATCCTCATAGCTGTTTCTAAAAAAAGAAGGAAGCAATTAGTAAATGTCGTTTGAGAGGAGTATGGCGAATTAGAGGCCCGGTGGATCATGTAATTAGGATTTGAGGTTTTTCATTGGCAGCTCGGAGAGAGCGAGGACACTACAGCGGGATATGTGAAACACTGAGAACTGTTAGAAAAATCACACACACACTCACAGAAACTTTCATGCACACACTGATGACAGAAACACACATCACAAACAAGGTTGTCAACAATGTTTTGCTGATGAAGCTTTTTTTTTTTTTTGATTTAGTTGTCACAGTTTCAAAACACATTAAATAGTTTAAATAACTTCATTTAAAGTATTTCCTGAATAATTACACTTTTATATGAACATTGTTGTAGCTGTTTGGGTCAGGCCTTGAAAACCACACAATGCAGGATTGTGTGATGTCACGCTCAGAGCATGTGTTGTGAATGACTCTCAGCCACTACCACGTTCAGTTTGAGATCACTGTGTGTAAAACTGACTGTAGCCTATTTTGTGTGACAGCCATCTTAAACTTGGTGTGCTCCAAAGATTGTAGACTTCCTTTCAATGATTTCGTTACAAATCTGTCTGGTGGCTCATGAGTTATTTTGCTAACAGACAGACATACAAGCACACACAGACGTAGGCAAAAACATTATCACCTGCCTTTCAGGTAGGTGGTGGCAGGTGATCAAAGTAGATTTTTCAAATGTAAATTTGACTTATACAGTTTCCTGTTATGAACTGTTTCTCATTGCTTTCAAGGCATCAGTTATTGTAATTTTAAGTGTTCAGTAAAGCAAAAAGAGCTCAAACATGATATATTTAAGATTGTGAGCTTTACACTGTGTGCCTTTCCCTTTATCAAATCAAGATTTAACCAAAGCCAGAAAAAAAGAGTTGACAGCACAGAGATGTAGAGGTTACTGCTGTCATGTCCTAGGTTTCTGCTTCAGATTGTGACTGTTTAAGGCTTTTATTGGGAAGTTTGATGTTTTCTTTGAGCTTACATTTTGTTTTTCAGGGAACTCCAGCTTCCTTTTGGTCAATAAATTTATAGACTGGAGGCCTGAGAGTCATGCCTTTTGGGAATCAGTCAGTCTTCTATCCTCTTGTCCAGTGATGCTAAATGTGTTGAAAATGTGATCATTACACCTCGGTTGTCTCATTGTACACGAGCAGAAATGAACATATGTTTAGACGTTGTTACCGACTCTCATGAAAAACTCTCCCACATCCACCTGTACCTAAACTCTGATGTCTCTCCTTCGGAGCTGCTGAGACTTCATTTGATGAAAATCATCTGGAGGACAGGCAGCCAGAATCACTTCAAGCACAGAAATGCCTTTAAACAAGCATCAAGCAACGCGTCACATTCACAAACATCATTTCTAGGAAATAATTTCTCTGCTCCTGCCAAGAATAACTGATTAGGTCAGCAGAGCAGGATGGACTGGATGTACTTACAGTTAGCACAACTGTCCTGTTGTGCTGCAGCTTGGCTCACACAGCTACAAAACCAAAAAGCCCTATGCAAATCTATTCAAAACTGGGCAGCTTTCGATGCTTGTGCCTAACACTGAATCAATTCATGACCAATTCATGGTTCACTGAGGAGATTCGTTGATTGTCTAATTGAATAGAACTGGGAGCATTTTGAAGAAAATGCTGCAAATTCTGGAGGGATGGCAGCATAGATCAGAGAAAATTAAAATGATGACCATAAAGTAAAAAAAAAAAATTGAATGTTTTTTCTAAGAAGGAACTGGAGGACTGGCGCCTTTTAAGCAAATTAGGTGCCCAACGAGTGTTACTGAGCGTGTTTTACCTTACGGCTACAGCTTCTGCAGCCACGGAGACACGCAAAGTCTGTTTGTTTCCGCAGAGCTTCACAGCGCAGCTCAAACCAACTTCAGCTGCAAATTTAGGTCGCTTTTCTGCGATTTTTCCCACTGACTTACTCAATAAACCTTTGTCACACATCATTGGTTGGATCCAGTGTTTAGAGACAAACTCAAGTGTATAATTAGGTAAGAATAATAAATAAATTAAGAAATATGAGGTTTTTGTTTAAAGTGAATAAATGTAAAAACAAAATCAAAAGCTAAAAGAAAGTTTTTGAACACCAATATAATGTGATTTTTTTAAGTAATATAATTTAATGTTAGTCTTCTTCCTCTTATTCTGCTTAAAATATATATACTTTTTATTTCATTACCATGTTTTACATTTTCCTGATCACAAAGTAAGGTCACAAAAGCTGTAGAGTAAAGTAAAAAAAAAAAAATCCTTTTTCTGACTATATTTCACACTTCAAACTCTGTCCAGTCTCATTTCAGTCAAAGAAAAGGGATTAATTGTCAGGAAACTGTTTTTTTTTTTTTGTTGTTGTTGTTTGTTTTTTTCAAAAAATAAGATGAGTAAAATATTGTAACCCATGCGGTTTTCTTCTCTAGTTTTTAGTGAGTGATTCACAGTGAACAGATCTGACAGCTTGGTGGTTTCCTTTTCACTGTCCACTAAGTGTGATTGTTCTTTTTGTGGACTTTTGCACAGTCATTGTCCTCACCTCTTGACATTCATAATGTAGGTGTCATTTGATGGCTTTTATTTGTGTTATTTTGCCCTCTTTCCTTTGCAGAATATTCTGAGTTTTACCAAATATTGACAGAAACTACAAAATCGTGTTATTTGTGATTTGTGGTGAATGAGTGACGCATGCAAACAAAAAGGCCTAATCCCTCAGATCAGGAGTTTTCAATTAAAATTCATCAAGGTCCGTCTCAAGTAATTTTTCTCCAGCATGTATCATTTCAAATGATCTTTTAGTGACAGCCGTGCAAGTTTTATTCCCTCACAATGTTGTCTTTTTAGGCCTATACCTCTCTCTGGGCGAGCAGCTTCTCTCCACAGGAAACCACAGGTCAGATGTGTGAATTAATGTCACCAAGAATTGATGACTGTACGTGCTAGAAAAGCTGGGCTCCTATAATGATTTACCATAAACATAGTGAAAATATATATTTATATATATTTTTAAAATATATCAGTTTTTGGAAGGGCACTTTCTGTTTACGTCTGGTGCCGGATACAATCCCAGATAAATGGTGAATCAGGAAGGGCAAACAGTGTAAAACTTGTGCCGAAACAAACATGTGGATCTATGACTGCCATACCACTGTGGCAACCCCTGGCAGGTGAACAGGCAAAAAACAACAACAAAAAAATATATAATGTAAAATATAATCATTTCATTCTACCAAGATAACATCTGATGTGGTTCCAGGTAAGACTTCATTTGGGTCCTGATCCAGACTGCAGTCCACCATTTGACAACCCTTACTTTAGATTAAGATAACTTTTGAACCATGAGCAAAATATTTTATAATTGTAACAAACATTAACACATCTTAAGGTTGACCTGAACTCACGCTTTCTTTGTTTTATTCAAAAATATTTTTTTATTTGCATAATCATGTCGAACAAACAGAAAGCCATGGAGCAAATCTATGTTTCAAAACAACTTCAATTATAGTTTTTTTTAATCTTCTTTCTTGAACAATAATTCTGTTCAATTACAAAAAATATGACATAACTATAAATTTATGACACAAGCTTGTGTGAATTTCAATTAGAAAAAAATAAGGAAGCTAAAGAAAACCGTTTGAAAATTCAAATGAAATTTCCTGATTATGCAGGCTGCCAGATGGATGATTTCCATTAAACAGGTCTTCCTGTTTAGGGATATCTGATACCATCAGTTTCTCTCTCGTTTCCCCGATGATATTTGTTTGTCTGGGAAAAAGGAGAGGAGGAGAAGGGGGGAGGGAGGGGGGAGTCAACTTCTGCAGCATGTCGTTGAGAAGAACCTCTCCAAGGTGCTAAAATCTGCTTTCCCAAGCATGCGTCATGTGACTTCAGCCAGCTCTGCCTAGCTCAGCACCAAGGCTGCTGGTTTCTGGAGATTTCATGTGAGAAACGGACCTCAAACCCCCTTTTTCCTCTCATCTTGCGTCTGTTTTTCTCTCCCTCTTTTCCTCCTTTTTTTCTAATGTTGCACTCACGCGATCGCATAATGAGGACCTTAGACGCGCTCGGAGTATGACAAAAGCTTTTTAAGGATGCCTGGACTTGTGTTTGCGGCTCTGCAACTCTGTTTTTAGTCAAATGCCAGCGCGGTGAATGCGTCGGTCAGAGTGGACGAGCCTGCAGCCTGAAGTCCGCATTGAGAAAGTCAACATCTCGTCTTTGTTTCTTTGACTTCAGGAGGATGTAACCGCCGACCCTGCCTCCTCAAAGATGCAGAAGGGAATACGACTCAATGATGGTCATGTCACCTATCTGGGGCTTTTGGCGAAGAAGGACGGCACGAGACGAGGGTGCTTGAGCAAAAAGAGCTCCGACAACACGAAATGGCACACAAAGTGGTTCGCTCTGCTGCAGAACATGCTCTTTTATTTTGAGAACGAGTCCAGCTCTCGGCCCTCGGGATTATACTTGTTGGAGGGATGCATCTGCGACAGGGCGCCTTCACCCAAACCTTCCCAGTCAGCCAAGGAGTGTTTGGAGAAGCAGGTAGGGGGGGAGAGCGTGCGCGCGCCCTCACACACAAACAAACACACACATGCACAAGCTCTGCTCCCTCTCTGCAAGAGAGAGAAAAAAAAGGTGCAACACAAAATGTAAAATTAGCCTCTGAGCCACAAATATCTCTCATTTCCAACAATGCGTTGTCCTCTTCTCTGCTCACATCTCATCACACGATGACCTCAAATTCACTGCAGCAGGAAAGCTTCCACATCCCTTTTATTGCACGTTATGTAATTCGTGCACGGCTTTAACGGTGAGATAAGAAGAATGAAGACACCTAACCATGTTGCTGCAGACACCATATGCAGCAAACCTGTTCCCCGTTTTCTTTCTTTTATTTCCTTATACAAAAAAAAAAAACCTACTACTTTCTAACGATGCGTAAAAGCTGGATTCACGGACATGTCGAAGGCATGCATTTGCATTCTGCTTATTGTCTCCTTTTGACTTTCAGTCATCGTGTTTTTGGCAGGTTTTTTATATGGGGGGACGGGGGGGGGGGGGGTTGTGTTAGAGTCTAACGCACCCCCCTTACCACCACCACCCTCGAATAAAACATGGGGGTAAAAAAAAAAAAAGTTGTGGTTTCAAGGTTTCCATCTTGTGGTAAAAGATCATATTTACAGTTGAGCCCCGGGAAACAGCAAGGGGGCAGTGATCAGTCAGCTCTTATCTAGATGACCTGAATCAAATGGATCAGGCTGGAGTGTTGTACTGGCATGATAGCCAACATGTTACCTCCTATCAGATGTCCATAATTGTTGTAGTCTATATAGCATCCGTTGGGAATACAGATCATAAATGACCAAAATAAAGCGCTGATTCCACCCTGGCTCGCTGTTAAATCAGAACCACAACAATTTGGGAAAAGAGAGGTTTGTGAACATAATGCTCCGCTGAGATATTTCCTCTGCTGTCTCCCTGTCTCTGTGCCTGACTCTGTAGGTAGGGCTGCAGTCCAAACTGAGACCAGACTCAAACTGTGAACAGCTGCCCTTATGCTGACAAAGCAGAATACAACACACTGCTGTGCTCTCAAAGTTGCTTTAAAGGCACCCAAAATATCTTCCTGAATGACTTCGATTTATTTTTCTTCTAAAGATTGATGGGGTGTTTTGTTCCTGCAACGAGCTGTTTAAAATGTTTGCACATTACAAACACTCATCAACAGCTCTGCCATCTTGCATGTTTTTAACAGTTCTTGTGCGGCGAATCCGGATCGCACTGAGAAATGCTCAAATTCAAGTATCCAAAAATGTAATCCCTTTCCAACATCCCTCATAATTTTGTGAAAATTTCAGCATTGCTGTAACTCTATGTTACATATAGCCCTGTAGCTTTTTATGCAGTTAGTGTGAAAATGATCATGCTTGCGCCTAAGGTTTCTATGGCAACCCTTATTTGCATCCTAAAGAATGATGCAGTTGGAAGAGGCGTGATGACAGAGAAAGTCAGTGCATCGCATCTCTCTTATTAATGTGAGGTACTAGATCGGAGCTAAATTTGTTCCTTGCGGTACCTTCGAGGGGTCAGAGTCCAATTATAGAAAAAGCAGCTTGTTCTCATCGAGTAAAAGCTCCACAGAGCTACGAGCTGCACTCTGAGACCAGTGGACATGGGTAATACCGTATGTGGCAGTAAAATAAAACCCAATGGCTGTGGTGTTTGTAAGGGGACAACATAAATTAAAATTAAAGCAGTTGCATGTAGAATACTTGGAAACACTGAAATTCAACACTTTATAGATCCTTGCATGCTTCAGAAATCACTTTTGCAGCAATGCAACAGGGCTCTGTAAGCCAATTTTAATCTTAATGGAACAATATAATGAAACATTTAAACTTTGCTACCTTTTTTTCATCCATATCTACTGCATAGGAAGAAAGAAACCTTTGCTCAATAACATTAACATAACATTTATTATCGTGTCACAAAGTATTGCTGTAATATGATCTTTAAAACAGATTCGTGCCTCACACCATGCTCATACTATGATCGTAAAGGAAGAGTTCAGCAACATGCATGCTTTTATTTTTTTTTACCAAATTTTGTTGATAGTGTAGATGAAGAAGCAGTAGGCCATGAATGATTGTTTGCAGGTTGTTGGTACATCTGCAGATCAAGGATTAGTTGAAATCAACCAGTCTGGAGTCATCCACAGACCATTCAAGAAAGATGTTACAGTTTATTTAAGCTCCACTTTTTTAGATCTTTGATCGAGTTGGACTCGTTCTCAAAAATTGTTCAAACAAACAAAATTTGCAGATCTGCACTAAAATCCAGACAGTGGACTGCTGCCATCCTAACTTTTAATCTTACATTTTAGAAGTAAATGGAAATGCTCTTTTATAACCTGTACAATGCTGTCAGTTTGGCATGGTAGAAATATATTTCTCCTGGAAGTGTCCCAGGATTCCCTGGTTGTGCTACAGCTAGGTGCACCTACTGTTTGCACATGCAAAAAAAAAAACCCACAGAATTCTATGTGATAACTTGAGTTAAATTGGCAGTAATGTAAAGATTAATAAAATTGCATTTACATGAACCATAAATACATTCTTGAGACTGAAGTACGACAGGAATACGAATAAATAAGCCCTTAAACCAACAACAAATTTAAGTATCTGAAGCTTTTTTTCCGTCTTTCCTCTCCAACAGCTCGGGTCACATCCCTCAGAGTTAACTGGCGTCTCTGTAGAAAACCAGCACAACTTCCTGCAGCTCAAACAATCAGGTGCTGTTCGTGCTTTGAAGCTGGAGAAAGAAAAATGCAGTGATAAATATTTATGAATATGATTACTTTAGTGTTTTTTAGTGTTTTTATTTTTTAAGTTTCATTGGTATATCTAAAAAGCTAGCACATAAAATGTAGAAATCTCTAAGTTTAGTTTTGTAGTTTTAACTGTGTGCAAACTTTTCAAACGTGAGAAAAGTAAAAGTTCTGTTTTAGTAAGTGGGATTTAACAAGCAGGATATTAACTTCAGCTGATTCCTGACACTGTATCTTGCTCCAGGAGCTGTCAAAAAGTCGAATACCTGAAAGCTTCTCTGTTCGTACTCTTATAGAAATGTTTCTGAATGAGAATAAATAAGCCATCGGAAAAAGAAGATTTGTTTTTATGTTGTGTGTGTTTCTCTCATATTACTGGATAACAGAGCATTTAAAAAAAATTAAAAGCCTGAGGATTGTACTTTTAGTCAAGAGGAATAATATATCCATGACACAAAACAAAAGGAACTCACAGAGATCCTATGCAGTCTTGGAAAGCATGGAAAAGTATGAAATTTAATTTTAGGATTTTCCAAGTCTGGATGAGTGAGGAGAAAAGAAAACAGAGTTTGGAAAACCTTGATGTTTCTTGACATAGTTGCCCTTTGCACTGTCTAAAAGTAAAAATAAAATTTTAAAAGAAAAACAAAAGTTTCTAACATGAGCAGGGTATTTTTCACTTTGACTGTAAATTAAATATGAACATTGTCACCATCATGTCCATTTTCTACTATTTATAATCATAGATAGATAGATAGATAGATAGATAGATAGATAGATAGATAGATAGATAGATAGATAGATAGATAGATAGATAGATAGATAGATAGATAGATAGATTAAAACAGTGCCACAGTACAGAAGCAGTAAATTATAATAAATTTGCAGATGTTTTAGTGTCAAAAGTGGCAAAAAATTGAAAGAACAGCCTAAAAGTTTGGGTCTGAAAATGGGCAACACGTGTACGAATCCTGGACTTAGTTCCTAATTTTTCCAGCCACCATCAGTCCAGCTGACAGAAAAAAACAAACAAATAAAAAAAAAAAAGAAAGCAGCTGTGAACAACTGTTCACGTTGACCAGAGTTGCTAGGAAACAGGTATAGCACAGTTATGTACTTGGCTCCAGCCTCCGTGTCTTATGGCATTTCCTCCTGGGAACCAGAGACATCCCAGAATCTGAGCTGGGGGAGGGCGTCCTCAGTGTGCTCCATCAACCGCACTGGTGGGTGAGGAAGATGTGGCTTCCCCAGGCTCTGTGTGGTTTTAAATCACCCGCTTGTTGTCTGCAGCACTGAGGCAGCACAACAAACACAGAAAGGCAAAAACCCCTGAAAGTCAAGTCAACATATATTAGATTTATCAAGAGGAGGCTGGATTGTGTTACATGCAGAACATAAAGGTCAAGTCATTGATAGCTTCTGTTCTTTAAAGCTGGAATTCATCACGGTTTCCCCCCCCCCCTCCCCTTTTTGTTTCAGTACTATTTCACAGTCAGCTTCACCCATGAAAACCAAAAGGCTCTTGAGTTGCGCACAGAAGATGTAAAAGACTGCGATGAATGGGTGGCTGCAATATCACACGCCAGGTAAAGGCACACTTCAGTGTAATTTTGAAGACTTGGCAATTAGATGTTGAATTGGTTGGTTGGAGAGTAAGAAATCTCTGACTGGCGTGTTCGGTCTGTCACCGATGTTGCCATGGTTTCAACCGGGGGGTTTCAATATGACACAAAACACATTTGAATCTTCTAATGTGAGACAAAACTACATGCACTGAGACAGAATGTGCTGCTGATGCTACCATACGTGTGTGTCTCATGTGTGTGTTTTTTGTGCGGTACAGTTACAGAAACTTGGCCACCGAGCATGAGACTCTCATGCAGAAGTATCTTCATCTGCTTCAGATCGTGGAGACTGAGAAAACAGTTGCTAAGCAACTTCGACAACAGATAGAAGATGGAGAAATAGAGATTGAAAGGCTGAAGTCAGAGGTAATATTTACTGTGATTTATTTTTTATTATTATTATTTTACACTCAACAAACCCAATTAAGGCAAATAAATTGGGATTTGTATGCGTTGCAGTCCAGCACAATTTGCCACAAATGCCAACTTGGTACCTTGGCCAAACAGCTCATCAACATTAGCAAACACAAAATTGGCTATAAATCAATCAATTTTACAGATGAGGATCTAAAATTTGGTGGTAGCTGAGAGTCATCCCCAATACCTGGTTTGACAAAACAGATCTGATCTTTGTTTAATTACTTTTGTAAGTAAGGCGAAAGGCAATAAATAAGATTTTTCCCAACTAGTTTTCTTCCTAAACAATGATGGTTCACCACTACCTTCCAGGTCTTATCAACGATTAAGTTTCTTTCATACTAATACAGGATCAAACATATTAATAACTGTTTGTTTTTTGTTTTCTTCTGGGAAGAGGCTCCTGTTTTCTTAGCTAAATGCATGTGGCGACCTATTTTTCGGTTAGGCAGTGAGATAAGTGAGTGCAGTCACACACAATATTAGTCAGAATTACTGTAAATAGACTTCCTGGCACAATAAGATTCTTTTACCACTGCTTCTCGCTCTGCACTCACATTTCTTTCCAAGATTTGTTTGCGTCGCTTTCTCGCCTTGACTCGCCAGCACCACAAAAATAAAAAGAAGTGGAAGAGCAGGGATTATGTTGATTATTATTACGTGTGCCTCATATCTGTAAACCCGAGCAAGGGGACAGAAACGAAAGCCCGCACCCATCGTGGAGTCGTGTTCGGGCCAGCGTTTCTCCACATTGCGTGTCCTCTCAGAAACATAGCCTCCAGTAGGCTCGTGTCCTTGCTTGTATTTTTCAGATCAAATGGTCATTTTACTTTAATGTGCAAATGCGATGGCTCAAATCGAATTATGCGTTGAATATGCATGAACTCTGCTTTGTATTGGCACCTCTTCTCTGAAATGAAATGACACTTAACTGTCTCTGTGGCAACAAAGTGAGAGGACACACTCCAGATTCAAACAGCTCAGCGCAACTCCACACTGGATTTATTTTTCCAACTTCCTGTTGTTTACGCTTATCAACAAATAAAATTAATCGTAATAATGAGCGTCACTATATTCTTTTCTTAATAATCTTACCAAACAGCAGGCAAGGGAACAAAACTAGTTTAGTCAGACTTGTGATTCTGTGATGACAGCACTCATAGTCACTTTGTTTACAGGCTGTTACAGTAGGTGAGAGGATGAGGTTAGCTCAAGTGTGAATGACTGGTCTTTCTTCTGGTTGCTTCCCCGACAGATTGCTGGCCTGCTCAAAGACAATGAGAAGATCCACGCCAGCCCAGCAGCTGCCCCAACCGAGGACGACTCAGAAATCAAGAAGATCAAAAAGGTGAATGCTCCGGTTTAAAGGTGTTGCTTCAATTCATGTACAATCCCAACTCTGAAAAGGTTCAGACATTGTGTAAAATGACAGGGCCATGTCTCCCACCGTTAACAACAATCTGTCAGCGTCTAGGAACTGGGCAGAGCAGTGATGGAGCTTTTGGAGGGGAGTGTTGTCCCATTCTTGTCTGATGTAGGATTTTAGCTGTTCAACAGTCCTGCGTCTTCTTTGCTTGATTTTTAATTTCAGGATGTGACAAATGTTTTCAATTGGTGGGAGGTCTGGACTGCAGGCAGGCCAGTTCGAAACCCAGACTACTACTACAATTACAAAGCAATGCTGTTGTAATGGATCCAGAATTTGGTTTAGCATTGTGTTGCTGAAATATGCAAGGCCTTCCCTGCAAATGACTTTGTCTTTATGGGAGCTCATGTTGTTCTAAAACCTGTATATATCTTTTTGCATTGATAGTGCCACTCTAGATGTGTATGACCGGCTCCGTGCCATAGGCCCTCATGCACCATCATACCATCTGAGAGGCTGGCTCTTGAACTGTGCCCTGATAACAGACTGGATGACACAGAGGACATGCTGCCTGTGGTTTGCCAAAAAAATTTCAAATTTTGATTTGTCTGACCACTGAAAAGCTTTCCACTTTGCCTCAGTCTATTTTAAATGAGCCAACTGAGCTGTGTTTCTGGATGGTGTTCACATTTGGCTTCTTCTTTGCGCGATAGAGCTTTAAGCAGCATGTGTGGAAGGCACTGCGAAGGCCTGGTTTTATTGCAGTACCGCCTGAGGGCCTGAAAATCATGGGGCATTCAGTACTGACTTTCAGCCTTGGCCTCTGCACACAGAGATTTCTCCAGTTCCTGGAATATTTAAAGTCAATTTCTTAGTTTTAACATTTGATACGTTTACTGTGTTCCATTGTGAGAAAAATATGGGTTTATGAGATTTGCAAATCCTGTCATTCTGTTATTATTAACATTTGACACTTTTTTGGAATTAGAGTTATATATTCTGTAATGAGATGTTGACCGGCTGCATGGTTTCCTGCAGGTTCAAAGTTTTCTGCGAGGCTGGATTTGCAGGAGGAAGTGGAAAACCATCATCCAGGATTACATCCGCTCGCCTCACGCAGAGAGCATGAGGAAAAGGAACCAGGTGGTGTTCAGCATGTTGGATTCAGAGGCGGAGTATGTTCAACAGCTTCACATCCTGGTGAACAACTTCCTGAGGCCGCTGCGCATGGCCGCCAGCTCCAAGAAGCCGCCCATCACCCACGATGACGTCAGCAGCATATTCCTCAACAGGTTGGCTCAAGTTGTCCCACACAGATCTTCAGATCGTTTGAGAGCTGTTGGGTTTTTTTTTTTTTTCATATTTTTCATTTTGTTCACACATGAGGATGTGTCAGCTTTTAGTCATTAAGGTACTATTGCCAAACATCAGACACCAATTTAAAAAGTAAAAAAAATAACTTGAGCATTTTGATGACAAGTGTTGCTTTCAAACCCATTTCTAAAAGCTAAACTATAAACATGTAAGACTTTTCAAACATCTCTGCTGTGGTTTACAGTATGTCGTGGGTTAACTGGTGTACTAAATATTCAGGCTGCAGGAAACTCAATGAATCCTCACAGTGAAAAGAAACCTGTTCAAGCCCTTCGTATTTATTATTTTTTCTTTTATTGCTCTATACAAATCATATTAAATATAATCTAACCTTTTCTTAACCTCTGTGATATGCAAACGCTGTCTCAAGGTAAAACCTGCTCTCTAGCACTACAGCACTATTGAGCCTTTTTTTCATGGTCATGGACTTAAAATAAATTCAATACATAGAGAAGTGCAATTTTCCCTTTTTTATGAAATGCTCACAAAAAGGCTGTTGCATTACCTTTAATAGGCAGCAACGTCCACATCTGGTAGTTCGACAGGTCTGGTGGTGGAGCTGCACAAATAACTTTCAAGCAGAAAGAAAAATAGTCTTGTCCCAAAGTTTGAAATAACTTTACTTAAAAATGTACATCTTTTTTGTTTTTTTTCACACACAAACTAGTTTCAGGGATCAAAAACGAATTGGTTAGAAGCAGGGACTCAAAACAACTAAGTTAAGTTAGAAAAAAGTAACACAACTGGCATGAAAACAACAATAGCAACATATTTTTCCATTTATCCATTTGCTATACCTGCATGTTCCTGTTCAGGGTTGCAGGGAGCTGGTGCCTGACTCCAGTGGAGGCGAGGTACACCCTGGACAGGTCACCAGTCCATCACAGAGCCACACAGAGAGAAACAACCTCTAAGACACACTCACATCTAGAGCCAACTTAGAATCTTCAGTTAACCTAACAGAGGGAGAAAACTGCAGTACTTGGAGAAAACCCACACATGCAAGAAGAAAATCTGCAGAAAGGCTAACTTGGTTGCTGCAAGGCAACACTAGTAACCAGCTGCACCACGTTGCAGTTTCCTCCAAAAAACACACATCTTGCAGAAATACCTTTCCTTTATGTTATGCTAGGTAGCACAAAAAAGCCCAATAACATGCTTTATGAACTGGCTACATAAGTCACATCAAAATAGCAGGCTTTTAAGTCTTAATATTATTTGATTTGGGATAATAGATGATAATTAGAGTTTTATATAACCTAATATTAGTTATCTGAAGAAACGCACAAGAGCTGTATTGTAAAACAAACCTGAATTGGTGTAAAAGCCTGCTCAGACCATCTCCAGTCCACTTGGACTGTATGTAGCAGAATTTTTCTCAATTACATATCAGCTTTCATCTTCTTTTCCTTTGTTGCACACATTTGTATCTACTGCAGAATAATGTGGGAGTACTGTAACAAAATATACATTTTAATACCATATACGCATTAGTTTAACCTGATAGCATCAAGTTCCAAAGAGCAATCTGTACTAAGTGAGCACCCGGCAGCAGCCATGTGGCTTTTATTAAACACTTTTTATTAAGACATATCAGTAGTGATTATTTTTATTATTATCTTATTTTTAATTTGACAACCAGTATATGATAAATGAGAACTGTTTTACATTTTATAACAAAAGAAGCCATTCTAAATGCTGCGAAAAAAAATTAACATGTTTGTCAGGGGCTTTCTTCTGTATGACACAAACACATTTGTTACTGTTTTAG
Source organism: Kryptolebias marmoratus (assembly GCF_001649575.2). Lineage (NCBI taxonomy): Eukaryota > Metazoa > Chordata > Actinopteri > Cyprinodontiformes > Rivulidae > Kryptolebias > Kryptolebias marmoratus. The sequence continues at coordinate 14,889,021 of NC_051440.1, read as the reverse complement.
CGTGAGACCAGTGGAAATGAACTCCTGAACTCAACCTCTTGCTTTAGGACTGGATCTGACCCATAATGAAATGCACGCTCAGAGCTACAAGCTGAGCGGTGCGGACAGATGCCCGGAGCGCAGGATACTGTCAGAAAGCTGCCAGCGGCAAAAACAAAGTGATAATCATGAGTAAATGTGCAGATCGCAACAGTAGAACACACTTCCTGGTTTAATTGGTTCCCCCTTCCTCACTATGTATACTGCTTATGTATAATCTTTTAGAAAAACAAAAGCAGCCTAAAAATATCAAATAGATATCTGCAAATTAATTTTTGTTTGAGATTTAAAACATATCTTTACTAATGTATTTATTTGTGTTTCTTTTCTTTTCTTTTAGTGAAACTATTATGTTCCTACATCAGATATTTTACCAGGGTCTGAAAGCCAGAATAGCAAGTTGGCCAACATTAGTGCTGGGTAAGAGTCCTCTTTCTTTACTGACTTGTTTTTATGATCTCCAAGTTTGTATAAAGAAGAACTAAAGTTGAATATTTGCCTCAACGGTTCGTACAACTATTTTGTCTCGGCATTGATGTTTCCACAGCGGACCTTTTCGACATCTTGCTGCCGATGCTCAATATCTACCAGGAGTTTGTGAGGAACCACCAGTACAGCCTGCAGATCCTGGCTCACTGTAAGCAAAACCGGGACTTTGATAAGCTGCTGAAGCAGTATGAGGCCAAGCCCGACTGCGAGGAAAGGACTCTGGAGACCTTTCTCACCTACCCCATGTTCCAGGTTAGCTCACTGGTGTCATATGAAAAATAAACATGGACCTTTGTCTTTTAAAAGTTGTACATATGTGGCTTTTTGTCAGATTTGTTTTTATAGACTCCTCTACTTTATCAAACAAACATATTTTACAGTATCTGACTGTGAAACAGGATGCCCTCATAAAAAGTTCCAAAGACGACTTCTCGTGTGGTTCTGTGTAAAAAATCTTTACTCCAGTTTTAAAAAACAACTGAAAAATAATCATAGCAAATATAAAAAATATAACAAAGGTCGAACAATGCAAAGACAATACAGTTCAAAGCATTCAAATTTAATTGATTTAATTTATTTGTTACTATAGGCAGCAAACTCCAAAACCCTTCCTGGCGTGTTTCTCAGACTAAAAACCCATAACAAAGCATCACAGACCAGCAGAAGCAGCACATATTTGTCTGCTTTTCTTTGAAATATCCCTGTCACTCTTTAATGCGTGTAAAATCTGGCCGTTTTAAGAGCTCTGGCTTTAATAATTGCCCCATTCTGTCAAGGCATGCAGTTTTCATGACGGTCCGCTCCGCTGGGGATTTTTGGCTCTGCTGTGTTGATATTAAATTTTGCTGATTAGTTTCGATGTTGTCCTACTTCTCGCTTCGTTGACATTGTGTGTACTTTAAATGTAATTTCTTCTCTGTCTGTAGATTCCTCGATACATTCTTACACTCCACGAGCTTCTGGCCCACACACCTCATGAACACATAGAGAGAAACAGCCTGGACTACGCCAAATCTAAGCTGGAGGAGCTTTCGAGGTATCCCTCACAACCAGTCATCTCAGATAATCACATAATCACATCACTTTGCATGATACACAAACAGTTAAAGGCATGGGTTTTGTTTTGGAAGTTGGAAGGACATTGTTTTATTAAAAAAAAGAACATTATTTCAGGCCTACTAAGCAGTAATATTCCGTGAAGCTCAAATTGGAGTAGTACAGTCAAATTTACATTGTATTGTATTGTATCACATTGCATCTTCTTGTATGGTATCATATTGTATTGTGTTGTTTTGTATTGTATCTATTTAAAACAGGCCCCATAAAATTATGATTATTTAGATTATTTGTTCTTCTATCTAGATAACCAATAAAATTAAGCAGTTAGTACATAACTTGAAAGGCAACAATTCTGGGCATAGAAACCATCAAAGGTTTGCTTGTTTCAGAGGTCTTTTTTTTTCAGAATAATGCACGATGAGGTGAGCGAGACTGAAAACATCAGGAAGAACCTGGCAATAGAGCGCATGATCATCGAGGGCTGCGAAGTGCTCCTCGACACCAGCCAGACGTTTGTGAGACAAGGTATCCTCCACCTCTGAGTGTTGAACACAACAGGCGGGCATTTCTTGTCCCTCCACATTACAGCTCTGACAGCATGATCTCTCAGGCTCCAAAAGGGATGTTTTGGGTAGGGGTGGGGTGGGGGGGTTGGCACTCTCTGGGGAAGAGCACACACTACTCACAAGGACAGTCTTTAATTTCCAAATGCAATTAGACTGTTCTGAGGCAAACTGATGATGAATCTGGAACTGTAAATGTCAGATGTCCTCAACAGGCCTTAATGGGTGAGGAGAGGGCAAATAGTGCTTATTTAATCCTCATTATCTTATGCACTACATATGTGCGCTAAGATTTTTGTGTAATGCCTTGCTCTTTTGTCGTTTAGTTGCCTCTTTTCTGTTCATATGTGCATCCCTATTTTTTTTTGTTTGTTTCCTGTACGCAGGGTCTCTCATTCAGGTGCCAATGAGCGAGAAGGGCAAAATCACCCGTGGGCGACTGGGCTCTCTGTCTCTAAAGAAGGAGGGGGAAAGGCAGTGCTTCCTCTTCTCTAAGCATTTAATCATCTGCACCAGGGGTTCTGGAGGAAAGCTTCATCTCACCAAGGTGGGCCAGTAGCTGCTCCTGTTTCTGAACATCACAGTCTTAGAGCCCCATAAATGTCTGAGCCGGCATGAACAGGTGGCAAGTTCATCACGGGGAATCATGTTTTGGCAGCATGATTTCTTAGTGGTCAGCACTGTTGCTTCACAACAAGTAGTTCCTGGGTTCAAGCCCTGGATTGGACTTGGAGGGTCTTTCTGTGTGGGGTTTGCATGTTCTCCTCGTGTTTGTGTGGGTTTACTCCAGGCACTCCAGTTTTCTTCCCAAAGTCTAAAAAACATACATGTTAGGCTGCCTTCAGGCCCAGGCTTCCCTTAAAAAAGGGATCTATGATCTCAATGGGATTTGCCTGGTTAAATAAAGGTTAATAAAATAAATTGTGTTTGTGCAAACTTTAAACATTTCATAAAATCTACCAATTTGAAAATCTTTAGTTGTAAAAGATCAGACTTTTTTAGTTAGTGATGATATATTGAGTAGATTTTATTATTCGATAAGAGGGATAGTTCAGAGCTCTTGAAGTGGACTTCTGTAGAAAGGTCAGGAACAATTAATATCTTACCTGTTGTAGATAGCTCCTTGAACTATCTCCTTTTGGGGAAATAGGCTTTAATTCTGACCAAGGCCATGACCAATGTGGATTGCTGTTTTTTTTAAATAGTTACACCACCATTTTTAAATGGTGGTGTAAAGGTTTATAAAATAGCAATTGCATAAACCACTGTGAACTTTTTGAAGATTAAAGTTGCTTTAAGATGACAGGAATCCACTTTGTTCTCGGCCCTGCTCGGACTAGCCATTAGCTCATCAGTCCTGTCATGATTAAACTCTGTGTCTCCAAACTAAGATCGTTCAAAGAGCTATGTACAACAGGTATGATAAGCCATTCATAACCTTTTCATGGAACCCCACTTAAAAAGACCTGAGCTACATTTTTATTGCAAGTTTCATCTGAAAAAGCCGTACAGATGATGCTGAGTGATTGTTTTGTTAGTTTTATTTACAGCCATACATGTTTTTTATGACACTATTCATTTAAAAAGCTGCAAAATCTTTATTCTAAAATTTGTAGTTTTCTACTTAGCAAATAAAATACATTGCATTAATGTCTGTTATGTCATGCATAGATGCATTGTTGGGTCAAATGTGGCTGATGAAAAAAAAACAACTGAATCTGCATTGAATGCTATTTTTAGAATGGAGTCGTCTCGCTAATAGACTGCACTTTGATGGAGGACCCTGAGGGAACGGATGATGAATGTAAGTGTTTGCAACAGTTTGCATTATATGCACCATGTATGATGCTTTATGTAATATTCAGTTGGAACCGTGTGTATTAGTGTATTAATATTGTACAATTAGTAATCAGAATAATTGAAAATTATATCAGGCTGCAGCAAAAATAAATTACCAAGTGAAATGGTGCTCTACCTCTTGCTAAGATAGTTTTAAAAACATTATCAAGATCTGCAGCAACATTTAATGAAATTGTCTTTTGCCCTTGCTCTTCAATTTTACAAAGTTTTGCCATCGTAATTTAGCGTAATCTTGCTGATAAACAGACAAAGACATGACATTAGAAACCCTAACTTGAGCTTTAAGATCTTTTAAAAGAAGTTACATTATTTTAATGTTGGCTGTTTTTTGTTTTTATTATTAATAATTGAAATTTACATTACATATGCGATTGAAGCTGTAACGAAAATGACGTTTAGTCCTTCTGCTTACCTCAAAGCTAAATCAGACAAGAGCAGCCAGGACATGGAGCACCTGGACTTCAAGATTGTCGTGGAGCCAAAGGACAGCCAGTCCTTCACCATCATCCTGGTGGCCTCCTCCAGGCAGGAGAAATCTGCATGGACCAGTGACATCAGCCAGGCACGTCAACACACATAACAATCTCCAGCAGCGAGACGACAGGCAGAGGATGTCGGCCGAAAGCCTTCATATTACAGAACTCACTAGCATTTCCCCCGTCTTATCCGTTTATTTCACTGCCTGTGTCCTGCAGTGCATAGACAACATCCGATGCAACGGCCTCATGATGAACGCCTTTGAGGACAACTCCAAAGTCACAGTGCCACAGATGATCAAGTGAGAACTATTTATTTCCATGTAACGCTGTGCTTCTTCTCCTGCTTCCAGTCTAGTTTTTATTTCCCCCTCTCATCTGTGTGTTTTTGTTAACAGATCAGATTCAAGCCTGTATTGCGATGATGTGGATATCCGCTTCAGTAAGATGATGAACTCCTGCAAAGTGCTGCAGATCCGCTACGCCAGCGTTGAACGTCTGCTGGAGAGACTGACCGATCTCCGTTTCCTCTCTATCGACTTCTTGAACACCTTCCTGCACTCCTATCGTGTGTTCACCACAGCTGACGTGGTGCTAGATAAACTCATCACTATCTACAAGAAGCCCATCAGTGCCATCCCTGCTCGGTGAGTCGCACTGCATCTGGACAGACGTGAATGCTGCAAAGTTTCTGACAGGACTTACAACAGACGAACAAATCATATCATACACTTCTATTTCTCTTTTCAGCAATGTTTGATATCTGTTTAATGCAGGGGTGGGCAATCCTGGTCCCGGAGGGCCACTATCCTGCATGTTTTACTTGTTTCTCTGCTCCAACACACCTGATTTTAGTCAATGGGTGATTAACAGGCTTCTGCAAAACATGAAGAGGTAATTTAACCAATGAATCAGGTGTGTTGGAGCAAGGAAACACATGCAGGATAGTGACTCTCAGGGACCAGGATTGCCCACCCCTGGTTTAATGTATAACAGATTTTATAACAGATTTGTTGTCCAGTTCAAGAGACAATTTCAGAAAACTGACAAATAAGGACAATGTAAAGCTGTTAAAACATGCACAACTTTAAAAGAGAAGCTTGGCAGCTTTGGAAAATAATTATTATATAGCTGATTTTTCTGTTTATGAACTGTAGTGTTGATTGTTTGTTTAAAACTTCTACTTTTAAAGCATAAGTTCAGATTTTGTAAGGTGGTTTTCTGTGGAAATGTTATGAACAAATAACATCTCACTTGTTGTAGACAGCTTTTTAAACAACCTGACTTTGGAGAAACAAAGTTTGATTCTGACTAGACTGATGAGCTAATGGCTAATCCAAGTGAGACCAAGAGCAAAGTCATTTAAAGTTTTGCATTAGATGTTTATTTACATAAAATTCTTTGGGTCTTTGCAAGCCCAAAGAGTGGAAGCAGCAACTATCTTTGGCCTACAGACTGAGGCCAAAGTGGATTGCTGCAGTCTTCAAGTAAATTCATGCAACAAATTTCATAGTGATTCATGTAAACGCTGTTTTATAAACCTTCACACCTCTGTCAGGTTTGCATTACACACTTATCCATGTAGAACTATTATAATACGGTAATACTGCAGGAAGTGTCCCAGGCTGCACTGGAAGTTCTGCTCATCAGTTTGGTAGGAATTAAACTCTGTTTCTCCAAACTGAGGTCTTTCAAAAAGCTATCCAGAACAGGTAAGATATTAACTGTTTGTGACACGTCCCAGAGCCCCACTTCAAAAGATCTGAACTATCCCTTTGAGTTATGCATATAAAATGGTTGTTATAAGGGAAACTTGCACGGTCCAGATTCTTAAATTCCAATTATGTATTGATGCCTTCGATTCATCAGCTAATTTGAAGCTTTATGTGTTTTAGATGGTTTACCTTTGTGATAAATATAAAAACTAGGAAACAGCAGATAACACTCTGTCCTATGTTGCTATTGTGTCACTATGTGTGCGTGCATGTGTGCTAATTTATTTATATTTTCACTGTTTGATGGCAGTAATTGGGTTCAGTTCCTTCTGTTTTAGTTTGGAGCGTCTAAACTGAGATGCATCGCTCTATGGCAACCAACCTCAGTGCTGCAGGACCCCACCCTCCCCTCCTTTCCCTTTCTCCTTGTTTGCAAAAGATCCATAGTGTGAAATATAGACAGAGTGTTGCATTGTGGGCTAGCTCACTGCACCACATGCCCAAAGTGAGAGCCCAACAGTGGGGATCAGATCAGGGAGAGCTCCCCGTGTCCACGCCCTGCAGTATGCTTTCCCACGGCGCTTGTAATGTCACTGCGAGACACCTACACTTGGCTGCTTGTGTCAGCAGTGGCCATGCGCACTATCACTCGCTGTGCTATTTATGGGAACCCGTGAGGTCGGCAGGAGGGTGGCAGGGAGTGGGAGAGGTTTACTGAAACGCTGCAGTCTGTATCCTGCTCTAAAACGTCGAGACATGGCTGCAGAAAAAAAAAGATCTGATTTCATGTTTTGCATGAATTATTCAGGAGGTGCTGTTTGTTCAGCTAAGCTTTTTCCTCAAATATAATGCATATTTTCAAAATATCAAAGAAACGTCTTTCTTTGTGCTAACATCGTATGTATGTAATTCACTTGATGCAGGTCCCTGGAGCTGTTCTTTGCCAGCAGTCAGAACAGTAAACTCCTATACGGGGAGCCTCCCAGCTCTCCCAGGGCCAGCAGAAAGTTTTCCTCCCCTCCTCCTTTGGCGATTGCCAAGAACTCATCCCCGAACCGCCGCCGCAAGCTCTCCCTCAACATCCCCATCATCACTGGGGGCAAAGCTCTTGACCTGGCTGCCCTCAGCTGCTCCTCAAATGGCTATGCAAGCATGTACTCCTCCATGTCCCCATTCAGCAAGACCACGTTGGACATCAACAAGCTCTACGTCTCCAGCCCCATCGCCAGCAAGATTTCTGATGAGGGCGAGGACAAAAAGGACAAGGTGGAGGACTCCTCGGTGTGCAAACAAGGTAGAACAACAATCCGAGCTCTAAGTTTACCTTGCTGTGGTTGAAAATGTTCGAGTGGCCGAGCATCTCACTGCTTTGTCCTCGTTATGATGCAGATCTCTCCGTGCGAGAAGAAAGTGATAATGATCAAACCCAGAGTGATGACGGCGAAGCAGAGTCGTCTCCTACTAAGTCTCCAACCACGCCGAAAAACGTCAAATGCAAAAACTCCTCAGGTACATTGTGTCCTAAATGTGAAGAGTGATATAATCGCAAATCAAGTGTTTGATAACCAAGCATGTAGGCTGCACACTCCAAAGCCTTTGACACAATTCAAGTTCACCTTAAAAACTGTCAGCATTACTTAATTCTCACTAAAGCATATTTTATATGTGGTAAAATAATCATTTTTCAGAGGGAAAACCAAGTCTCTATTAATTGCAATGTCCTGTATGTTATCCAAAGAAAAAAAGAAACCCCCTGTGAAACACTAGAAGTTTTATATATCTATTTGTCCATGTTTATGAGCATGTGGGGGAAACCAAAGCTTGGCTACAGTAGGTGTTAAGGAAACTTGTGTCATAGCAACTACATCAAGAGCGTGTTTTCCCTGCCGCCCCCAGTAATGAGGCTGTTTCACTGGAGCCAAGATTATTTTCGCCTCCTAAATCTTTGCACGGAAATGCACAAAAGCTTTTCAGAGCAGAAGCTGCGCAGTAACATGTGGATTGTGTGAAACTGTTGATCAGGGTGACAGATTTGTATCTGCTTGTGATCCGTGTTCCCAGGATTCAGAGACAGCAGAGAGCAAGGAATCTGTTGATTTCACTGTTATGCTGATATTCAGTGGCTATATTTAGCTGCAACCATCTTAAATATCAAAGCCTCTTGAAGAGGAAAGTCTGAGGGGAAACTGTTGTGTGGGTCTCTGGTGCTCCCTGGTGGAGGCTTGTGCAAGGAAAACCAGGCCATTCTGCAACCAGTGCACATTCATTTTAAACCTCAAAAGATGCTATTAAATAAAGGTTTCTAAGTGAAATTTGGAATCATATAGAAAAGAATATGTCCATTAAGCTTTGATAAATGTTTTCATTTCTTTAGAGTTTTCTTTGTTTTCCTACAACAACGGCATGGTCATGTCCTCGTGTCGAGAGCTCGACAACAACCGCAGCGCCCTGTCCGCTGCCTCCGCCTTTGCCATCGCCACAGCTGGAGCCAACGAGGGCACGCCAACCAAGGAAAAATATCGACGGATGTCCCTCGCCAGCACAGGTACACACACCTACCCCGTATCCTAAAGCAGCTGTAGGAAAGTTTTACTTGCACTTCTTTGTTAACCGAGCTGCCAAACTTTTGCAAATTGATGTCAGATTTTTGAATTCTCCATTTTTGTTTTGCTTTTCGCCAACCGTTTTACCCTTTATTTCCTGCAGGTTTTCCGACAGATCAGAGAAATGGAGACAAAGAGTTTGTGATCAGACGAGCAGCGACCAACAGAGTCCTGAATGTACTGAGGCACTGGGTGTCCAAACACTCTCCGGTAAACACTTACCTCGTTTAGATACAGTGCTTACAATTAGGCCTAGGTCTATTGTTGCTATGAAATCTATATTTAAATCAGAACAATTTGGTTACAAAGGGTTGAACAATAGATATTAAAAAAAAAATTATTGTCATCGCAATATAAAAATCACAATATCCATATTGAAAAAGACTGCAATAACTCATGAGCTTTTATACTTTATTGCATTCATGTTGTGCATTCCAAAAATCTGTTTGGCCATTCTGATCAACTTTCTGTCTTTTTTGCCCACAACCAGTTTAAGTCATGATGACTGAGATGCTAAAACATGCAGTGTTACAAGTTTTCAAAACAATGAATCAGAGTAAGAGGTGTTAGGAAAATGTAGCTTCATTGCAACTGATGTTGTCATCGGTTTGTTTTTGTTTTTTAAATATTGTACAATCCTATTAATGATAATAAACGTAACAAAGAGACAACTTTGGGAGATATTTCATCTTAATTATTATCCATGCAATAAAGTAAACAAAGAAAAAGAAATAAAGCTTATGTAGGTTGTAGAAAAAGAAAAGGAAAAACAAGTAGAGCACAGCTAATATTAAGAAAAGTTGTTTAATAGTGATCAGTTCCATAGAGATTCTCCATCCTTTAATAAGACACCTGTGTGTTGTCGGTGCCACTTCAGGACTTTGAGAGCAACAATGAGCTGAAGACAAAAGTTATTGCTTTCCTGGAGGAAGTGATGCACGACCCCGAGCTGCTGACTCAGGAGAGGAAAGCAGCAGCAAACATCATCAGGTATTGTTGTGTGCTGCTTGTCTGTGGGATTAAAATGAGTTTAATCGACTCGTTATTCAGTGAACAGTTTTAAGTTAGGTCACAATTCACCAAGATGTTGATGGGAAACTGACCCGAGCATGCACAGGTTCAACTTTTAGCATTTGAGCTGATTATTCTGTGTGACCTGTGATGCAAAACAGTAAACCAATGGTTCCAACAAATGCTAAAAATAATTTTAAAAATAAAACAAACAGAAAACATGACATCTCTGTATAATACCTTAACAAAAGTAACATTTACTCTGTGAAAACTTGCTTATTTGTTTTACTTCCACAAAGATTGTTGCATTTTTGATTTTGTTGTTTTCCTTTTTTTCTAATCTATTTATTGTTTCTTCATCCATCCTGACAAAAACCTCAGTTTTCACCATCAGAACAAATAAAGTTGTGAAACACGACAACATATTTTAGGTCTTTAATAAGAAAAGTCAATGTTGAGTTCCTGCTTGATGCTCACTGGAACATTCATCTTTCAAGAATTTGACATCTCTTTATTTTTCCCGGCTGTCAGGACTTTAACTCAGGAAGATCATGGTGACAACCAGATCACCATGGAGGATGTAACACAACTGGTGAGTGAAGCCACTTTTTTTACTCCTTCACTCTTGTTTACTCCTTCCTTACGCCCAGATGCTCAGCAGTTGATTCTCAGCTGTTCAGGCCTTTCTCTGGAAAGTTCATGGTGTTTTCTCCAGGAACTTTGGTTTCCTTTCACAGTCCAAAAACATACACATTAGTTTGTGTTTGTTGAGTGTGTGATGAGCTGCTGATCTCTCCAGCATTAAAAATGAAGAAACAATCTACACAAAATGAAGTGCTTTGCACATTTTCACTTTACCATGATAACGGGCTGCGCTGACACGTTACCTTGATTATTCTCAAGTTGCTTATGACCCAAAATGCTTTTGTTTAGGCACTTTGGTTTATTAACATCAGCTTCAACGCTCTGTGTCATCTAATTTTCTGACTGTTTTCTGTTTTGTATCTCCTAGGTTGGAGCAGGCAAGGCCGAGCCGTTTGAGAACCACTCTGCCTTAGAAATAGCGGAGCAGCTCACTTTGCTGGACCACCTGGTGTTTAAAGTCATCCCATACGAGTGAGTGGCAAGACATCTCAGCTGCACACATCCACACACATAAACTCTTCAAGTCAGTTTGTTTTATTTTAAATTTTTTCCACTTCTCAGGGAATTCTTTGGTCAAGGCTGGATGAAAAACGACAAAAATGAGAAGACGCCGTACATCATGAGAACAACTAAGCACTTCAATGATGTAGGTTACGCTGGAGAAGTAGACACTACTAAAATATTCAGTGAAAACAACTTGCTTTTCTCTGTCCTCTCCCAGATAAGCAACCTGATTGCCACAGAGATTCTTCGTTGCGACGACACGGCCTCTCGGGTAGCAGTCATAGAAAAATGGGTAGCTGTGGCTGACATCTGTCGCTGTTTGCACAACTACAACGCCGTGCTCGAAATCACCTCCTCTCTAAACCGCAGCTCTGTTTTCCGCCTCAAGAAGACCTGGCTCAAGATTTCCAAGCAGGTGCCTGTCTCTGTGGACACCAGATTAGTCAGTTTCCTTTGGAAGTTTACAGTGTTGACATTAAAATTAAACTTCTTTTCCAGACAAGAGCATTAATTGACAAGCTGCAAAAGCTGGTGTCATCAGAGGGGAGGTTCAAAAATCTGAGAGAAGCTTTGAAAAAGTGAGTTTATTTGAGGGACAGCGCTTTGAGGTAGAACATTGCAGAACATATACAGTACAAGTGGATGATGAACATGTGTTTGTTTCCCCAATCAGCTGCGATCCTCCCTGTGTGCCATATCTGGGGATGTACCTCACTGACCTGGCTTTCATTGAGGAGGGAACTCCAAACTACACCGAAGACAACTTGGTTAACTTCTCAAAGATGAGGATGGTGAGGTGTTCGGTGGTCCTTCATGTAAAACAAACAAAAAAAAGATCTCACACTCAGACGGTAACATTCTGGTTCTCTCTTTTTTTTATTTTAGATTTCTCACATCATCAGAGAAATCAGGCAGTTTCAACAAACGGCGTATAAGATTGACCTACAACCAAAGGTAAATCAGTGACTCCACTGAAGACCTGTGATTGTGATTCTAACCTTTTCCATCCTAAAATTAACTGTATCGTTAAATCAGTGTGCTTCTTTTTTCTTTTATATTTTTTAAGGTAGGTGCTCTGAACACATCAGGGTGGAAACAATAAATTAATTGAAATGACCAAAAGATTTCCAAATAATAACAGCTAGTGAAATTATGTGTCAAGGAAACTTATTTAACTTATTTAGCAGAGGATATGATTAACCATTCTTTACAGCATAAACAAGAAGAAAACGTTGTCCTAAATTTTCTTGTGGAAGCATGTATTAGATGTTGACACTCATGCGTTGAAACAGAATTAAAGGTCAAATGTGAAGACAAGTGATTTTGGAAAAAGGGCAAAACATGATGTTTCAAAGATTAGGTGAAAAAAATCTCCATATTATTACTATACTCTGACTAGAGATCAAAACTGACAACAAAATAAAGACAAAGACCGGATATGGGAACCAAAGGTTGGCTGGTGAGCTCTGATCCCATAAGTAGTGCAAACTGATAAACCCTGAATTCTGGTTATGGGAGAATGTTTTCAGAACAGGAAGCAATGCTTTGGAGGCTTTATAAGCCCTGAACGGAAGTGCCAAAGGTGATCCCCATGCACCAGTGACAGCACCAACTAAACTTCAAAACATCATCATCATCATCAACTTTATTTATACAGCACTTTAACACCAGCCACAGCTGGAACAAAGTGCTGAACATCAATAATAAATAAAATGAGCATAAAAATAAATAAGGCTAAACACACAATAATGAATTAAAAACTCAGTTCCAAACACAATAAAACGATGCAGTTAAACAGATAAAATCAATACCATTAAAAAATTAAGTTAAATCAAGTCCTAGTTGGATTGAAGGCCAATGAGTAAAAGTAAGTTTTGAAACCAGTTTTAAAAATGGACAGTGAAGGGGCCTGTTGAAGGTGCAGGACATTGATCAAAAAAGAGCCCTTGTTTTGAGTAATTTACTGATGTAGTTTTAAGTTTTTATTACTTTTTTCCAACCTGTATTGAGTTACTTAAACATGCGTAAACTAAGACCATTAGAGATCTTAGTTTACGCATCAGTAGGTTGGGACTAATTTTCTACATATAATAGGTAAATTGAGGTGGGTGGATTTAGAAGCATAATAATTCGTAACATGTTCTTGTGTTTGCTGCTGTCCTTTCAGGTAGCACAGTATCTACTGGACAAGAGTTTTGTTCTCGATGAAGAAAGCATGTACGAAGCCTCACTCCGAATTGAGCCCAAAGTGCCCAACTGATGGGGAAGGTGGTGCTCCACACTTTGTTTTCTCTGTTAATATTACACATACGTTAACACCACACATTGACCATTGTATAGCTGTACATGTTTAAGATATTTGCTCTTCTGTACAGTAGATGTTTAAAGTTGTTTGATGACACAAAACATTGTGTACCCCAGTTTATTTTTTTTTTGTTTTGTTGTTGTTGTTGTTGTTGTTGTTCGTTTTTTGTTGCCACGATGACACCTGCTTTAAAGACTTTTCTTTTTTACTTGTTTGAGTAATCGAGAACAATAATAGAGGTCACTGTAGTTGCATGCAACCGTGTCTTCTTGGTGACCAATGACATTATTTTGCATCGTATAATACTGTGTCGAATTTGCACTTTCTGAGCACTGATGCTGCTGGCTGTTGTTCTCGAAGTCTTGGGTTTTATTGATCGTTGACATTCTCTGCAACCAATGTAGCATTGTATAAACGAACTGCATAATCAGGTAAAAGAGCCCAGAAGAAGTAGGCTGTTTTGTTTTGTTTTGGAAACAATGATCAGTAGAAATGAGAAGCAAGATATCCAAAGCGTAAGTGTCTCTGTGCTTCCCAGACCAAAAATAGAAAGTATTTATTTCTTCATTTCTGCTCATTGCTTTAAAGACAGGGGTTCCCAACAGTTTTGAACTAGTTTCAGATTTTCTTTTTCTTTTTTTTTTTTTTTTTGCGTGAAGCAGCCCAGTGGCACCAAGCAGATATGAAACTAGACAGAAAGCGCTGTGTCATGTTGTGATTCTTTAAAAACTGTGTACCTGTTTCTCTTCAGCTCTGCCAGACTGTACGGGATGTACAGTGTATCTTTGTCCCATTTCTCTAAACTTGTTGGTTTTGTTGTCATTGAAAAAAATAGGTTGTTTTCTTCTGTAAAATATATTTTTTAAGTGTTTCTAACACAAGCAGTGATCGCGTTATCACCAGCAAACATCACAACGGAGGTTCTGCTTGTATCTGGGGGATGCGGTTCTGAGTGTACAGAATCAACAGAGGAGGACCAAGCACAAAACTCTGAGGGACCCCGGTGCTGAAAAACGGGAGGATTTGTGTCTCTCTTGTATGAACTATCAATGGTCTGTTTGTGACAGAGTTTGAGATTGTGATACTCAAGCTAAACAAGTTCACAAAAACAACCAACAAGACTTTAATCAATATTCAGCACAAAGTGAGCAAAACTTATATGGCGTAAAAGGGAAATAATGAATTGACAACGCAAATGAAATTCCTTTAAAAAAAAATTTTTTTTCCTCAAAAAAATGCTCATTTTGCAATATTCCCATATTATTCTGAATTAAAATTTGCTGTTGATACAACGTTCTAATCCAGCACCTGAGGGTTGGGAACATCAGCTCTTAAGAGAATTGTTTGTTTGTTTTTGTTTCACTAAAATTACAAAAAAAAAAAGAAAAAAAAAGGTGTTTCATTCTATTTATTGTCTGTTAACACTCAAGGTGCCCAAAATCAGCTAAGACAACGCATTTTAAATTATAGCTATAAATGAAGAAAGATTACATTTTTATAAATTAATGTGATTTAAGATGACATATCTGAATATTTTTTTGGTTAAAGGCTGACGCTACGGTACAGTTTGCTTGGAATCCCTTTTTTTTTAACTCGTGAAAAAGATCACAAGTGTTGTACCTTAAAGTTGGGGTTCTACTTCTGTAGAGTAAAAGGTTGTTGCTCTTCTGTAATTAAAAGACAATCTGTCCTTCTTGCTGTTCCAGTGATTGTGGAACGTGACTGTATATCACTCTGTTATATGCATTGCTGTTAAAAACTATGATAAATTGTATGTGAATGACCTCTGCCTGCCGCATCCAAACACTATTTTTGTAGTAGTATAAGAGGCAGTGACCTGCTCTTTATATGAACATGGGAAAGTATTTTGTACTTTGTTGTTAATTCACTTCACTAAGATGTGCTGTACATTTTGTACATGCGATCTGACATATTTCTCAACGTGGATCAGTGTAATCCTTAAAAAAAAAAGACGTATCTTAAGCTCAATACAAAATGCTACAACAGTGTGGTGTTGATACCATGACTTAGAGGTAGGACACAACTTCAAAGTGTTTTGCATTTATACTGTAATCCTGTTTATAATCATTTCTGTTAGCAGGAATATAGTAACGTAGTGATTATTCTGTGAATATTTGTATGTATTTTTACTATGTATGTACAGTACACTTTTAAGGCTAATGTAGTAGGCATGCAACACCTTCACAGACAGAATAAAACTATTTACTTATACTGTATACACTTATACATGCACATAATCTTATAAGGTATTTAAACAAATAAACATTTTGCTGTTAGCAATACCCAGTGGTATGAAAATTATCTTTCAACCCTCTTGTTTCCACAACCACAGAGATATTCCCAGTTTTGTAAGAAACAAAAGAAAAATAACAAAATAAAAGAGATGAAGATGAAAACAACAAGGAATAAACACAAATATGTTTCCCAATTACCTCTTGCTAATAAATCCATTTTATCTCAGGAGCATTTTGTCTGAAGTGTTTTTGTAGATCTATGAGTTGACACAATGCCCATTAGGTAAAATACAATCCGAGTACCGCGAAAAAAGGTATTTGAAGTATTTATAAAAGTGTAGAATTTAAAGTAATGGTTTCTTCTAAGAAGCAAAACTATAAAGTGGTTAGCGGTAATGAGAGTGCAAATTCCAGATGTAACAACCTCTTCAGAATGTTCAGAAGTCCTCACAGTAAAACTTTACATATTACATGTTAATAAAATATATATATTGGCCAATAAACAGGTTTAATTACATTAAATGACTCAGGGCTCCATGGTGGCGCAGTTAATTAGCACTGGTGCCTTGCAACAAAAAGATTCTTGGTTTAAAACTCTGCATGTAGTTTGTATGTTCTCCCTGTGTATGAGTGGATTTTTTCTAAGTACTTTAGTTTCCTTTGACCATACAAAAAATATGCATTGTAAATTTAATGGAAACTATGAATTGGTGTGAGTGTGTTGGTGAATAAAAGTGGATGAAAATGGATGAATGAATTCAGTGACTCAATGGAGTTAAATAATCTAAACTTTTGGTGCGCAATCATTTAATTTACTCATATCAAATAACTTATACTCACTTTAAGAACTGTACATAGGTTGATTGTTTAAGTTAATAAACTTAAAAATAACTCAAGGCAATTGGTTTCTTCAAACCTTCTGGGTTCATCTAACTCATCATTATTTAGTGTGAAGTACAGTTAGGATAAAAGTTTTGCCAAGAAAAATGTCCTAACTTTAGGACAGTAGATCACAGTTGCAGTCAGCATTTGTTGCATATTTCCGTGTGTCATGTTATCTAATAATAATTATTTTAACTAGAAACCTTGTGACATACTCCTCAAAGTGTAGGGTGTGTGTATTAGGTGTCATAAAGTGAATAATTTTGCATGAGACACTAATATTTGAGTACTGATTTTTAAACAGTGTTTTCTGTGGAAAAGTCATATCATATGTCAGAATTAGTTAAACACTACAGAAGTATTTTGCCACCTCTCTAAAAAAGACAGAACCTTACAAACTAATCATATTATAACAAAAATTTGCATATTCCCAATAACGTTTTTATCTTGTTAGGTGTAAAATATTGTTCAAATGTAAAAAAAGGTCATGTTATAATATAATAAGTATGAATATAGTAATATGTGAAAGCATTTTGTTTTACTGTAAACAGGATATAACATAAAAATATAGTTTTATTGTGAGAAAGAACAAGAACAAGTTTGATCTTGTTCATACAGTACAAGATCTTGAAGAACTG
This sequence comes from Kryptolebias marmoratus, assembly GCF_001649575.2. NCBI lineage: Eukaryota > Metazoa > Chordata > Actinopteri > Cyprinodontiformes > Rivulidae > Kryptolebias > Kryptolebias marmoratus. The sequence goes on along the minus strand of NC_051440.1, from coordinate 14,871,977 downwards.
TTCACATTACGTGAAACGATATCTTGTTTATGCTGCATGGTTGCAGTGTGCTTCTTTGCAGTTCAGTGCAGCAAGGAATGTCCAGATCTGTATATTGGAGAAACCAAACAGCCTCTCCACAGACGCATGGCTCAACACAGGAGAGCAACTCTTCAGGACAAACCTCAGCTGTTCACCCACACCTCAGGGATAAGGGACACTCTTTTGAGTTCCAGAAAATTTTGGACCAAGAAGACAGATGGTTTGAGAGGAGGGTACAGGAAGCCATCTTTGTTAAAAGAGAGAAACCATCATTAAACAGAGGAGGAGGTCTCAGATTTCAGCTTTCAAAAACCTACAATGGAGCTTTAGGCCTGATCCCCAGTCAGTTTCCCTCCAATCAGGACCTGCATTCATGTGACCAGAGGGGCTCATCACTGAGTCAGGCTAACAAGGACCCTAATGAGCCTCTATTTTGAGGAGAGTGAGTGTAATCTGCACGTGAATCCAGCTTAGAGAACATCTCAGCTTTAAAAACTCAAACTCCACACTCTCTGTTTTTTTTTAAATGAGAAAGCTCCTCGGATGACAAGCGAAACATCCTCAACCACAGAATAGAAGTCCAGATGTTTTTGTTTTTAACTTTTTGTTTTTTGGATTTACATCCCGTAAAATATGAGATGCCAAGTTTTAATTTTGAGTTAGAAAATGAGATGATAAAATAGAACTTTGACATAGCTTTTCATAATCTTTACTTAGATTTATTTTTTTCTAAAAAAGGCAGAAATGGGCTTCCAAGAGAGAAAAGACGAAGCGAAAATAAAATGAACTGATCAATCAACAAACTTTATTAGCAGCTTTTCAAAGCGACAAAGAGGGGATTTTTTTTTTTTTTTTTTTTAAATGCATGTTTAATGTCATACCTTGTTGTGGTGAAGCATTTACTGGTCAACTTTTACCCAGCAACTCATTACATGTTAATGAATGTAGCCGGGGAAGATGTCCCTCCCCTCAGGAGGAAACAGCCTTCGAGGTTTTAATTGGCGCAGAGTTTCTACAACCATCGTGACGCTGCAGCTCGTTGTTTTAGTCTGCGAAGGACACTTCACTGTGTTCACTTCACTTCAACCTCTGCCTGAAGAAAAAACAAAACAAAAAAAAACACTAATCACGAAGCAAGATGAGGTTCTGCTTCGTGTTGGGCTTCGCTGCTGTCACTTCGGCGTTTTACTTGGCAGAACAAGGTGAGCTGCCCTTCATTCGTGTTGCTGAAGTTTCACTTTCATAATCCTCCTGTTTGATTCGCATCTTAATGTAATATGAATCCTTTTCCAGACGAGTTTCACTTCAAGTCATGGATGGCACAGGTCGGTCTGTTTCAACAGAATCGTGTAACCAAATATGCTCTGGAGTTAAATGGAGTGAAAACGCACAGCAGCATATTGTTTCCTCCTGTAGCTGTGTTTGTGATTAAATACAACTCTTTCTTTTTTTCCCCCCCACTCCTGCATGTGTGCAGCACAACAAGGCGTACAGCATGAAGGAGTACTACCAAAGGCTCCAGGTATTCACAGAAAATAAGAAGAGGATCGACAGACACAATCAAGGAAATCATTCCTTCACAAGTAAGAACCACTTTAGCTTTTAACTCCCCTTTATTTTCTGACTCCTCCTAAAGTGTTTCCTCTCTCCCTGCAGTGGGTCTGAACCAGTTCTCCGACATGACATTCAGCGAGTTCCAGGAGGCTTTCCTCCTGTCAGAGCCGCAGGTATGTAGTTGTCGCTGCGGTGCCGGGAACTGACTGAGCGAGAAGTTCATCTTTTTCTACGACCTCTTGCAGAACTGCTCTGCCACCAAGGGAAACTACTTTGGCAGTAACGGACCCCATCCCGACTCCATAGACTGGAGAAAGAAAGGGAATTACGTCACGCCGGTGAAGGATCAGGTGAAGTTTAACACAGTTAACCTTTACTGTGGAGCTCAAAGGGCTTGGATTGGGGTTGTAATTGGTCTCATGGACGGGAAGACAAACTTTAACAACCAAAAAAAACACTTGATTGAACACAATAATAAAAAGAATAAAGGTGGAGAACATAGTTGCCAAACAACAAGCTTGTATGCCAATTTAAGATGGATATTTAGTTGTTTATTGACAAGATTTTTAATGAGTATGAAACATTAAAATAACTTTTTCTGCTTTTTACTCTTCCTTTAGTGCATTAGGGAAGTGAGAGACTGTCATGTTAAGAGCAGGTGTATTACAGCTTAATGTTAAAGACCGAGGGGGTGTAAGAGATAAGCATAGCTAGTAAAAGTTGTGGAAATTTTACTCAAGGTTGTTCACATTTATTGCATGTGTATGACCATGTTTGGGTCTAACTTTTCAACTTCTCTCTGTCTTATTCCTGTTTTTTGTTTTTTTTTTTTGCTTTGTTTTGTTTTTTTCACAGGGAGGTTGTGGTAGCTGCTGGACTTTTTCCACGACGGGCTGTTTGGAGTCAGTTACTGCCATCGCCACGGGGAAGCTGGTGCCGCTGGTGATGTATTATTTATTTATTTATTTTTAGTTTATTGTCCAAAATGCTGCTCCTGTGTACAGAAATGGTCACAGCACTGCTCTAAACCCATACAGCCATCTTAAACAATTTTCTTGTATTCAGTCAGAACAACAGCTGGTTGACTGTGCTCAGGATTTCAACAACCACGGATGTAATGGGTGAGAGCTAAGCATGTTTTATTTTTATATCCTTTTTTGTGTAATTTTCTGGTAGCTGTGTGTTTTGGTCATTTTTTCTATAACAAGCTCTTTATCTGTCTTCCAGTGGTCTTCCCAGTCAAGCATTTGAGTACATCATGTACAACAAAGGACTGATGACAGAACAGGACTATCCATATACAGCCATGGTAACTAATCAGTCACACTAAAGCATAAACAAAATATTAAACTAGTTACTACTTCTTGTAGCTTTGACTTGAACTTTTCTGTTACGTAGGACGGTATTTGTGTGTATAAACCAACGATGGCTGCTGCTTTTGTCAAGAACGTGATGAACATAACAGCCGTAAGTGTTCGTTCTTCAAGTTGAAGTTTGTATGGAAGGTAGTAGGAACATTAATGTTTATTTTTTTACATGTTGTTCCTCAGTACGATGAGATGGGCATGGTCGATGCTGTCGCCACGCACAATCCTGTCAGCTTGGCCTTTGAGGTGACCTCAGACTTCATGCATTACAGCCAGGGTGTGTATACCAGGTGAGTGGCAGTCTCGACATTCTCATCCATGCAGCTACACTCAGAAAAGTCCTGTGTGCAAAAACACAAAGACTTTCTGTCAGTGCAGCAGTTATTTTTATAGGTTCAGTTCCTCATTCCTTATAAAATCAACCATGCGCTGGATAAAGTCACATGATAATGTGTTTCTCTTCCTGCTTTTAGTACTAATTGCCACAACACAACAGACAAAGTGAACCATGCTGTGTTAGCTGTTGGCTACGGGGAAGAGAATGGTACCCCTTACTGGATCGTAAAGAACTCATGGGGACCCAAGTGGGGCATGGACGGGTAATTAAAAAATAATCTCAATAAAGGATTAAAAGGCCCAAAACACTAACAATAATGCTTTCTTTTTGCAGATATTTCCTCATTCACCGTGGGAAAAACATGTGTGGACTTGCTGCCTGCTCCTCCTTTCCCGTGGTCTGATTTTGTTATGTGATGTGTTTTTAGAAAAATGAATCAGAATCACTTTGTTGAATATGTGAATTTATTTTTTTAAACACAACTTCTACAGCATGTATTTCTGTGCTCAATGTAGGAGTAGGTTTTGATCTTTACCGATCTCTTATCATACTACATGACATCAGATTTACTTTGAATTTATAACCAAGATGATTATTTTGTGTCAAATTATTGTGATCAAGTGCACGAATAAAACAAGCAAAAAAAATCTGCTTGTTTGAACCTTTTATTGCAGTTGCAGATGCCCTCCACATGCCTTGATGGCAATAAATGAACATATAGTGCAGTGATTTACCAGAAGTATAAAAGTTTGAAATGGTTTTCTATTTTCTAAAAAAAAACTGTCTTAAGAAGGCTTATGTTTTCTTAATAAAAAGGTAAAAACTGCAGATAAACCACTGCTTAGACCAGACCGAACAGGAGAAAAGTCCAACACATTTTAATGTATATCCTTTAAATTATGTATATATATTTACATTAACAAAGGTGGAAATTTTAATATTTTTATTTAATTCAGGGCATATTAGATGTCACAAAAGTGGTACATAAACCTGCAAAGTTGAAAGATTTTTAACATTTTATAACATGTACCTAAACGAGACGAACCGGCTCCTGTTGAGTCTCTTTATCGTCAGACTACATTTCCCAGAATCCTCTAGCCCGCTCAGCGTTGACCAATAGGGATTCGCGTTGCTGAATGGGCGCCACATCCAGTGTTTGTGTTTTGAGTCCAGCAGAGATTACTATTGCGTTTAAATAAGTTAGTAAGACTATTTAAGATTAATGAACTTTACCAAGTTACTACCCAGCGGCGGGACAAAAACGGACACGTCTTCTCCGTCCTGTTATTTGAGCAATGCTGAAGAAACTGGCCGCGGCTTTATCAGCAGAGCTCGTATAGCCAGTAAGCTAACAGTGTCGCTATAGCTCAGCTTCTCACCAACTATGTCCGGTCTTCCACAAAATAACTTGAAAGAGCAGCTGGCGAGGCACAGTAATGCTGCCCAAACCAAGTTATCCCTGTCTAAACCCAAAACGGGGTAAGTAAAGTCGAAATATCAAATTATGACAGCGCGCAGACCAGCTAACACAGTTAGCTGGGAGCTGTCAGTGGTGTAACGTGATGATAAAAAGCATTTGTTAGGTCATTTTCTGTGAAAACATGTTCTTGTTGTTGGTTTAAGTGATTGCACTTTTTGGACCAACAGTTAGGCATTTAGTAAAAGACTAAAGAGTTGTGCAAGTGTTTTTGCAGCTTCCCTGCAATCATCCAGGCTTCATAAAAGCAACCTTCGGTCAGTGCATGATCAGCAACAACTTCACAGTCTTACCTGGGATTTTTCTCCATCTTGTTTTATCTGCACTGCCACTGTTTGGTTCTAGCGTGTCCTAAAATTTGACCTGAAACAAATGTATTCATATGTTCATGCCTGAGTGATTGAGGTTTACCATTTAGAGCTTTTTACGTTCTAATGCCACCTTTTTGGAGTTCAGTATGGCCAACTACTCGTATATAAAGTCATTTTGTTTCCTTTTTTATTTATAGAGATAGGCTTAATTTATATTTGCAATAAAATCTATTAGATACTAAAAACAAATATCAATAATGACTGAAGAATTGTGTGTGATAGTAAATAATAGAAATAGCATAAAGTTTGGGACCTTTTCACACCATTTCAGATTTGTCATGAAGCTTGTTTTTTGTTGAATGTTTGATTGCAGGCACATATTAAAGGTCACTTTGTAATTTCACATTTCTATACATGTATGTTTATTTCTCAGAGCCTTCTTGTTCAAAAAGAAATCTACGTCGGGTACAACAAAAGTGGAATTCCCGACCAAGGTAACCAGTGTTTTGGCAAACAGGAACGTCAATATCTCTGAGAGCAGTTTGGTGACTAAACCTTCTTTGGCATTTTCAAACAAGCTTGAAAGACCTCAAAAGTCTAAAATCAGCAGCTTCTTTCCTCTAAGTTCAAAATGCCAGTCTGAGTCCTTCAGCCCAGCAGGTAACTCCTCTTCATCGTGTCAAACTCCCTCAGCGAAGTCTGATAGCAAGGTGGGTCCAGCTCCAAATAAACCTGACCGCCAGGCTCGTAGCGGCAGTCAGATCGGTTCTTCAAGTCTGGATGTATCTGGGTTCCCCTTGGATGACTGGGATGATTTTGATGACTTCGAAACGCCCGTTCGAACGAAAAATGACCCGTTCAGCTCAGACAAATCAGGGAAGATCATTAAACCACTGTCATCTGCTGACGATGATTTCCCAGAGTCAATAGGGAAACAAAGCCCCGATGCTTGTCTTGAGAAATCAGAGTTAAGCTACGGGAATGATGACCAGACTTGTATAGAGACGGACGAAAGGGAAGGAAGTGTTGACAAGAAAACCGTTTCACCTGGACCTGATGTGTTTCAAGAACCAGCAGAGTTTGAAGTTGAGGATTCCCCTGTTAAAAGATCCAGAAGACGATGTCCTCCTCCGCATGTAACGTCCGTCTTAAGTGACAGCGATGAGGATATTACCGCCGCGTCTGAACCTTTGGACGTTAAAACAAGTAAGTGACTGGCTAGTTTATTCTCCTTGGTTATGGGCAAACAGATCAAGAGCTTGTGGCGGTGGGGAGTATGCAGAAATTCACAACTAAATCATAGAAATGTTCTGTTGCTTCTCAGGTGAAAAGAAAAAACGGATTGACCCAAAGGTGATAGAGCTTAATGACAACTCAGAGCCTGAAGATGACCTTTACTGCATTCCTCCTTCACCTATTCCCGTGGAGAAGCATTACATAAGCTCTGAAGGGGACAAAAAGTTGGTATTTTTAGTTTACTATCTATCTGCTGTAGCAATTTGTTTTGATTTTAATTTGTAAAACAAGCTCTGTCAAGTGAAATTTGCTCAAGTAGATAAAAAATATAGCGTTTTGATGGAGCGTTAGAAAGTAACTTAAAGAGTCGATGCGTTAATGTGAGCATGGTGTGTTCAGTTTTCTATATCTTGAAAGCTGTTTGGATATACCATTATTTACAGTTCACTGAGAATAAGAAAATAAAGAAGTGGCTATGAATACAAATGAACAATCAGGCAGAAAAAAAAACCAATTAGTGCATCTCTATTCAGAACAAACTTATGCACTTTTTGTTCATAACCTTTTGTAGATATAAAAAGATTTTAAGACTTACTGTTGAGCTTAAAGTAGTTAATTAACAATTATCCCAAAGTGTAAGAATATTTTTGGCAGATAGGGAAGCGTTTGAACTAAATGCTAAAAGGCACAATGAGATGTGCTTCATCTGTATTTATTTACTTTTTTATTTCAGCATTGTCTTCATGAACAAAATTGCAAGTTATTTAAAATGATATATCTTCTGTAGCATTTGAGCTACATTCATATTTTTACAGTACAAATATTACAGTGGGCCCATTTTTGCTCAGGTCAAATTGCTAATTTAGTACGAAAGCATTCTTACCAAATGCATTTTGTTCGCTCGTGTTAGAAACCCGAAATTAAAGAAAATTCACAGGAACTGTCATTGTTTCTCTTTCAAACAGAATTAAATCTGGGGATTCACGCAGTAGGGACGTCCCTGTCCCGTCAAACGGTCCTGCCAGAACTCTTCCTGAACCTTCTGATCACCAAGCAAAAGACAAAACAAGTGAGTGGGTTTTTTATTGTTTTCATGTCTTTGACTGCTTGATCCAGACCTTTACATTTTTTTTTAATTAAGGTGTTTCTCAGTCATTTTCTAATGTCTTTAACTTGGTATCTTTAAAATTATTCTGTTGATGCAGAGGAACAACTCTTCAGTATAATGGAGTCCATTTGTACTCTGGTTGATTCCATCCCTGAACATGAACTGATAGTTTTGGCCTGTGGGGATGAACTTTTGCTAAAAAGGGCTCAAAGGTGCGTTCATTTGAGACGAGAGTGTTCAATATTGTCCAAATATGACAGCAGTCGTTGATTTGTTTTTCTGTTGCAGGAAGAGGATCCTTGCTTCAGGTTGTGACTTTTTGTTTAGGATGCAGCAGCCAGACAGCACAGTGATTTCTGAGCCCAGCTTTAAGGAAACCTCTTCAAGCTCTGGTGCATCTAGTTTACTGTCGGCCAGCAGCTCTGTGCCTGTGGACTACAAGAAGCCTCTGCAGCCCAGAAGATCCTCAGTCATCTCCGTGGACTACGACTCTGACTGTTCTTATAGTACTGATGTAAAGCCCTTGCACAATAAGGACAGCAGGACAGTCTGTGTGGAAAATAAGAGTAATTGTGACTCTCCATCAGCCCACGTCATCAGAAAACCACCTTTCAGTCCCTCTAATGAAGCTAGTTTAGATGTTTCTGATGCAGATCTCTCCTTCTCCTCCTTCAAAAAGTCTCAGGCTGTTTTGCAAAACAAATCTGAGAATCCGTTGCCTACAGCTGAAGTGGATGACTTTTATGTTGACAATTTCGACATAGATGATTTTAATGATTCCGATATCCCAGATTACTTTGACGAGCCTTCAGCTTCGGCAGTTTCAAGCCCAAACTTCAGCGCTGTGTCCACCACAGTGAAGGAAGGGGGGCCAAACAAGTCGTCCTGGGAGAAGAAACCAGCGACGCCTGTTTCTGCCCCGAAACCCTCAAAGGTTTATTCACCAGGCAAGTCGGCGTGTGTTTTTAAAAAAGTGAATCTTCCTTCGAGCATTGCAAAACAAGGAAATTTATCAAACATGTCGCCACTAGATGGCAGTATATGTAGAACTATGTTGTGTTCAATGAGAATATTTTTATCAGCCTGAATGCAGCAAGGTGTCATTAATTAAATTCTGGGGTACAACAGGATTGATGAATAATCTTTATTTTAACACAGGACAAAGCAAAATACTCTGATGTACAGTGCCTGATGTTAGGGAGGCTTATTTATTTTATTATTTTTTTTTATTTTGCAGAGCCCAACTTCAAAAACCCAGCTCACGATCGCTTCAGGGGCTTCAACTTCCCCTATTCACAGGAGATGATGAAGATTTTCCATAAACGTTTCGGACTTCATCAGTTCAGGTTTAATCAACTAGAAGCAATCAACGCCACTCTCCTGGGAGAAGATTCATTTGTCCTGATGCCCACAGGTGGGTAGTAGAGTTCTGTTACATGCAGTCAGAAAATAAAAGTAAATATATTCATGTTTGTAACATGACACTTTGCTTCTGGTTGATTTGGATGTTATTTAACCCTTAGGAGGTTCTTTACAATCCTAAAATTCTTTGTTCTTGTCCCTAATGACAAAAATTGTCAGCTTTCCAAAAGCTGCTGTAAAAATACTACATATTAATATTTGCTCCACATTAAATTAATCAATATTTTTAACATGACTTCAGCCTAAAATAAAATATTCTTAATAAATATTAATAAAATTTTGGGAATTTAAAAAGAATTAAAGTACAGAAAATCCACTTTAATAAAAACGGTCTTGCTACTGTAGTGTAGGTGCAACATTATTATTTTAAAAGATGAGTTTTTAATCATCAGTTCCAAAAGTCTTAATCTCTGCATGTCCATAATGACAGTTCAGGAGTTTTCAGACTGAAACTGAGTAAGGAGCTTTTCCAGGATACGTTTCAGGAACCATTGAATTAAACATCCTAAGATAAAATTCTTAGTGACTGCTGAAATCTGATCCCAGTGACTCTAACCTTTTGTGTGTTTCTCAGGTGGAGGTAAAAGTTTGTGCTACCAGCTGCCTGCCTGTCTCTCACCTGGAGTTACTGTTGTTGTTTCCCCACTTAAATCACTGATTGTAGACCAGATCCAGAAACTCACCACCCTCGATGTAAGCATGTTTGCCGTCACTGCTTAGTGATTAGTAAAAAGTGGGCCGACGATATTATATATGTGGTACTTTAAATGTGTTACTAAGTAGAGCTGGTGAAATGGCTATGGAACGGAAAATTATAATTTAATCATTAAAATTAAAATTTTGCTTTAATCCCTGTATGTTCAATTTTTTTTTTTTTAATGCTCCCACATTTCAGATTCCAGCCACAAGTCTATCGGGTGATAAAAGCGACAGTGAAGCAGGGAGGATTTATATGCAGCTATCCAGGAAAGACCCCATAATTAAACTGCTGTACGTCACACCAGAGAAGGTGCGTTTGTGTGGTTTGTGTAGATACAGTGAAAACGTTTAAGTGCGTTTTGTTTTCTAACTAACTCTATAAGTAACTATGATGTTTTATCACGCCTCAATTCTGATGCCTCCTCTTTCCTCCCTCAAGGTGAGCGCAAGCAACAGGTTAATCTCGGCCCTGCAGAACCTGTATGAGCGAGGTCTCCTGGCCCGCTTCGTCATCGATGAGGCACATTGTGTCAGCCAGGTGTGTGTTACTTCGCTTTGTCTCAAAACACAGTTTCCAACACACTTTTACGTTTTCGAATATATCTTTTGAATCATCCCGTCCCCTCAATTTTTTATCTTTTTTTTTTAAGTGGGGCCATGATTTCCGTCCAGACTACAAGAAGTTGCACGAGCTGCGTCAGAAGTTCCCCAGCGTACCGATGATGGCCCTGACAGCCACCGCCACCCCCCGTGTGCAAAAAGACATCCTCAACCAGCTAAACATGACTCGGCCACAAGTGTAAGGGTTCGCTTTCAGGCTGCGTGGTTCCTGTACACTGACCTCGGGTAGCCAGCAGCATCTGGACATGATTTTCTTTCTGATGCATTTTCAGATTTACCATGAGCTTCAACAGAGTGAACCTCAAGTACTTCGTGCTGCCCAAGAAACCCAAAAAGGTTGACGAGGACTGCATGAGCTGGATCAAGAAGCACTACCCACGTAAGGGTTTCAATAATTTTCATGTGCATTTTGTGTCAAAACACAGTTGTAACTACAGTGTTTAAAAGATTTTAAGATGTAAAATGTCTGAAACACTGTTGCTTTAAGGACTTTAGGTCAAAAACGAACTAAGGAGAAGAAGTGTTGTACTTAGAGAACGCCATTGGGAGGTATTTTAGCAGTGATTTTTAGTGTTTTCAAATCTGTTTCTCCGTGTCTGACAGGTGACTCCGGCATTGTGTACTGCCTGTCTCGTAATGACTGTGACGCCATGGCAGAGAGTCTGCAGAAAGGTGGTATACTGGCTCTGTCGTATCACGCCGGACTGAGTGATGGACAGAGAGAATATGTGCAGAGCAAATGGATCAATCAAGACGGCTGCCAGGTCAGGTCCCAACTTGTGAAGATTTATCCAGAAATCCGGACAGACTGGACATTTGTTAAAAAACACAATGTAAACTTGTTGTGTAGGGTTAAGATTACAAACTGGGACATATTACTCATTGTTTTTGTTTTATTTTACAGGTGATCTGTGCCACTATAGCCTTTGGCATGGGTATTGACAAGCCTGATGTGCGCTACGTGATCCACGCCAGTCTGCCCAAATCGATGGAGGGCTACTATCAGGAGTCAGGCAGAGCTGGCAGAGATGGAGAGATCTCCCACTGCATCCTGTTTTACTCCTACACTGACGTCCATCGCATCAAGAGGATCATCAGCAGTATGTGACAAACACGGACACTCCTAGTTGCATCCAAAGTTAATAAGAGTAATTGTTTTATGATTCTAGAAAGTCCTCATCATGTTTGATTTGCTTTTGGGGTTGCAGTGGACAGAGAAGGCGACAAGCACACCAAGGCAACGCATTACAACAACCTCCACAGCATGGTGCACTTCTGTGAGAATGTGATGGAGTGCAGAAGAATCCAGCTGCTCGCCTACTTCGGGGAGCTGAAGTTCAACAGAAACTTCTGCAAAGATCATCCGGGCGTCAGCTGTGACAACTGCGCCAAACCCAACGTAGGACGTTATTTCTTTCTCTTTCTTTGGTAATCGTGTGCGTGTTAAACCAACCAGGTCAGCAGTCATATCGTCGATGTTGGTTTGCTTTTTGATGCAGCAATACAAGATGAGGAACGTGACTGAAGATGTGAAGAAGATCGTGAGGTTCGTCCAGGAGAACTGTGAGAAAGTTGGAGCAAGGTTTGGCAAGACGGCTAATCAGAGCCGACTGACTCTGAACATGCTGGTGGACATCTTTATAGGTACGAACTTGTCCAACAGCGGAGCAGCTGCTCGTGTTCGCTTCACGTTAACAGCTGAAAATGTTCTCACATCCCGCCAGGGGCTAAATCTGCCAAGTTACAAACAGGGATGTTTGGGATGGGAGGAGCCTACTCCCGCCATAACGCTGATCGTCTCTTTAAAAAGCTGGTCCTCGACAACGTCCTGGTGGAGGACCTCTACATCACTAACAACGGCCAGGCTGTGTCTTACATCTCGGCTGGACCCAAAGCCATGAACGTGCTGTCTGGGTACATGCAGGTAGTAACCCCGCAGATCTGTGGGACAAGGCTGATATACATATATTTTTTAAAATCCTTTCAAAGTGTCTGCTTTTTAAAAAATGCAATATGTTGGTTGGAATGATGTGACAGTGCAGCTTTCTTCTACTTCCGTAAAATATTTTGGGTGTGGCATCCCTCTATCTACTTCTGCTGCACCTGTAGCCTGACGCTTTTTGTTTCAATTTTTATATTTTGCTCTTAGAGAATATTAACAATCATTTACCCGCAGGGGCCCCGCCACACGGTTTTCACTGGTTTAAACGTTGAACTTGTCACGTCCAGGTGGACTTCTATGAGACTGAGAGTGCGTCCAGCATCAGGAAACAGAAAGCTGCCGTCACCAAGAACGTCTCCAAGAGGGAGGAGATGGTTCAGGAGTGTCTGAAGGAGCTGATCGACCTGTGCAAGCAGCTCGGCAAAGCGTTCGGACTTCACTATTATAACATCTTCTCCACTGCCGCCTTGAAGAAGATATCTGGTAAAATTCTGAAACTCTGCTCAAGATTGGTGGCCTCTAATAACAAACAGTGGACTTTACTCCATTGCCAACCAGCATTTTATAACTATTTGGTTTTTTTTTTTTTCTCTCTCCAAACAGAAAGGCTTTCTTCTGACCCTGAAGTCCTTCTACAGATCGATGGTGTGACTGAGGACAAACTAGAGAAGTATGGAGCCGAAGTCATTCAGGTGCTGCAGAAGTACTCTGAGTGGCAGCTACCCGGTAAGCACCTCAACATGCAGAAGTCTTAATGCCACACATTCTTCAATGTTACCTGTTCGTATTTTTTCTGTGCTGTACCTTTAAGTATTAAAGTTTTATTGTCCTTGTAGCAGAAGAGCAGACCGACACTGCCGAAGACGGGTGGATAGACACGACACGAGGCAGCACGCACGACGACGAATCAGAGTCGTCGACCTATTTCCGTAATCAAGCTGCTCGGGGTCAGAAGAGAAAGAAAGCTCCATTCTTCAACTATTCCAAGAAGAGAAAAGGATACGGCAACGCAAGCTCCACCTCTAAAGGGTGTGTAGAGTGTCTTCTTTGACAACATAGCAGCAAGTTTCTTCTCATATCTGAAACAGTTTCTTCTTCTTTTTTTTTTTCTATTCGCCGTTTTGTCGTGGATGTAGTCGTGGCTGCAGCGGCAACAAGTCGTGGTCGTCCAGCTCCAGAGGTGGGTCTCAAAGTGCGGGTCGAGGGTCTGGGAGCTGTGCGGGAAACGCACCGGCAGGCAGGAGACCGGGATTCCTTTCTGCTCCGACGCCTCAAAGCAACCAGAGGTCCTTCCTGAAACCTTCCTTTTCACACCTGAGCTGAGGGCTGCTTCCTTCTAGACCTTCTTCCACTACTTTTTTTGTTGTTTTTTTTAAAAGCTGGTTGTTAATGTTTGTAAATTATTTAACAGTTTATTGCTAAAACTGTAACTTGAATGTCTGCAGCTTTTGTACAGCATGTTTAATATCACCACTGTTTTAAAACTGCTGTGAAATGTATAGACTCTGTACCTGGACAGTTTTTTATTATTTTTTTATATATATATAGAGGACAAATTAAACTTTTTTTCATGAAGACTTATTTGACTTGTCAACATTTACTTGAGGAGAAAAAAACAACAACAAAAAGGCATAACACTTTTTTGTATTTAAAGTTTTTATTTCAAGTTTGAATAGTTTGTTTTCATGGCACCAGTTACAAGGGACTATTGGAGAGAAACAATATTTGATACTGACTTGTACAGAAGGTTGCCTACAGTACAAACATGGGTTGGAATGGATCGGACTGAACAAGAACTGGGTTTGGCATATGGATTTGTATAGATAAATATATATATATATATATATATATATATATGTGTGTGTTTGACATAATTAAACAGCAATCTCCAGTCCAAGGATAAAATGAGGCCGACAACATAAACACACCACCAGACATGGAGATGCATGTACACGTTTTAAGGTGTGTGCAACACTGAGTGTGGGTCTGTACTGGAGTAAAAAGGCAGAATAAGACATCTTCAGGTATGGTCATTATCGTTTTCATCAACCCTGTAAAACAACAACTCCCGTCTGCATAAATGCGACATAAAAATCAGATTAGCCACTTGGGTTATTTTGGTTGTCAGTTCTTAATTCACATAGTCGGTTTAAGTTAATTCGTGTTTATGTTTCTGAGGTGGCAAAATAATAAAAAAAAAAACAAAAACAGCTCAACAGAATAAATCCAGCAGAAAAAAAATACATTAAGATTGCAAAATACAGCTTTAAATAATAAACTTGCATCTTTCTGAAGCAGCCTCGAGTCGCATCAAACCATTAGGCGTTTTCAAACAAAACAAATCATCTTCCAGTGGATGCATGTTTGAAAGGCTGTGCAACTTCAAGCACTGATCAATAGCAACATTTTTTTTATTATTATTAATAAAGTTATCTGAACGTACCTTAGTCCTCTCCTGTAATAAATAAAATTGACGTAAACAAAGGATGTACATGTTAACATTTCAGGAAAAAAATAAAAACTAAGACAGATGGGTTTTGGGCTTCCTGGTGTTCAGTACAAACATTTTCAGTCACTGCTGTCTCTCGTCACCTCTCTCCTATAAAGACGCAGAGGTTTTCGTTGCAGAAAAGGGACGTCGTCGCCATTTCTTCTTTTTAGCCACTTTGGTACTTGTAGGTTCGGGTGCAGGCACAAGGAGCAAAATGTCACTTAATAAACCAGGAAAAAAAAAAAAAAAGAAAACAAAAAGCAGCAGAACAAATATTCACACAAGAGGTCTCGAATGAAAATGGGACTTTTAGAAAATGTTATTGTTCAAACCAATGGTAACTCGGCGGTCACGTCATTGTAAAAGTAACAGCAGCAGCTTCTCTACAAACACGACGGACACATTTCAACGCTCAAACGTTACTCAACAGCTTATCCTAATATACAAGTTTGTAAGTCACACCTTTTTGCTCTTCCAGCTGGTTATTGCTTCATGAATAATGCTGCCTTTTTTAAAAACAAACACACAAAAGAAAGGGTTGCATGTTCAGAGTGTGAGAGAGACCACTAAAGCTACATAGTGCTGATCGATATCTGAAAAACGCCCTCACAGTTTTAAGAAATAGCTCAGCTGATGAGTTGCGTTGACCTCTGCGGAGAGGTAATAAACACGACGCATGAGCGTACGCCTAAAAATACATCAGCCTGCCCACGCCACTTCACTGCTTGTTATGAAAAATGTGCTTTAAATTGCATTTGCTTTTCACCGACGGAAACGGAAAAGGGCGACGGGTTTCCTGCCAGTGTAGCTCATTCGGTTTGATGTTTGTTTTTGTTTGTTTTTTTTGTGCGTGCTGCCTTCGCCGGAGAGAACCGGTGGTTTCTGTGAAAGGTAATGAGCTGCAGCAGTGGATCCAGCCACAACGCCAAAGAGCATGCTACTCTGTGGTCAGGTAGGACGACTTCTCCAGGGAACCGAGGGGTTTGGGCTGCACAGGAGCAAACCTTAAAGTAAAGCACCGTCAGGCCTTCAGCGAGCAGCTGCAGGGGGGGCTGTAAAAAACAAACAAACAACTGTACAGCCATTAGATTCAAGAGTCACATCAAGCTCTCCATTCAGAAGCTGCATTTTCTGTCCTGTAGCCTTTCGTGCCTCTTTTTAATTTCACAGATTAAATATCCTCTGTAGAAACACCCAACATCATGTCAAATTTTGTTTTCATTCCTAAAAATAGACAGAAACTATATGTCCTTGATGCACGTAATGTAAAAAAAAATTAAATAAATAAAAAGCAGCAGCCATGTTGTTTATTGCTCTCTGTAGCTGAGAGGCCTGACCCACATATAAAGGAGCCATTTTCATCTGATAACTGTTAAAATAAGTCACTCAAATTACATCCGCCGTGGGGTCTTTTCTTACGTATTGCCAAATAAATTTTAGCTGTAAGTTAAAGTGGCGGTTCAGATTTCTTGAAGCGGGGAGGGTTTGTGGAAGCACCAACAGTTAATATCTTACCTGTCGTAGGTAGCGCTTTGAAAGACCTCAGTTTGGAGAGACGGAATTTGAGTTTGACTGAATTGATGGGATAACAAGACCAAAGTGAGCTGTTGGTGTCTTAATACAAGTCCAATCTCAAAAATGTCCCGGTGGGTCATGCAAACCGTGTTGTATAAACCTTCACAGTGCTGCAAATTTTACATTATTTAAATGGTTATTCCAGCTATTATTGTCTTTATTAAATAAGGACATCTTTATTTGATCTTTTACTCATGCAGGGCTAATTATTGCAGCACAACTAACTGTCTGAAAGCAAACAAAACAGTCTTAATGAATATTAATCTCAGCTGACACTTTATGGTTTATGATTTAGGACCACTTCCTGGTTGCCTGTAAAAAAAAATGGCTGTGTTCACACAGCTGAGATGAAGATTTATGGTGAAAGTAAAGTTTACTCACCACAGGTGCTGCAGCTGAAAACCGTCTCATGAGACAGGCTTCAGGGACAGAGAAGAGAGCTGCTGCTAATTCCGCTAGTCGGAGATTTCTGTAATCCTTAATTTGCTCATTCCTAGTTTGCACGAACCGCTATGAAATCTTTGAGACTGGAGCTGTTTTAGGGATGGCAACGATCCACTGAAGTCATGACAAGAGGACAGACGAGCTGTTAGCTCATCAGTCCAGTCGGTATTAAACGTTTCCTCCGAGGTGAGGCCGTTCAAACAGCCGTCTACAACAGGTGAGATGCTGTTTGTTCATAACCTTTCCACAGAACCCCACTGTAAAAGTATCCAAACTATCCCTTTAGGTCACGACTCGAGTTGTTTTACATTTGTCAGTGTGTTACAGCCACCTCACTACTCTCTTCAAGTAAATTAAGATCTGGTGAGTTTAGGAAAATTGTGCCAGTATACTGATGATGATGATGATCCTGACTGTCCGTTCCTAGAAACTGTACATCCGCTGACTGACTGCTGGTAGAGGGATGGGAGGTGTGAAAACTGGTGAGTGAATCTGGATAAAAGCCCTGTTTGTTTTATTTGTTCAGTTTTTTTTTTGTTGTTGTTGTTTCAAAGCCTTTCCACATTTCCATAAATGCTTCTGACCTCACTTGAAACGCAGCGCTAAAAAACATATAATTTTAAATCTTCAATACCAAAATAACATTTCAGTTCTGGTAAAATATACATGGAAAAAAACAAAACAACCTGTAAATATATAATAGGAAACAAAGTCGCTTTTTGTACAAAACGTACATCACTACTCTTATTCTAGCAGTTATAATTATAGAGTATCATACATAAACGTAGGTGCAGGGTCGATACGAAACCAAAATAGGTCAAACTTTTCGTAAAAAGAAATAACTTGAAATTCATTGAATTTCAATCTGATGGAAAACAAAAAAAAAAAAAAATAAGAGAGAAAACTGAAGAAATGAGCACATTGAAAATACTTGATCAATAAAAATCACATCAGCATTGAACATCAATCTAGACTATTATCTATTGGTGCCAGAGAATCCTCTCTAATTGCATCAGACTAAAATGGGTCACATGACACTACCGGGTTTATGTCATAAAATGTTTAAAAAAACTACTTTGATCTTCGTCAGATGAGCTTGTACAACACTGTACTGAAGTCTAATGGTTTTAAATAAAAAAAAAAGTGTTAAACAGTCTTAAATTTCTTCTCACAAAAAAGGCATTTGGTAATCACCCCGCCTGTTTCTCTATTCTTTTCATTCTATTCATTTTCTTCCCTTTTCCCACCGTTCTCTCTATCTGATGAGGTTAACCTGCTGCTCGTCTTCTGATGGGGATGAATCGACATCGAGTTCCACTTTAACGCCTTCGGACCGTTTGACTCCTGACTTAACGCACTTCCACCTCGGAGAGACAAATCAACTTCCCTGATTACCATTCAATCACCCGTCTCCTTTGATTCCGCCGCGTTCGAGAGCAATAAATAAATAAAGTCCATCCGTCGCAAAAGATTAAATAGAATGAAATAAAATCTGCTACTCTCGTGAAGCGGCAGTTTGAAATTCCTCAGATCGCAGGGGAGTTTTTTTTTTGTTTAAAATGACTTGAAAGTTTAAAAAAAAGTAAAAAAAAAAAAAAGAGGTGAAACAAGGAGGTGGTTCTTTGAGGGGGAGAGAGATTCTGGCTTGGTGTTAAGAGGAGTGGTCCAAGACAGATTTTTTTTTTTTTTAAACGGAGGAAGGGGTTCATGTTTGGGACAAGGCCTCCGTCCTTCACTCCAGAGTTTTTAAACATCCTCTCAGGACCCCCTCGATGGGGCTAACGGGCTCTCACGGCGGCGCTCTCACTTGTCGTTAATGAGCAGCCCGCCCACCCAGCGGAGCTTGCAGGCGAACCACCGTCTGAGGGGACAGAAGTACTCGTAATGAAACTGCTCGAACTCGGGCGTCTGGCGGATGTCACTCAAAAATGCAATGTCAAGGTCCGACTCGGTGAGGATGATGAGGAGGAGGAGCAAGACAAAAAGGAGTCCAATGGTCACCAGGAGCAAACGGAGGACACTTAAGACAAACTTGTTCACCTGTTCCACCTCGCTAAGAGCCGAGTCCTTGCCTCCACCTTCCTTTGCCGATCTACTGTCCGCACCAAAATCCCCGCCTTCCCCTTGTGTCGGCGTGCCCACCTCCGACTCCCTTTCCTCCTCGATGCTGCAGGGCGCCCCGTTGATTTGGCGTGCGACGGCCAGCTCCATGCCGTGCTCGGCCACCGGCGTGGGAAGCACGCTGTCCGAGGGGCTGTAGGCCTCGTCCGAGATGACCGCCATCCCGTCGCCGGCATCCGCGGCCTGGCTCCGGGAGCGTGGCATCAAGGATTCCCCGTGGGACACGGAACGCACCGGCGTGGAGTGGGCGCTGTCACGCAGGGACTCCAGGCCTGGTGGTGGAAGGGGAGGGGGGTCAAAGGGGAGCATTAGGAGGAGAAAATAAATGGTATTACTGCACACACCTTACAGCTTGAGTCAAGATTAGTCTTAAGATCTGAGCTCATGTTTCTGAACAATCGTTAATACGGTCAGGATTAAAAAACTGAGGATATTCAAGGAGCCATCTACAACAGGTAAGATATCGTTTATGACCTTTACACAGAACCTCATTTCGAAAGACTTGACCTATTGCTTTAATAACCTTTGAAATAAAATTTGATAAGAGAAAAAAAACAGAAACTTTCATCTCAATGAGATGTTTTCAACCATGATAAGGATAAAATACTCTTAACCAAGGATGAGAAAGAGTAAAATCAAACAGCCTTATCACTGAATTTTCTTTATGAAAGAATGAAGGACTTATGAGCTGTTATATAATGATTTTATAAATCAGCTATTTAATTAGTTAGTATTAAGCCCCATAATGAAAGGGTCAAAGGCCCTAGATAGAAAAAAATACACACTACACACATACAGTACAAACACCAGACAAAATGCAGCAGTCAATATTCTAAGTATGTTGGATGTAACGTTCCTTATTATGTGAGTCTAGAGTTCCAGGTTTGAGCTGCTCTCTAAGAGAAACTGACTGCCTGACTTTTTACCAGGAAGCTTTATATTCGAGGCCCGGTTTCCACCATGTGTCGTTCATGGACACACTGTAAAGTTGTTCACATGACTGTTTGTTACACAGAAGTCTGAGTGCAAACTCCACCTTGACACCGAATGTCTGACTCTTAGTTCCTCTGAGCTTAAATAAATCATCCCACCAACTAAACTGAGCTGAACTGATCTCTTATCAGCTTCTGTTGCACATTTAAAAACAACCATAGCTGACCAAAGAGTCTTATGGAGAATATAAGATCAATAAATCAATAAAATGAACTTCAATAAAACACGTGAATATCGTCTAATATCCTGCAGCCAGAAGTCTTTTTGCATTCAAAACGATATCAAGACATATTGTAAAAAAAGCAAACCAAGCTCTCTGATCATATGGCCAACATTTTTTTATTTTAAATCTACCGATATTATTTGTTTCCACTTTAGATGTTAAGACTTTACAGTTTCTCTCTTTCTTCAAAACAAAGCTTCATTCTGTTGCTCCGAACACAAGGATTTTTTCTTTTCCTGTAATTTGTTAGTGAATATATATCAGGTTAGTTTAGGCTTTAAACACTAAAATACTAAGCAGCAAAAATCACACAAACAGAGCTAACAAGATCACATCAGTAAACCTTTATGCGGTTGTTGATCTGCTGATAATTTTATATGATACTGGTGCACGAACGCAGCACGACTGACCAATTTTTAAACACAAATTACACCAAAAAATAATTCTTATAAAAAAGAAAGTCCTGTTTAAAATAAGCAAAACAAAAAAAAGCACCTAAATGTTTTCAAATTCAGTGTTTATAGATTAAAAAAGACTGTTTTTATTAATACTATGAGCCTTTAATAATAAAGACACTAATTAAAATCGGGGAAAAAACATGAAACCGTTTGTTTGCAGAGAAAGTTAAAGTAAAGTTACATTCAGAAAATGCAACTTTACCTTAGAAGAGTCCTGATTTTTATGTTGTTTACCACTTTAGGTGTAGATAGCTCTTTGATCGAGCCTTTAAAGCTTTCACTCAACTCTGTAAGCAAAGGTTTTAGCAAATACCAGAGATACAACTGCAGCAGAGGCATTAGTACAGTCAACGGGAGACGCTCTACAGCGAAGATGAGCTCCAGCTGAGCACATTGCTGACGGTATCACATTCTCCAGTGAGCCAAAGCAGCAACATTCCACCCTCACTGCAAAGAGAAGGGATTAAAATGAAGCATCTGGTGAGAAGGCAAATCGTAAAAAAAAATTTTTAGGGAAAAGTAGGGCAGATTAGGTCCAACACGTAAGCCTCTGCTGACATGAAGCTGCTGTCGAGTGGAAAGTAAAGGAGCTAAAAGAGTATCAGCGGCCATCTTTGCTCCGAGTTGCTCTGACTCATTGTTTTGTGTGTTTTTGTTTAAAAAAAAGAGCTTTAAAGATTTATAGCAAAACGCAGCTTTAAAGGAAATGAATCCAACGAATGAGCCAACTACAAAGCTCTGAAACTATGTGAAAACTGTCAACATCCCAAAAAGCACAGACAACAGAAATGGGATCAGTCTTTCCCTGCCACCGTCAATAAGCCAAGAGGGGATTTCAAATCAAAGAAGCATCAAACGCCTCCGCATGAAGCCCACTCCTGCTGCCTCCGTGATGAGTTTACCTGGAGGGCTGCCGGGCTGAGCGCAGGGCAGCGGCGCTCCGAGAAGAGGACTGCCCCTGGCGGACTCCTGCTGCCCCATCAGGGCCGGATAGAGGGGCAGGACTCCCAGGGCCTTGCCCAGCAGACGGGGCCCCAGGCTCAGCACCCGAACCTTCACGTCCCGGTAGCAGTGGTTGATCATGCGCAGGTGAACGTTCACCCGGGTGGTGATGCGGATCAGACATTTCACCATGGCTGCGCGTCCCTAGCCCCGTCCTTATGGTCCCTTGTCCAGAGTCCAGGTCCACAGGTTGGCCACTCAGCTGCTGCTCGCGGAGGTGAAACAGCGGCTCTCAGCAAGCAGCGCTTCAGCCACCAACCTCCTGACTTAGCCCCTCCCAAGCCAGTGACATACATGGAGCAGAAGCCCCTGGTTATTTTCAGCTGGGGGTATTAATACCACTCTAAGACACTCAGTCAGCACACACAGAGTGTTGGAAAGTTTTACTGTTCTCTCAAATAGATAGTAAAAGACTAATTATACACAATCCACCTGCTTTCTAACTGTAAAAACATATAAAACAGCCTGACCAGATCGCCCCGTTTTACCCAAAAGGCAAATGGGCCTGATGAGAAACACCGAGACCGGCCATTCCAGGCTGAGAGCCTAATAAGTGACTTTAGCTGCCAGGGTGCAAAATAAACACAGTCATACGTAACTCTAAAATGATCCGTTGGAGCGGATCAGACTGAGTGACGCACACACCTGCAGCAGGCCCCTCTAACATGAACTCAGCCAAGACGGCGAATGGTTTACTCGAAAAGGGGGAGGGGACTCTGACGAACGGGGTTGATTTTCTAACTCATTAAAATTGTTTCTGCCTACTGGTTTGTTGTTGCAGTCGTACAAACTTCATGAGTATATATGAAAGAGAGATGGACGCCAATAAAACAACTAGCTGTTTTTTTTTTTTTTTTTTACTGTTTAGCCTTTACTTCAAACATGGGCAAACTGTGGCCTCAGTGTGCTTACATGAAAACAAAAAATAAGTTGGATAGTTTTGTTTACAAGGTTAATAAGGTCAGTGGGTGGGCATGTTGAACCAGAGGGTGAATGCTTCAAAAAGGGAAACTGCATTTTAGTTGTGTCACTTCTTTAATCCCAGAGTTCAGGGTTTTTCTCCCAAAGAGAGTGTCTACGCAAAAGTGGCCAAAACATTTTTGGACTACGCTGCACACTTTTGTTCATCTTAAAAGAAAGAAAAAGCCTCAAGCTAGAAGTCATAAGTGGCCCCTAAATACATGGTTTAATTAGGTCCACGTGGCCCTGCTTTAGTTCATGCTTGAAGGAGCTCGAGCTCAGTTCTTACCCTCCATGATGGATATGTGCACGGCTCTCCGACGCGTGCGCGGCACACTGCTGAGGCGAGGCCCGTGGGTGATGGACGGACAACTTCTACTGGGCACGAGACCAGCCCTCCGAAGAAAAAAACAAACAGCTATGAATCCAAAAATATCTCTGCCCTGAGTGAAACTAAGACATGCTGAAGAAGGCGGTATATAAAGCACAGTAAAACCTATTTTTAACTCTACCTGTGTATTTCTGGAGGTTCACGTTTGATTTTGGCACTCTGCTCCATCACCTCTTTCGCCACTCGTCCGCTGTTGCAAAGCACAGAAACAGCGATCAGGATGAGTTAAACACACACACACACACACACACACACACACACACACACACACGTGAGCAGGCATCATGCTCTGAGAGCCATCACTGCAGCCGAGGAGTTACAGTCCATGAGCGTTCATGATCGAATTAACCTGGCGAGTTCCGCTGTGCGTAACTGAATCACCACCAGCCAGACGCACACACGGAGCCTCGCAGGCAAACGAATCGAACCCCCGATTCGATTTGTTTGCCCTTTAACAACAAACTCAACCTGTGACTGTAGCTTCATTATCTGACTTTTTTTGATTTGTGAACCTCATCAGGGTGAGTCAGTAAATCGTCGCAGAAATTAGTGCTTGGTTTATCTGGAGTTGTTTTTGTCTCAGATCTGCTTTATCACGACTCCAATAAAACCATGAGCCATTTAACTTTATCAAAGAAGTTTCTATATACACCAAAGTGCTGACCTCAATAGACTTCTATCCATCTTCATGCACTTTTGCAGCACAGTGGTGAATTAATCTCTTCGCCTGTCAAAAAGTCAAATGTTATGACTTATTCTGTTCCTTTTGACAGATTTTATGTCCTCCTCAACTCACTTGAAAATATAATAATATAATAAATAATATTGTGCTTTGACAGATTTCCACCACGGCATGCCCTTATAAAGGATGTTTACTACATTTGGTGGATAATCAAATAAAACTGAGTCATAGTTTCCCGAAAAAGATCATTCAAATACAAAATGTTTTTAAAGTCCTGAAACCTGCAAGCTGCAGTTTTGTTGAAACTCGATAACTTCCTTTACAAACTTCAGTTTTACGCTTTTGGATGCGGTTTAAAGTGCAAATTAAAAAATAATGAGCTGCAAATCATCTAGAACTGACACTGCCTCGTGTGATTATTCTCTCCTGTGTGTCCTCCGTCCTGCGAGGCGTCAAACATATCCTCCAGGCAGAAGCAGGCTGACCTTACGGCACTGAGGGTCAGAAGGTCAAGTCATTTGGGAAAACCTGTTTCCCCTCTTCAGCACGTTTTAATTTTTTTTTTTATTTTCTCAGCGTCCTCCCCTCCGTGCCGGTGTACCCTACCTGTAGCGGAAGCGACTGCCCTTGAAGAACAAGTTGCTGCTGGACACTGTGCGAACTTGACTTGACTTCTCGAGCCTAATGAAACCAAAGAATAAAGGGAATGGAAAACATTTAAATTTACAAATATATGGAATGTTATTTTTATTGTTTTCTGGATTTAAGACCGAGGCTGAAGCTATAATAAAATACTCCAGATTAAATTATGCACTGCATGCTCAACACAACTCCATACAGCATTCAAATATGTTTACGGAGACATAGTCCACAGGATATTAATGTGTGATATTTCACTTTGCAGCTAATACATCATGCAAAGTATTTTCTCCTTTCTCTTTTGTCCTCTAAGCCATCCACGCACTCTTCATCACCTGAGCTGGCATTGCTACAATCCTAGCCACTGAGTTCAGACGGCATGTTTCGTTATTCATCCTCCCTGAGCTGAAAACCAGAGAGGTCGAAGCTCTAACTCGTAGCTCAGGAGGGAGGGAGACATATCTGAGGAGTGCTAGCAGTCTCGTGCCGGTGCGCTCTCATTCACTGAAAGGTCAGCAGCTACGCGCACCTCGTTTCCCCCGCTGATAAACAACCCGAAGGGGCTTTTAGAGCGGGGATGGAGAGAGTGCAGCCACAGCATGATGTCAGGGGAGAAAAGAATGAAACAAAGAAGAAAATCTGCATTTCATGTGAAAATGTAGTGAGAGTGCCGAGAGCTGAAATTGGCTGAAGAAGGTGAAACTGAGTTGATAAAGATGAAAGAAGCAGAACAATAGATGAAAGCCAAAAGTAGCAACTGGCTAAAGACAGCAAAATGTTAGTTAGAAGCCAAAAGTAGCAAAAGGCTAGCTATATGCTACATTAGCAAAAGGGTACGTAAAAATAGGATAGTGGTAGCTTAAAGTATCAAAAAGCTGCCTAGAAGGTAAACGTTGCACAAAGCTAGCTAAAAGCTACAAACAACAAAATGCTAATTAAAAGTAACAAAATGCTAGCTGAAAGCTAAAAGTAGCCAGAAGCTAACCAAAAGTGGCAAAAGTCTTGCTAAAAGCTAAAAGTACCATAAGAAGACAAAAGTAAAGCTGGTGTGCTGAAGGCGATTTCAAAGAGATCAGTGTTTTTGAAGAAATTAGTTGATCTCAATTTATTTTGATGGGAAAATATCTGTAAATAAGGTTAAATGTACTGAACAACATAAACAACATAGTTACCAAAAAATTACATTTAAAACACCAGTCTCCTAAATGAGCTGAACGTTTGGATGTATGAGCGACAGCACAAAGTATGCAGAGTTAGTTAAATAAAAAAAACAAAACGAGAAATTAAAAACCAGGAAAACAATACTGCGAAGGCTGATCAGCACTCACACAATTAACATTTGTAGACTCACTTGTAAAAGGCTTGATTCTCTACGCCACACTTCCAAAGGTGCTTGCATGCCTCCGGCGTGGGCGCAAAATATGTCAAGATGATCTTTTTGTCCTGAGTTAACGGAAACAAGAAGACAATTTACCAAACTGAGACAGAATAAAGCCTTACTCCACAAACAGAGGAGAGATCTTCTGCCTTCTCATGCTCTCACCTCCTTCTGGTTTGCATATACGTGGAAAGTCTTGCCTTCGAACTTCAGTTTGGTCACCTCGTTCCTGTCCGGGGGGGGGAGAGAGAGAACGCGGCAACAGTTACGGCGAGCCAAAAACAGAAAGCCACAGCCTCTTTAAAAATTCATGACCACCACTTTGACATCGCATAAACAGCCATGGTGCTGCGCGGTTGGCTGACAAAACAAATTAGCGATAATAGTCCCTGCAGAGAGGGAATGCAGGATGAGAGAAACCCAAGTGTGGCTGAAGGCAAACAAACAAAGCGATTAGAAATACGATGTAATGCATAATATGCCTGGGTTCATAACACTAACAGGAATCTTCTCAGTTATTGGACAAATCAAGCCGCCTTTACTAGAAATATATTAAGTAATAAATAAAAACTCTTTATATTGAGTCAGCCAAGTAGCTTTTATTCTTTATAAACTTGTCCCGTGAATTTAAGTGCCATAATCAGCCATCTGTCCGCAAACGAGCCGCCGGCTCTGGACACAGGTAGAGGCAGATGGAGGACGATTGTTGACGGTGACTGTAAGCCCAGCTGTAACGTCCACGCGGCCCCAAATGTAGAAAATTCACGCCAAATAAGATCAAACCGAGGCGTATTTGGATCTGTAGATGAGAAAATAAGGAGACATGTGGCTCACCATTTGAGAAAATGAACCCTCCTGTTTCCCTGAAGAACCACAAAACCGAACGGAGTGAAGGCGAGGAAAGCGGGGTTCCCGGACACGTCCTGAAAGTCGGAGATAAACATCATTTAGAGATGAATAAAACGTAAAAGGACACAGGTTTCAGAAAGTACCGATTCCTGTGAGGGTGTATAAACCTTCTAATAAACAAAGAAAAGCTTTTGAAATGTCTAAAAATAGCACAAACACCACCCAACCTTGCACGGATGGGGATCAACACCATATGTCTCCAACATCTGGGCTTTCTGCAGGAAATTTCTCTCTGAAGTTTCAGGTGTCTGTCCACTAAGGAGAAGCAAATCCTCGTGTTAGACCGATTATAGGCATAAACAGAGAAAATATAATAAGAAACGTACAAATACATTCATTCATAAACTGATTATAATCAGACAGATGAAGCCAAAACTATTTTAGTTTTTGTTTTTTATCTGTTTATTGTATTTTGTGCTGATTTGTTGTTAAGAAAATAAATAACCACAAGAGGGCAGCACAGAGTCATGTTACGTTTCATTTTTCTCCAACTGCATTAAAACTGGACTTTTGCACTTCATTATTTTTCACTAAACAAACTTTTTTTTTTTTTCCTCTCATCAGCATTTGGACTTTACATCTTAAACAAAACAAAAAGAATTAACGGCCTAGCTTTCCTTGAATGCATACCGCTCGCCGTATTTCACGGCAGAGTTTTAAATTAAATTTTTAATTTCTGTCGAGAACTGATGGAGCTGAGGCCGTTTTGGACAAACGTTGAAAATAATAATTTCATGCCCTCAGAGTATGTGTTGAGGATGACTCTCCACTACTACCACACCAGATTTTAGCTCAGCATCCGTAAAATTAACTGACTTATAACGATTCTTGTGTTTTGTCAATTAGTTGTGGCAGCCATCTTAAACTGGACTGACTCCAAAAATGCATCAGTTGTAGTTGTGCATCTACAACTGCATGTTTCATTACAATTTGTCCACTCATGAGTTCATGGGATAATTTTGTGACAGACAGACACGAGTAAAAACATACAATTGTCCACTTTTCCCATTTCTGCATTTCTGGGCTAGAATAAGAAAGAACAAGCTACAAATAGATGAGCTGACATAGAGTAGAGAGAGTTTATCTTTTTGATCAGAAAACTGATAACTCACTGCATAGTTAACTACAGAAATGCCAGGGGCAGTCTAGAGGATTTTTTTCGGGGGGGAGTGCCGATCAAGTGCATGATCTGCAGGTATGTGAAGCAGACATCAACTGCTCGTGTCCTTTTTTTCCTCTTACATCAGCTCCGTTTTGTGTATTTCGGCAATCCGGCGCTCCAGCCTCTCCGAATGTTTGGGAAAGAACTGGAACTTGGAGCTGTATCCTTCTGGATGCTTCCCAGGGTCGTAATCACCAATCTCAGCTAGAGGAAGAAGCATCAAAAGGGGAAGAAAAAAAAAAAAAAAAGGTTAGCTGCTAAATATGTTCACACACACGAGAGGGGACCGACTAAACACAGCCAGGATTATGTGTGTTCCTTCATGCCACGTAGCAATCCCTCAGATGACCCTGATGCTGATTTCTCTCTGCGAGGAGAAGCTGACGAGACGAGGCGGCCCATCTTTAATTTATCAGAACCTCCTCTGGAGGACCAGCCTCCTCTGCAGCCTTATCTTGTGTGCGTGTGGTGAGAGACAACAGATAACCTCATAAAACCTTTCACCCAGACCCAAAATGGACTTCTTGTTTTCAACCAGCAATGATGCAAGTTATAATACCATAGAGATTAATTTACACCTAATCTAAACATCCGTTTTTAAAATAAATCCCTAAAAAAACAAGCAAGAAAAGCCAGTTGCATCCTAAAGGTTCTATAGAAATATCTGCCCCTGCATCACTTAATTAGGATTTTCACAACCTCATAAAAATTCCACAGAAAATCTTTTAGCTTGGCTGACAGTATTTATTAGCTCTGAGACCTACGGCGCATTATAAGACTGGGTCTGGGAGAAGTGAGAGGCAGAGAGTGGTACAAGTCATTTCCATCTGTCTCTTCTAGTTACCTTGAAGGATGTAGGCAGCCAGCATGGCTGCATCCGAGGTTTTACACAGGAGACGCCCGTGGTAGAGGTCCCTCTTGAGCTGCAGGAAGACCAGATATCTAGAGGATGAAAAAAAAAAAAAGTCAAAATATCCTTTTAAAGACAGATACGTCTCTAAATGAAAGCAGAAAAAGAACAAAAAAGCACTTCAACACACGGCATTAATCTCAAACGGTCACGTTCCCTGTGCGTGGTTCGAATGTTTTCTTCTGATTTAGTGGAAATGAGAGTTTTGTTTTGGACAGAGGAGTCCTGCAAAGCCCTGCAAGAAAAGCTCTTTCCTCTTACAGCCTCCAGCCTACATTCAGACTCAGCCACTGAGCTCCTGAAGCATGAACTTTAACGAGACATTTATAGCAAAGAAGATGATAATGACAGTGGCGCTGACTTTTATTTCTTTCCTGTCATTATGCAGCTTAAGAGTTGAGCCCAACAGTGGAATAACGGAACATATAAGCAGACCTACAGTACTGTACAAAGATTTTAAACCACCCTGAATTTCTTCTTTTTTTTTTTCAAGGAGCCAGACTTTCTTTAAAGCCTTTCAGGTCATCTTGATCAGCAGAATTTCAGGCTTTCTGAAGGTCCTTTTTATAGTTTTCTTTGGCGTTTAGGAGTCGTCAGAATGATTCATAGGTCAGAGTTACAAACAATACGAACCAGATTCTAAAAATGGTCAAGTGTTGGACTAAAATTAATGAAAAGGCACCTGAAGTTCAAAAAATAACCTTAAAAACTCTTTCAGAAAACCTGAAGAACTACCAATTAAAACAACATTGTTTCATCCCTCTCCCTACTGCTTTCACAAAGGCTAACAGAATTTACAGCAATTTATAAAAAAAAAAAATTAAATGCATGTTGCTCTCACAACAGCATATCGGACAAACTCATTTTAAAAGGTGACAAATAAAGAGTTATGTTAATGGCTTTAACATTAATCAAAACCAGAGAGGAGCTCACGCACGCAGAGCAGATCAATATTTCCTCGGGCATCAATCTTCACCCACAGCACCTGATAATGCGGCTCTTAAATGTCAGAAAGCACGCTTGTGTTTTTCCATCAACGAAAGGTGAAGCCGTCTGCTGTAAAACAGGCCTCCATATCTATATTTTGGTGTTTGCTCAGCATTGCAGGCTCCCCTCTCTCGGTGTAACCGAGTGTACAGTACAGCCTGAACGAATCCTGCAGGCAGCTGAATATTTATCCTCTCCCACCCTCCGTGCTCTGACCTCTCCACTGTCATAATCATGTATCACTCTGTCCTCCTTCCTCCCACTCCTCCCTTTGCCTTCACACTTTCAATCAGCCCTCCTTGCCCCCACCCCGCCATGTCTCCCCCTATCCACTCTCCTTTCATTATACACACTCTACATGTGGCGAACGCTGCATCTCATTACACCTCAAAACACGGAGTGGGCTCCTCTCCTTCCAGTCGGTAATGAAAGCACGGCATTCAGCAGCTGGAGACTCTCGGCGCTATCTGAAGGGAAAATAAACTTGCCATTTTCAACCATTTCTGCAGCGTAATTTGAAAAGAAATTATTGTCACAGAGCTCCATCAAGAAAGAGTCACGGTGAGGATAAAAATGTGCCCATTAACGCCTAAAAAAAACTTGCATGAGGTTGCTTTTATCGCTTTATCTATTATCCTAGTGAGCTACTAGGAAAGGCTTTTTGCAATCCTCACTTTCCCACAGCGCCTCTGTGTAATATTTATCATAATGCTTTAGAGTCAAGTACTCTGTCATTTTAATTATGAATAATGTTTTAGATTGAAGCCTGTTTGCTTTGTCTGCATGTTTCACACTTCTGTCTGCTCGGCGGTTAAAAAGCAGAGAAAAATGTCAAAAGTCTGGTTTTAAAGGTTTCGCCAAATGACGAAAGACTCTCTAATAATGTCTCTTTGCTGATCTCAAAACTGAAGTGCATGTAAATTATAGCTGTGGAAGGGGAAAGTGGAACAAGAGGGCCTTTATCAACTTCACATACCGAGTGATTTCCTCCTTGAGAGACGCAGGATCGGGAGGGTAGAACTTGACTCTCAGACACATGGTGAAGGGAGGCTGAGCTGCAGGGGGGCGGGGAAAAAAGACAGAAAACATTAAGAGGGAGAGCAGAAACGACGTAATTCCGTAGAAACAGATCAAATTTAAAGAAAAAAAAACAACAGAACGAGGGTGAAATTACACTGTCGCCTGACTCAAATTGTGACATCAATAGAACAGAGTTGCCGTTTTTGGGGGATTTCAGTAAAGTGCACTTATTGCACGTTAATGTTCTGCACTTTAAAGGACAAAACAAAACCTCACATAGATTTCTATAGCTATTTGAAAGCACAAAAAGTAGCAGTACCAGCTAGCTGGAGCCCTTTCCGTGCAGCCTGGAGCAGTTCCTGCAGGAATATAATAATCTTCCTGCTAAAATAATCATGTAATGCAAAACTGATGATAATGTAAAGGTTTGTAAAGTAGTGCTCACATGAACTGCTATAAAAGTATCAGTAGCCACTTTGCTCCTGGAATAGCCATTAGATTGTCAACCTGGTTAGAATAGGTCGTCCAAAAAGCTATCTACAACAGGTAAGATATTTATTGTTCCACAGAACCCCACCACAAAAAGCTCTTAACTATCCTTTTCATTTTCATTCATAAAATCAACTACACTTTACGTAGGATGGACTAAAATATATTTGATGTCATTTCTCAGTTTACCAGATTATTTGGAGCTTAATGGGGACACTTACATTTCAATTGCTTCGCGATAGATTTTGTGAACTCCAGCCAGTGCTGCGTTAGAAAGAAACAAACACAAATCAAATGCAAACAGGTTCATTTCACATACCTCCGAAGGAAATCCTCACATCATATGATTAAGCTGACACTTTCACTCTCAGTTTCCATGATGTTTAGCTGTTACTACTGACAGTTTTCTGGAGAAACCTGTTCGATCCGCACACACGGTGTCATAACAGTGATTGTGAGGCGCGATATGTTAAAACATCAAACGTAACGGCTCCGCAGCGTCTCCTTTAATTAATTTGTTGAAAAATTTAAGCTCAAGCTGTTTTGTTTCACATCGCTTAAGAAAAATATCATGTTTTTGTTTTTTCTTTTGACCCTGAGCAGAAACCCTATATAGACACATACCCTTTTTTATCTTTATAAAACCCTTATCCTCTACTGTGTTCAGCATTTTTCTACCAGTCTGCTTTTAGTCCTGAGTGACGGCTCTGAAAACGCAGCATCAGCAGCTCATCTGGAGAACCACAAACATGAAGATGTTCCTTCAGAAACCAAACAGAACCGCAGTAGGGCTGTACTTTGGACCAGACTCTCATTATTTGACTAAATCACATTTGTTCGGTTTTAAATTCAGCTGGACTTTAGATTTTTTTATACAAAAACAAAGCAGTGCAATCAGTTAAATTACATGTAGTTTATATTTAATAATCTCTGCTTCTTTTGTGCTGTTGGAAATGATATTTTTAAGTAAAAGGTATCTTTGAAACCAGCTGTCAATAATTATTATATTGTTAGGAATTAAAGCGGTAATCCAGATCTTTAGAAGTGGGTAAAGGTTATGGAAAACTAATATCTAACCAGATGTGAAAATTATCAGACAGATACAACAGTTAAATAGCTCTTTGAACAACCTCAGCTTGGAGAAAAATAATTTCATTGCGACTGGAATAACAGATTAATAGCTTAGCTGAGTGGTGCCAAGACCAAAGTGAATCTTAAAACAACTCAAATCTCATAAAATCAAAGAGGTTCGTGCAAATGGTATTTAGTGAACCTTTACACAGTCATCAACTTCACATTATATGGATATAAACTCAATTAGAGCTTATTATAGTTAAGTGAAAGTGTAAATAGTGTCAGCAGCAGCAGGAAGCTGTAGCATTTTAACCAGGAGCATCATATTTCTGCTGGAATAACAAAGCTCTTGTATGAACTGCTATATAATTTTTGTAACTACAGTTTTTTTAAGGTGGCAGCAATCCACTTTGGTCTTTGGTCACTGAGAAAACTGGTTAGCTTGTCAATCCAGTCAGAATGCAACTCTTTTTCTCCAAACTGAGGATGTTCAAAGAGCCATCTACAACAAGTAAGATATTATTTATTCATAACCTTTCCACAGAACCCCACTTCAAAGATCTGAACTGTCCCTTTACATGGCTTTAACACACACCATCAGTCCTATAATTATGGTAACGATTTGCTAAGCTGGACTCTTTTCCAAGTCTAAAGTTGCCCGTCTTACATTCCCGTACCAAGCCCCGGTGTCCTGCGTGAAAGCCCAACCACCGACTTCAGATTTAATGTCACACAGCTCGTGAAAAAACGTGCGTTGTTGTGCCTTTCATTGTTTCATTCCTAAAACAAAAGAGTTGAAGGCTGCTCCATTCATAAGAGCAGCCTTGGTGTTCTCATTTGACAAAATCTCATTCATTAAAATTCAAGAACGTCTCTCTCTGGACACAAAATCAACAAACGCATCAAGTGAACGATGAGTCATCACTATTTTTTTTATTGTATACCTAAAATATAATTTACATTGCTGGAAAAAAAAAGGAAAACAATACTTGTCATTGTTAGGGTGAAAGCTGCTCTATACAAGATGTATTATGCAAAAGATGTGGCATTTAAACAAAGCATCACAGCAGCTTAAAACACATTACAGAGCTGCTGCAGACTCGCAGTGTTTGCGATTTCTTTCTACGCATTAAAATAATAAAATCCATTCATATCAAACACATATCAGCAGCGAAGGAAAAGGAAGAAAATGGCCGCGTTCACACGAACACATGCTCACCCGCTGCTTGTCTGGGTCGACATATCTGATGCCAAAATAGTCTTTTTCTAGTAAGTTCAGGTGGTGGCAGATGAGGTCGAACAGATACTGCCCCTTTGCATCCCGCTGCAAAGAAAAAAAAGAGGAAAAGAAGACAATTCAGTGACCTTGTCATCAGTAATAAATCACCCTTAGAGCTGAACAACTAGAGTTTCAACAGGTTAAATACGAGCTTTTATACGAAATATGCTTGTGTTCACTTTTTAAACACACTAACACAGATATTCCAGCTTTTCCTAAACAGCCAGAGACATCTGAAGTGTCTGAAATAAACCCAGGCATGCAGCTACAAGAAGCAAAAGAGAGGGGAAAAGGTTAAGAAGTGTCTCACTGGCGTGTTAATATGACAAGATCTGATTTTCAGGACGGGTGTTCCGTTTGGAGAAATACTTGTGCATCTTCCACTAGATCCAATCAAACATACATGTAGTGCCCTCCTCTCTGCTGATTAAATAATTTTCTGTCTAGAAATACACTAATTAACATATTGGCCACTTTTTAAAAAAAAAAAACATCAGCAATCAGCTATGCCTGTGCAGACTTAATCAGTCACCAGCTGCTACAACCAGCTCATTGTAGCCTCCAATTTAGTAGTTTTAAGTGAAAATGCTCCTTTGTATGTCATTTTTAGGTGCACACGTTCTTCTAAGGCTTGTTTGTTATACGTTTAATTAAATAAAGCAATTATTGTTCTTTTTTGTTAATTGAAAAATACATATTGGCCAAGATTAACTAAAATTCGGTGCTGTATTTAGGCTGTCAGCTGCCCTGATTTCTAAAGATAAATATCAGCAGCCGCTATAGAAAACCTCTAATTCCAACACCGCAGCAGGACACGGAAAATTACCATAGTTATTATCAGATGCAGAACAGTTTTCAGTAAAAAGCTCTAAAGTACCCATCGGTGTTACCTTCCTGAACAAAACCAGAGAGGAGAAATCAACAAATTGTCAATATAAGCCTTTTCTCCCAACATTCCAGCAAACAGGCTCAACCAACTTTACTAAAAAACAAATAAAGTTGTCAAATTGTAACATTTAAGCATTATTGCAGAAATATTAAAGAGAGCGTATAATAAACGCCAACATATATTCCAGATGGAAGAGTTTCCTTTTTTTTGTCTGCATGACTTTTCTATTTTTTAATTTTTTTATTTGCCATCTTTCTTTTTATTTGCTCAAAGTGCTGCTATTTTTTTGCCAAAAGCGATTTTAAATCAAAACACATCTAAAATAAATAATTTGAACGTGTAAATAGACTGTTTTAACTTATAATGCTTTACTATATTTCTTTTTTCATGAATGTACAATTTGTATTAAATTACAATCATGTTTAATTTAGCAAATATTTAAATGGGAAAAATGTTTTTTTAAAGGGTTTTTCTTCTATATATTCCTCAAAATAAAGTACTGATATTTAAAAAGCGAGCCAGCCATGTCCGGGGCTGGACGAACTCCTTCCTCTCACTCTCCTCCCTGCTGTTACTCATTCTGCAGATAACAGCCACTTAATTAGGACAAAGGCCTGTCAATACGGCGATGCTGTTAAACCACCCTGACGATCTGTGACCAAATGCTGACCGGAGCTCTCTGACTGGGGGGGACACTGACCTTTTCTGCAGTGAGACCGAGGAGCTTCATGGGTGCTCGCCGCTGTCACTTCAAGATTAATACCCCGCTGTAAGAGCCCAAACCGAGCTGACATGCCTGCTAACTAACAGGAACCTAAAACTGTGGAGCGGCAAGATCACTGGGCGTGCAGATAAATGTCAGATTTTGTGTATCAAACAATCTATACGTAGAAAATTAACAAAGTGATTTTTAAAACATGTTCGTTATGAGAATCCATTCATCCTTGCTTTTCAGCTCAACTGTTTTTTTACAGTCATTTTTTTGAAAGTAACAATAATTTAGGGATAGAAAAAGGAAATACATGAGCTTCCCCAAGTTACTTCTTTGTACAGGATGGGCCACTTATATGGATACACCTTAATAAAGTGGGAATGGTTGGTGATATTAACTTCCTGTTTGTAGCACATTAGTATACGGGAGGGGTGGTGACCATGGCGGCCATTTCGACAATCCAACACAATGGGCAGCACTTTGAACACATTTTATAAGCGGTGAGAAACTTGTAAATAACTCATGAAAGAATAAAGTTATGTGAAAACCAAGAACACCATAGTTTTTTGTGAAATTCCCAATAAATTTGATGTGTCACATGATCCTTTTCCCATTGAAAAAACAAAAGTTGGATCCAAAATGGCCGATTTCAAAATAGCCACCATGGTCACCACCCATCTCGAAAAGTTTCCCCCCTCCCATATACTAATGTGCCACAAACAGGAAGTTAATATCACCAACCATTCCCACTTTATTAAGGTGTCTCCATATAAATGGCCCACCCTGTAGAAAAAAAAGCTCAACTCTTGACATCATATGCATTTAAACTGATTAAACAATTCTGCTGAATCAAACCTATTTTTGTCCAAATATTTTGACGTTTTCTTCACTCAAAACGTGTCTCACACACATACAAGACTGAGAAAATGTTGTTTTTTTTAAAGTAAAACCTAAATTTCCTCTTGATTTTGTCATCGCTTGGCTGTGGGAACATGTAGACAGTAATAAAGCTAAACGTGTTTCATACAGTTCTGCAGGAGAGAAACGCACTGAGTCAGAAACAACATCTGGTCCTTTGTTGCAAGGAAACAGCCAATTTGTTAGTACCCATCAACCCCCCCCCCCCCTTTTCTTTTTCTTCGTACCGCCTAAACAGCACAGCTGCATTATCCCCACCATTCTCTCTAATTACAAAGTTAAAGTGATTGCAGGAGAGAAAGGATGTCCTGAAATTTCTAATGAATACTAATGAGCACTCCCTCGCCTGAACTGGCATCTCATAATAACAGCACAGGAGGCTCTGCAGGTTTACAGAAAGGGTTTTATCGGCTTTGACGTGCAGCAGGAGGAAATTCAAACAGGCGTGACCCCAGTTTTAACACTTTTGGTTAATAAATGATCGCAGAATTGAATCTTCTGTCATAACAAATCAAACACGAGGAAGAAACAAACAGGGAAAAAAAGATCAATTTGTTCAGAACCTGTGAGTCTAATAAAAATATGTCAAACTACTGGATGACTTCATTAAGAAGTGTTTCTATGGCAAAACGGAAAACACACAAGCGCTGATTTTAGCAGCTTTAAGAAGAAAATTATTCACTTTGTTGTGAAACTTTTTGATTCTTCGTGGAACAAAACAATATATCTAAAGAGGTAGTTTGTTTAATGTTAGAATTGCTGTGGAGTTCCATAAAGTGAACAATAAATAAAGACATAATAATTTTTTTCAAATTTCTGCACACTTTGTTCCATATTTATTGTTCTACTGTGAGGAGATAAAAATGCTTTTATGCAAAAGAAATCAAACTGATCTGTCTAAAAACTGTTGTCTACAATACTTTATTTAATCAAGTCTTGTTTCTCTAAAGATTTACAATATTATTTATGTTTCTATTGCGTTTTTTAAATGTGATTGCTCTACCTTTTCTTTAACAATTTTTGGGTTTATTTGTTTATTTCTAGAATAACTTTGGAGATTTGAATTTTACTCATTTAAATCAAATCATTTATTTTGATTTTTTTTGTAACCAAATTTACGTTTTTAAACCGCTTTTTCTTAAGAATTTGAAGAGCTGTTTTGACAACAAAATACATCATATAAGTATTTTTTTAATGTTTAGAAACTTTAATCTGCATGAAGTTACACTTAAGTGTAAATATGTCATGTATATCATCGTCTCTAATAATAAATGAACGTCACCACGCTGAGATTCATCAGTGTTTGTGAAGTTTTTTTTTTTTAAGATGAAATGCTTAAATTAAATTTCAAAAAAGTGAAAATTGTTTTCCAACATTTAAAGTGCACAATGGACACTTTTCTTTGAGATGAATCATTAAAAAAGTCCCCGAGGTCGACACAGGAGCTCAGAACATTAATAAAACATTGGATCACTTTATAGTGAGAGGAGCGGAAACACGATGCCTGTGTGTGTGTGTACCTGTTTCTGAACTGCATCTATTGTGTAGCTTAAAGGTATCTTAAGCCTCGAGGCGATTTCTTCAGTTTCACGAACGGATTCCTTTCATTTGTCCCGTGAGACAGACAGACTGATTAAATATGTCCGACTGATTCAGGCTCCTGATGGAGCTGCTGGGCTTTCAAACCTCAACCTGGCCTTTTTTCAGCCGGGACAAGAAGCACCCCCTTGTAAAAATAAATAAATAAAATAAAATGAACAAAAAGAGTGATCTCCCTGCGCTGTGGATCTATTTGACAAGCATGTGGTTGGGTTCTGCTGTCGTCATATTAAGTCAACAGCAGCTGTTAAACGAGGTAATTAGTCGACGTTCGCAGCCCTGGGGGAAATCAGGGACACGTCAGACATGTAACAGAAAGTGACAGAACATCTCAGGAGTGATCAAAATATTTCCCTTTTGTCTATCTGAAATCTATAAACCTCACGGTTAAAAGGTAGAGGAAGCTGGATGTCAGAGAGAAGCCTGAAGCAGCTATAAGGCATGAAGTAGAATATATAAAAGCTTTTGGAGAGATAGTTTAATGGAATAAACTGATAAAAAAGGAGAAGGCTGGATTTTCGGTCGAAGATAGTTCTGTGAATCAGATTATTTCAGATTTATTTCACTAAAAATTATGATATTTAATCGACTAAACCTGTATTTTAGGGTCAAAATGATCACTTTTGTGTCATTTATGACTTTAACTTATAAAGTCTGCTCTTAGTTGTATCTTATGCCTATTTGGCAGAAAATAATTTTATCCATAACTGTTTTAAGTCTTATTCCCTCAAAACAAGTAGAACATTTCTCCTGGAAGTAGTCAGGTTGCGTTAGAGGTGATTTAGCTGCTGCTGCTACCAGGCTACTGGAAACCAGCAATTGGAAAATTACTTTTAGGTACAAGGATGATTTCTAGTTTTCAAACAGATGTACCATGACAAGTCGAAAAAGTGACTGCGGACGCGTATTTCATGCAGAGGTGTTTGTGACATTTGTTCCCAAACGATTCCTCCTGCATGCGCCTCAGAAATGAACGAGGATTTCTGAGTCATCCAGCCCACCACTGATGGATTTCAGTGACCGCTTCGCCCTAATAGCTTTTCCGTTACATCTCTCAGCTCATTGTGGGTAACAAACTTTAATAGATCCCCTTCAGACGACTGCGCAAAGCAGGAGTTTTAGAGCTCGGCGCCAAAAACCGACCATCGAGTCCCTGGGTTCGTCTGCTCGCAGCTTTATAAAAACACGACGTGTGTTTGTCTCAGTGCACAGCGCTAACCGGAACATGTTACGAATACCTGCAAAATAAAAATGAGTCGCAAAATATATGTCATATTTAGGATTAGCACAAAAAACACGCCCAGCATTTGTTATTTTTGGGGGACTGGGAGTATTTTTCATAGATTCAGAGGTGATGGGCTAGTTCAGTCTCAACCTGTGTAAGAAAAATAACTGCACTAAACACAACTCAACACATCTAGTTTAGACTCACTTCTTATTATCGCTACGAAAGGAGGGCGTTCATGTAGTTGTGTGTTCTTTGGTCAGTCTATTAGCCGAATATCTCATGAACCAGTGCACAGATTTCAGTGAAACTCTCATAAATGAATCACTTGATAAATATCTATAACTGATTAACTTCTGGAGTCAACCCCATTCAAGACGGTCGCCACAGCTAATCAACCTTAACAAAACACAAAAACACCATGACTTGTTGGATTTTACAGCTTTGGAGATCAAATCTGGTGCGGTAGCAGCTGGGAGTCATCTTCGTCGACAGTGCATGAGATCTTTGTTTAAAATGTTGGCCTACAAGGCGGCGGCGATGTGCCTTCCTTTGAGGAATGAGAGTTTTACAGTTCATGCTGTGGCTTTGTGGCAGACATGTAAGGATTTGTTCACAGATACACAAACGACTGCTAATCAGTGCAGCAGCCTCGAGCGCCGCTCCACGGTCCAAGAAAAGTGTTATCTGCCTGCAAGCCCTTTATCGTTTTACATCCATAAATTACACATAAAAACATTAAACCGTGAAATAAAGTATTTAAAGCGTTTCCACTGGCAGAGGCGCCGCCACATGGTCGACGACATTTAATTTCTCTCAGGCTAGAGCATGAAGATCGCCGCTTCTCTGAGCTTTTTGTTTTACCAAATGAGGCAGTCGTAGTTCACTTTGCTTCATCGGGCAAAGCAGCAGGTTTTAGCACATGCCCTTTCCATCATACCGTCGCTGAAAATACGACTGGAAAATTGATTTCCTTCTCTGTGATCCTGTGTTGATCATGAGACAGACTTCCTTTGTTTTTTTTGTTGTTGTTTTTTTTTTTTCACAATTCCGTTTGACATCTGGCCATTTTTATATGTGAGAATATTTCACTTTAAGACATACTTCCCATTTTCATGTTGTAATTGATGAAATTTCGTAAAAAAAAAAAAAAAAGCTGCAGCAGTAGTGCTGTTATTTCATGAGTAAAGTAACACAAACACCGAGTCTCCTCTATTACCTGCTGCTGACACAAATGTGAAAGAGGATTACATAAGAGAAAAATAACAAATAGCACTCTGTGATACACACAAATTTACTCAAATTAATATTATAATAATATTTCTGTCAAACCTCAATTTCTCCACATTTCTATGTTTTACTTAAAAATAATATCTCCCAGTCTGCTCTTGCTTTAGTGTCACTTGGGTAGATTGAATCTGAAGTCAAGGAAGAATCCATCAGATGGAAAAGGCCCCTTTGCCCTCCTATATGACACTTGTAAGATTTCATATCTTCAAGGTGAAAATCTCAAATTTAATGCACTAGAGAATGATATATAAAAATTACACTTTATGGTCATGGTAAAATATAACAAAAACTCAGCTGCAGGGTAAAAAAACAACAACCAAATGGTATTTTAAAAGCTTGAATAAAGAATAGCATGCATATGAAACAAGCTGCGTACCAAAGATAAGTCAAGAATAACCACTTTGTTGTGTTCGGAGACCTCTGAATAATCGATTTGCACTTCAAAGTCAGTTGGACTGCAGTGAGAAACAAGCCCCAGGGCTGCGGCACTATTTACACGAGGCCGATCTCCTGGAAACGTTAAAAGATTTTCAGATGCCGATTGGAAAAAAAAAGTTACACGTTTACATGGTGCTGCTGTGCCCGTTGAACCCGCTGCAGATTCCATGCCGGGCTACGAGTTGGTGCTTACAAGCGCAGTCTCTCCAGCATGTAAAGAGTTACATCCAAAATGGTGAATACAAGGACTTTTATTTGGACTTACAGCAAGGTTGGGTTGAATAACATAAACAGCAGTCTGCTATCCGCCATTATTACTGTTGTTGATGTCCTCCTGCATGGCCAGAACAGCAGACTTGTCTGAGATGCCTAAACCGCAGCAGAAGGGAGAGGGAGTGACGGACGAGCCACCAGTTGGGGATGTTTTAATAAATATCTCGAAAAGACCTTGGAGCAAAATAGGGCCACTTTATGTTGTTTTATGGCAGGTGTGGGGTAACAAATTAGGATGAAATAAAAAGATATGGCAATCCCAAGCAATACAAAGACTATGAAACACAAGAAGCTGGGGAAATACTAAAAGCTGAAAGAGGAACTAGAGAAGTTGGAAAATTAAGGTCACAGTGGTATCGGTGGCAACTGCTTCTGACCCAAAACTGGGAGGGTGGCTCCAGCAGATTCCCCTGAAGCAAGACTAAACAGTCCACAGTCCTAGCTTAAGAAAACATAAACAAAAGAATGTGGAAAAAAATGTACTTTTCACTTAGACTGGTCAAACTACAAGAAACTTGAAGGTTGTTAGGAAATTTGTGTCCACTGAGAAACAAATCCCACTCCATCTATTGACACACTGGAGCCTAAATCAAGCAAATTAAGCACTCAGTAGCTGTTTTAAATACTTCACGTTGGGCAGAGCAGCAAACCAGGAACTACTTCACCCTCTCCGTTGAATCCAGAGCCCCAGGAAAGATCACTTTCTAGTGGTGAATCCAGCCATGAAAACGGAAAAGAGCTGTTTGGCCCTACAGACAGGCAGCCTGTGCACACAGGCGTAAAAATACCACCATTCCCCTCATTTGCCAAAGCTCTAATGGATGGCCCAAGGGAGAAGCTTCCCAATTTATTGTCCTGATATAAAAAAAAAAAAAAAAAAAAAAAACATTTTAGTTGATTTCAGCTCAATCTACAAGGTTAAATATGGCCATGGATGAATTAGCCTTTCGAGCCTTCCATTGATCAATCCATTTTCTTCTGCTTATCTGTGGTCTCCCAGCAAGTTCTGGGTCTGCCCTAGAGTCTCGTCCCGGTGGCTGCTGCCCAGAAGGGATGTGCAAGAAGCTGATTCTTTTCATTGGAGAGGAGCAGCAACTCTAATTCAAGATCCCCCTAGATGACAAAGCTCCTCTCCCTCTTGCTAAGGCTGAAACTCGTCACCCAGGCTTGGGTCAATGGAGAGGAACAACTTAAATACTATAAATATTTGAGGGCCTGGTATTGATCCTAAAAGTTCTACAAGAAATCAACTATCAAGTATTTATTTTTTTCCAAATGTTTTCCAGTAGTGGCAGGGTCAAGCTACTCAAATTTAATTCTGTGATGACTTTCTACACTTTCTAATTCACTAAACTAAACTTTGCAGGATCTGAACTGGTATATAGTGTCCTATGAGCACTTGCAGTATGAGATCAGTTTTATGGGACACTGCAGAGCTTAGTGGCATTAAAATGACCCCTTGTTTTCCAGTAGATGAACTGAATGTATGTGACCAATAAGATAATTCCTCTCATTATGGTGTAGCCTTACAGAACATGACATTAATAAGAATTTTGAAGAACATTTGAAGGTGATTTTACCCTAATTGTTAGAAAATAAAAGGTGTTGGCATGCTTTAGTGCTTCTGCTGTGGCTAATATGCACTTTTTATGAATCCCAACCATCTCCGAAAGCAAGTTTTCCGTGTTGAATGTCAGTTTGTTGTTTTAACAATTCAGTTGCAGGTCTGCATGGCGATGTGGCGTTTAGTACTGTCACCATTATCTGACGCCCTGACCGACAGTTCTTAACATTGAAAACAACACCTCACCAAGTCTACTTTAATTCACATTTTACATTTTCCTTCAGAGTGTACAAATTTGGGAATCACATATTTAGAAAAAAAAACACTTTTTACATTGAACACGGACAGATTTTTAAAAAATACTGGGCAACACCATGCACTGTGTTTTACTGGAGGCACAGAAGTCAACTCAGTTTTGCCACGTCAGCAGAATTGTTCCCTTCGGTCTTGTATTATTTTCCTTTATTATTTAGGGTGACAGCCATGAAGGGTTTGTACTGCAGGAAGGCTAGGCCTGCTGCTGTCTGCAGCCCCTCTGTTGGGTACTTGCCAACCAAACATTGGAGGCAGGGCAAGTTAAAAAAAAAACTACTGTGGAGTTGTTGGCTGAATATTTGGAGTGACAGCTTATTTTAGAGATTTAACGTGGTGTCACTTGGAAGACTTCGGAGAGACGTTCCCTCGTTCCCTAATCCTCGACAACGTTGCTGGAAATGGTTTCTGTGATGATAACGAACACAGAGCAGCGTGTGAGAATGATCTCCGTCCCATAGCAAGTCTGTTCTTCTCAAAAACGGCGTGAGCGCTAAGGTCTCATTATGACGAGTTCTTCAAAAGAGATTATGTCAAACTCTCGGAGTCTACATACCCAGGGTCTGTAGTAATGTACAAGATATTTATACAAATAGTTTGCATGTTCTGCAAGGGACTGCATATTTTTTTTATTATTACTATCATTACTCAGGCTTCCTCCCACTGTTTAAACACATGCATGTAAGGTTAATTCGCGATTTTAAATTGATCTAAAGCATTGCTGTGTGCATGCACCTGTCCAAGGTGTGTCCCACCTCTTGTCCCTTGACTGCTAGGATGAGCTTCATTCTGTCTTTTCCTCTGAACACTACAAAGCCGGTGCAGGGAATGAAATGTGCACAGATTTTGCATTTGCCTCAAAGTATTAGCAAAAGATAAACACTTAGTAATATTGTGTGTTTAGTTCTAATGTATGGAGAGCTGATATTTAAAATGCACCAACATGGTTTCAACTTATTCCATTTTACGTTACACAGAAAGGTTTGTGAGTCCCAGGCTCTGGAAGTGTCGTTGCGTCATGTGATTCACAGGGAAACTGATGACCGGCATCACATAATGGGTCTGAGTACCTAATTAAAACTTGGTATTTTGAGAACAACCTGGTCGTACAGCTAATATAAACTAACCCTCTTAGGATAAAGCTCTAGAAGCAAAGCAAATAATAAAAAAAAAAAACACTTTATAAGATAGCTTTGAGAACTCTTTTGGCCGGCTTTCAGTTCCAGCTCCGTGCAACTTCACTTGTTCTCCTTCGGGGCAGAGATGGTGTGATCCACAGTAACTACAGGTGGAATGTTTCCAATCCAGTTCTTGAAAAGGTGTAGAAATAAAAGCCTGGCATTCCTTAAAGGACTCCATACTGCCTGGCTGCTGACATTACTGTCAAAGTGTCAAACTAAGATCATGTTATTGGAAAAAAATGACAAAGTTTTGGTCAGGTCTTAAAATTAATAAGTGTGTGAAATCACCCACATATCAATAGATATGAAATTGATTAGCTGTGGAGGCCATCTTAAACTGGTTTGACTCCAAACATTAATTAGCTGAAGATCTACATCATTAATTACTTTCTTACAGTTACATAAAAACCTGTCCTTTGGTTGAGGAGACATTTTGCTAACAGACAAACACCAGACAGCAATAACAAAGCTGTCACGCATGAACACAAATACCTAAATGCTGTGGCTAGATTTCAGTAAGCACATTTCGTATTTCGCGCACGGCGATTTCCAATGACAGTGTGTTCATTCAGACGATAAAACACCAAACCAAAGGAACAAATATGGCCCTTTCTCCCCCTGATCTTCAAATGAGGTGAAATTAATGCCACGATCAGACAGCAGCTGACAGTGAACGATAAAGTTAATCAGAACTTTGAAGCTCCTTCTTCTCACAGCTTTGAAAAGAGAAGAAGCACAATGGGCCGCGCTCTTAGCGAAGGGTTTAGCATAATTTTGATGCATATCAGCCACAGCAATAGGTGTTAAAAGTGTTTCAAATTTTTTTATCCAAACAGTCCCGCGCCTCAAAGCACGTTTTGACAGTCTCATAGCAACAGCGGCATCCACCAGCAGCCTCGCTTACTCATTGCCGTGCTTTGAATGAAGGTAGGCAACTTCTCGCAAAAAAAAAA
The DNA here is from genome assembly GCF_001649575.2 of Kryptolebias marmoratus. NCBI lineage: Eukaryota > Metazoa > Chordata > Actinopteri > Cyprinodontiformes > Rivulidae > Kryptolebias > Kryptolebias marmoratus. The sequence continues at coordinate 14,827,341 of NC_051440.1, read as the reverse complement.
AAAAAAAAAACACGTCCAATGTAAAGATAGCACCGAGCCTTTTATGTAGCAGAGTCTTAAATTTGTCCTCAGCTCTCTCCCACTCAGCTTACATAATGTATTGATTAGAGTACGCAACACGTCACAAAGAAAGATGAGTAAAGACCAACTCTAAATAGCCACAGTAGGTGAAATAATAAAGTCTTATTGAGGGAGACTTTTTCTTCTTTGCCACAGCAAAGCAACCTTAGCGAACACAAAAACAGCTCTGACTCCGACAATTTTGCAGATATCTAACTAAAATTTAGTGCGACAGTAGCTAAGAGTCATCCCTAACACATACTCCAAACACTAACTGATCGCACAAGATCTGTTTTTAAAACTTCGCCTAACTATGAGTCAAATCTGTTTGTCTGTTATCAAAATATATCATGAACCACTGAATGGATTTTAATGAAACTTTCTGAAAGTAATCAGTGGATGTACACCTACAGCTGATTAACTTTTGGAGTCAACCCCATTCAACATGGCTGCCACAGCTAATCAACTTCAGCCAACACAAAGATTGCAATAACTCAGACAGTTTTACAGATACTGAGCTAAAGTTTGGTGTGGCAGTAGCTAAGATTCATCCTCAACATATACTCTAAGCTCCAATGCATCACACATCTCACAATATTGCATGAGATTGGCTTTAAGTCTTTCATTTTTCAGCATGACATGATCTTAGTTTAAACTTCGGCATGAAAGGATTTGGGCAATATGCATTCCTTCAAGGAATACTAAGCCTCTGATTTACAAACAGCAAATGTATATATTAGGAGAAAGCTTCAACAAAGTTATGTGCATTTAAGTGAAGCACTGCCGATTAAGATTCAAGAAGATGCTCTTATCAGACTAAAACAGACGAAAAGCTATTTGATTTTATGACTGACAATAAAGAGAAATGTGCAATAAATTGGTTTTGATATAATTTTATACTTGCTTGGTAATCTCAAGCTTTGGATAATTTGATGGGAACGCATCTGTTATCCGCATCGATTTTCATTCCATATAAAGTAAAGATCTCTCCACGCATTCTTCCATACTATTGTTATTCTCTGTTTAATAAAATTGTGATTTTACCACTGCACAGGACATATAGTCCTTGGTCATAACACTGAACTCACGCTGCCCCTGATGTGTTATTTGGGCGTCAATGTGAGTAAGAAGCGAAGCATGAAGATGAAAAAGCTGCGTGAATTTGTGTGAATGGGTGAATTTGTCTTGTAGTTTTAGGAGCTTAGTGTAGTCAAGAAGACTGGAAAAGCACAACATGCATGTTATTTACTATTTAACATAAATTTCTAACTCGATTTTAAATTAATTAAATGCAAAACCTGAAATGACTCAATAAAATGTCCTTGACTAAAGGGAAAAAATTAAACCTCAATGTGTGCAAATGGAGATTAAAAAAATGTTTTACTATTAGAAGAAATGCTGCTTTTGTTGACCCAAACCAGTTTAATAATATAATATAAGCTGATTCCATATTTAAAAAGAGTCGACCACCATGGAGAACATCTGTAACAATCATGTTGGCAGCAAACACCCTCTTAGTTCAGCTCCTGTCACAGTTCAGCTGCTGATCACGGTGGTTTGGTTCAGCTCAGTTACTCTGCACGATGCAGTTCATACGCCAACAAATGCTTTCTGAGGCAATCTGGCACTGATAGAATAAAACAGAGCAAATTTCAGATACATTATAGAGTGAACACAACTGCAAAATACTTTCATTCAACAACCGAAAGTGTCCTCAAGGCTAAAAGACGCTGGAGAGACAGCAAATTGGCAGTAAAGATGTGATCATGCGAGGAGACTCTCAATCAGGAATATAAGAACCTAAAATGAAAGCAACAATTGTGCAAACCCTCTTTTACAAAATGAGTTGAATGTTGAATTAAAATTGACAAATTTTAATTAAGATTGCAACTTCTTTAGAAATTAATGTAAAAATAGCCTTCAAAAATGAGTCTGCTTCACAGAAATGTATGGCCAGCGAGAAAAATAGGCTTTTTTTTTCCCCCTGTGAGGCTGAAAAATAGAGAGCTCTTTGTGTGCCCAAATTAAATAACCGACTCCATCAAAAGCAGCAAAACTACTGGAAACTACTACTAGTTCTTGCAGACAAGAAAAGATTTCAAAATTTGCTGTCTCGTCTCAAGAAAAGCTCACAGATTGGCTACAGCGTGTAAAAAGTGAAGGGACTCGTTCACATTGGCAAGTTGAAAAATTGGCAAACAGATCTGAAATAAATCTGTTAATTATTTTTCACATTAATACTAATACCTCCTTAACTGCGCCAGACTTTCTGACATGAAACTCTTGTTACTTTGATTTCTCACCCCATTGCTAACAAAAAAAACTCCCACTGACAACCGTAAAAATCATTGTTGAGATGGAAACTTTTTTTTTATTATTTTGTGGGTTAAGGCTTCTTGAGTATTGTGACTAGAGCAGTGTGTGATGGATTGAGGCCAATGGTTTGATGCTGCGGGAAGAAAAGAAGAAAGCATTTGCTGACAGACACGGTAAAAAAAAAAAAAAAAAAAGGATGACATCTCGCCACTGGGCTGATGGAAGTGCAGGTGCATGCTGGTCCATTTTTATGTCAACTGTGAACCTTGTCATCATAACAAAAAGCATTTTGGCCCTTGAGCTTTCTAAACCATCAGCAGGAAGGTGAATTTTCGGCTAACATTATCTGCAAAACATTTTCGGCTAGTGTCCTACTTATTTGGGAATAGGAGGTATCTCATCAAAAAACCTCAGACTGCAGGATGTGGATGGTTTACTGCATGAGATGTGCGATAAATGTGATAGTTACTGATGTCCTACTATTCAACAACAAGGAGATCTGTCAGTAAAAATGCAGCACAAGCACCCAATCAATCCCACTTCCACTGTGCTGTTTTTTCTTTTCAAAAGAGGACAAAAACCATCAATTTCCTTGTATGTTTTTGTTGAAAGAATTATATATTTTCAGATAGCACACTGAAGCTCCAAAGCTCTAGTTGGAGAATCTACCTTAGCAAACACAAACACAAAAACTACAGATGCTGAGCTAAAACCTGCAGTGGTAGTAGCTGATAGTCATCCACAACACATGTGTTGAGACCTACACATTGTGCAAAATCTTTGGTAATAACTGTTTAAGTCATTCCTGTTTGTCTGTTAGCAAAATACCTCATGAACCACTGCACAGACTTTAATGAAACTGTCAGAAGGTAACCACTGCATGTATATCTACAACAGATTAATGTTTGCAGTCAATCCAATTCAAGATGGCCACCACAGCTTTTCAGGCTCAGGGAACACAAATACTGCTAATGCAGTCAATTTTGCAGATGCTGTGTTAAAACTTGGTGTGATAGTAGCTGAGAGTCATTCCTGTCACATATTCTGAGCACTAACAAATCACTCAAGATCCCGTAATAAGGCGTGCAATTTTCTGCCTGAGTTTTAGTTTAAAACTCTAGCATAAATGGAGGCAGGCGATATGCATTCCTTCAAAGCATGCTAGGCCTTTCTTATGACAGCTTTCCTGTGAGGCACCACAATCTTATATGGTTTTCCCCTAAAGGTCACAGACCATGAGCCTCTGCCTCGCAGATCAAAAGTTCACACGGAATACACGGATGTATTGCCACAGAGAGCCGAGTTAATGGTTAATATCTGACCCTTTTGGCCTTTTCATGACAGACAGGTCCAAGCAGAAAAATCAAAAAGCACAACCAGCCTGTCTGGTTGAGCAAAAAAATAAGCCTAGGTCACTTCACAGCGAGCAGCCAAGAGGAACAGATTGCTGCTGCTCTGTATGATCACAGCAGGGACTGGTCTGAAAGGGGTCTTTGTTTGCCCGGGGGGGGGGGAAGCTCGAATGGCATTGCTTGACTGCGCAGGGTGGCATGTGTTCTGGTGTAACTGGGAGTGGGGCGGCGTAGGAGGCTGCACATTTTGCTATTTTGCTGCGAGCACTCCCCCCCCCCACCCTTGTCTTTTCAGCATCTACTCGGTCATGCAGCTCTGGGAGCGAGGATGTCAGTCAGTATAGAGGAAGTGGGCAGCCTCCTCAGCGGGTGTCACTGAAATCCATTTTGAAAGTTGAATTTTCCTAAAAGCTAAACACCACTGCATCCTGCACACCGCAAAAGCAAGGAGCAATGAGTTTAAACCAACAACAGTGCGGGAACGCCCTAAACAAAACGTGTGTCTCGTCGCCATCATCAACCTTCCTCCACTGTGCTGCTGCTGCTGTTTTGCTCTAGATAGATGAGCTGTTAGGAGTTGAAATTCTCCCAACCCATAAGACGAGCACCTCCTTAGTCAGCAAAGTAAAACTGCAAGGGGAGGTGTGCAGATAGGACTGTCAGCAGAGTTTATGGCTCTTGGGTGATTCAGGGCACACACTATGAAAAAAATAACATGGCTGGAGGGCAGAAAATATGAATCTCCCTGCAGTAGATCAAATGTGTGCATCACTCAAATTGAAGTATGCCGTACATTTGGTTGTGGTTGTGTAAATGTTCAATCTGTAAACAAATATAACTGGCACAGCAGACATTTATTGGTTTGTATTGGGTTTCGCTTTAGTACAAACCGCTGTTTTGCAGTCCTGCGCACACACATTTTCTGTTGTCTGAATGCCGATTCCCACTGCTCAGCTAGTTAATAAATACTTGCAATCAAACTGTAATCCCGGCTCCAAGAAGAATGAAGGTGCATACGGAAGCACTGATATGGACGGACCACCTGAAAAGCATCTGTGTTGCACAAACCACACAGAAACACAAAGATTTGGCTCATCGGTTTGGAAACACAGGGAGAGGAACACGCTCAAAATCACAAACAGGGTCTGACATTAATGCTTGCCTGTGTGCCTGGGGCGACTAAACTCTGTTTGGATAAGTGGAAAATCTCAAGCAGTTGTCTGATTGAGGAAGCAAAATCAAATGTGACTCAGTGCTGGTGTAGATTCCCAGTCATCCAGGATAACGTAATCCAAGTCAGTCGAATCAAGAATCAAAAAAAAAAAAAATTATCCAGCTGCCTTTGATTCAACTTGCCAGAATTAAAAACGTGACACTTTGATTTATTTTTCTGCTTTATTGTTGTTAACCCTAACCCTTCTACTATATATACTAACCTGTGAAATTCACACACAGAACGATGAAATAACAAGCGAGCAATTTTGGTTTAAAGTGTTCAACTTAACGAATATGGGAAAAACAATAAAAGATGACTGAAAATTCACAAGGCGTGTCAAAAATTTGAAAGCAACAACAAAAGCCCCACCAAAGAAGTTTTCTTAAGTCTGCTTTTATGAGGTTTCCAGGTATTGATCTGGTGTAGCAGAATACACTTTAAATCACTGATGGCTTAAACCTAGTGAGTGCAGAGATGTTGCCCTGTTATCTTAACAAAGGCATTGTCATAACACAATGTTTTCAGGTCAAAAATTTCCTTTGAGACAGCCATAACCTTGAGTCCAAACGTTCCGAAAACGCTCTTCAAGTGAAAAGACCTCTAAACTTCGAAGCCCTGAAAAAAAGCTAAATCTTCAGCAAACCACCAGCCTTGAGCTCAAAACGCTGATCTCATTAACACCATGAAATCAGGCCTTTTAATGACGGGGGGGCCCCCTCTCCAGCCTCCCTCAGTTCGCGTCATCCATCTGCTCCACTGGGATTCGGTCCTATTCTCCAAACTGAGAGCCCACTGGAGCATCATGGCTGGATTAGCAGAATGTGCTTATCCTGCAACCTTCAGGCACTAATTACTGTACGAGAAGAAGCAGATTTTCATCTGCAGGCTGTATTGCTTGCTGTACTGAACTGTGACTGGCTGTCGTTTTCCAGTCTTTACTGGTTTGCTGACTTTGGAGCAACAAGGAACGGCGTCAGGGTGAGAAAATAACGCAGACAAGGTTAACATAAACACAAGAGTTGGGAACAAGATCACTCGTAGTTTTGTCATGCAGAATAATGACTGTAAAATGAGGGGCGCGTGGGCGTGCGACATGAGGGCAGACGTACAGTATTTGGGAGCAGAAAGAGTTTGGGCAAACGTTACTCAGCACACCTGGGGGAGCAATGACGAAATGATCAGTTGCCATGGTGATGAAGTACTACAGCACTGCAGAACAACAAGGACGAAGAAAAGTAATTTTTACTTGGCTGCCGCTCAAAAGCACCAACGATAAATGAAAATGTACACCACTATGAGGGATATGAGAGCACTTCTAGCTGCGTGTTTTTCGTCAATATTTAAAGACGTGCTTAAAGTACGTGTCTTGGAAATCATCTCAAAACAACCAGCAGAATTTCCTCTCCCATGCAACCCGACAGAGAGTACGGCACCGTCTTTACGGTTCACTGGAATCATTTCTAAAAGCGGGACGCTTTCCTATAATCCTCTCGGGTTAGCAGTTATATAAAACATCTTGATTGAGAGAAATAATCCACTACTGGATATGAGAACAGGGTCACAGGGAAAAAAAGAAAAAAAGACCCTGCGGAGTGGGTTGCTAATCTAAACCTAACAGACGGCGTCAAATGAAGTGAAGATAGAGAGGCAGTTTGACCTGCACTGCTGCATCTTACCATCATTCAAAACAGAAAACCTACACGGTGGCTATGTGTGAGATTAATGGGTTTTGGCTGTATTAAACAAGAGAACAAAGAGGAAAGATGGCAATGTAGTACAAACTAGCTTTATTTTTTGTCACTCAAATTTGCTTATCTGTGAATTAAGTTTCAGCTGCCATGCTGCAATTTCATTCTCTAGAGGACATAAGGCATCCATCTAGCTGTGTCTGACACGTCGAAGGATTTGTGGCTGTGCTTAAATAGCATTACATTGTTCGTCTGGCAAGTTGCTGTGCCCCCTCTCACTTTCTCCGACTGCCTCCCCGCCGTGACTCATCAGGCAATAACCTTGACAAACAACCTTCAACACCCACACGCCACATAGCAACACCAATAAGATTTACAAAGTACTTTAGAACTGGCTTTCGTTTCCCTCCATCTGTCATCTTCCCAATTATACAGGCCCTCCGAGCATTTATATGCTCATAATTCACTCAAGAGCTGGCGCAATATGGAGAATTACTGCAACCTCAAAGACGTTATTAGTGGCAAATCTTAGCCTACCTGGCCTTGTTAGTGATGCTTGAATATTATATTGTCAAACCCTGAGTCGGACACGGCTGCTGGTAGAAAAATCTCTTTTATCTCAGGGCTGAAGTGAATTAGAATCAGATGGCAAGAAGAAAAACCACCAGAATCTGTCACCAATACGCAAGAACGAAGAAGTAGAGCAGTGCATCCTGCCAAACTCCATCCTGTGGGATAAATACAGTGTGCGGCATGTGCAGGATCTTACTGCCAACAATCCATGTGCCTGTTTGAACTGAACAAAGAAGCAACACCTCGTGCAAAAACAACTGCAAGTACTTGAAGTAGGAGAAGATCCTATTCTAATATTTAAGTAGCGGAAATGCTCAAACCACATATTTTATTACTGATAACCAGCTACTAAGTCTTGATAGACTTTATTGCAGATTATTCCCAAATCAAACCATCTTGTGCAGCAAATAACGGTTCCACAGTGTTCAACTTCACACGTCGCACGGCATCTTTGTGTCCAGAAATGTTTGTTGCCTCAACTCCATTCCAAGAACCGGCATCAATCGCATTTAAAAATAAACGTATTCAATATTGTCTGCTTAAAATGAGTCATGTGGCCCATAGCAGTCAGCATGGCCGAGCAACAAAAAAGATAATGCATCTATTACGGACAGAGAAGATGCATTAGCAGGAAGAAGAGCAATGCCTTTTAACAGACACAACCAGTTCTAATTAAAAGGGTTTGACCACTCAACTTCAGCTTCCTCATGAAGTTTTGATGTTCTGCAGCAAACAAGTCTAAGAAATTAACAAAGATCTGCGTAAGTCTCCACCTACCACCCCAACTGGTCAAGGTAGATGATCATCTACCCCGAGATTGGTTTTGCCAGTTCATTCTTTTTATAAGGATGCAGTTTCCGCTGCAGTGTCCCGCGTTTATTCAAACAAGAATGGCTTGGTTTTAAAACTTCAATAAGCCTCTCAGTACTGTTGTTTAACCTTTATTTTGCACCATGCATCTACTACTATTATCGTACACTATTACATCTATTACTGTAATTCCCTGCAAAGGATCAATAAAGTATCCATCTATCCATGGATTAGAAACGCAGGACCAGCGAGCCTACGGCTGGACATGCTGACAGCAGAACAGATATGCACTTTGATCTCATCTGCAGATTCTGGAGTACCACCACTGCCGGCAGCATTCAGGCGGAGATCAGGTGAATGGCGAAGAGCAGCTCCGCCAGGCAGAAAAACAGCTCATCTGAAGCCCAGAGGTCTATGACATGAAAGCATTATTAGACGAGGGTGTCTCATCGCAATATCGGCATGAAAAGCAGACAACAAAAAAAGGAGACACCATCAATTTTCTGTGCGGATATAGACTGCCTAGATTCAGAAACAACAGCTTTGGAGTATTTATCATGGAGTGGGTACTGAAGTATTGACTGCAAAGTCTGACAAACTGTCACAGAGCGAGTGGGGCCTGACAGCTGGCAGGTGATTACTGCACAGTTTGCAGAAGGCCACAGCCTTGGCTAAAAGTGAAAAACTACAATTTGTCCTCTTTACAGTCAGAAGACATAAAAGTTTAAAATATAGTTAAGTTTTTTGCAGTGTTGTATGAATTATCTAGAAACATGTAGTATCTTAATATCTGACATTATCCCTATTCCGTCTTTATCTATTATTAAGCCACTTGCAACTTTAAAACATAGTGTAGTTCTCTCATGTAACTTATTAGATGATGGTTAAATAAGCTATACTGTTATTTAAAACCAGCTTTCTATCACATAACCAAGGGTAGAGAAGTGATTTAGGAATAAAAACCACACATCTGAAGAAGTAGATACAAGCAAGCAGTAAAGTAAAACTATATGTTCTTGCAGCAGTTACACAAACAGTAATCTCAGCTTTATTGTACCTCCTTCAGGCCACAGCAGTCCCCTGTGCCACTACACTATTCGACGACTTGGCATTGAGTTTACTCCCACCAGTGGAGAGGGGTAATAGGATGTCCTGGAGGATATTCCTGAGGGGCTTTGCCACTCCCCGGTTATCTGCCCTCATAAATTATCAGGGCCGGTTAAAGCCTGCTGTAAAAAGCCATTCAACAAGGCCCAAAGGAGACAGCCGTGGTCACTGAGAATAGTGGCGTTAAGTTCTCCACTGAACATGATGAGAAGATTAGAACTGATCCAGAGCAGTGTTAATATTCCGAGTATTGCAGAAGTGTGATGATTGGAAAGCAGCGCGGTGATCATGCAGAAGGCAAAACAGGCCATGGTTGTTTCCTTCATAACAGTTTCACTAAAAATCAAACACAATATGCTTAAACCACTGATGAGATGCATAGAATCAAAATTATTCTTGGTGCCAAAGCATTTACACATCGTGCTCAAAAGCCTCACTTTGCTCAGGAGGAACATCTTGTATGTAGTGATGTGAAGGTAACTGTTGTGTTCATGTGCAACGTAGCGCTGCACTATATTCAAAAACCATAAGACCACGGCAACACTATTGTTGAATATTGCTATAACAATAACAACTGATAAACCCAGATTATTCTCACTGCCTATCAGATGGAGCAGAATATTAACGTACAGAACATGAATGGCATTTGTGGTCCAAGCTATCCTATGCAATTTTGATACTGCACATTTTGATATCACAATTATGCTGATTTTTTTATATATTGTGCAGTCCTAGTCCAATGGATGAGAGAGTTCACTGCATAAAAGATTAAGTGACATAAACAGGAACTTCTTCAACACTTTGATTATACATTTAGCACAACTGGTGTAAAATAACCTAAAAATAGGAAATTAATTAGGAACTATGTCTTCCTCAGCAGTTGAAGAACTACAATTTTTCATTGTGATGAACCTTCTTAGGCTTTAACAACATTAAATCTACAGCATACTTCGAACAACACAATAGAACCAGTGTCAGTAAACCTTTTCAGACACTGATGATGAATTCATGATCTTGAGGCATCACATTTGAAGAAGTGGCTGGGCTCTCTCCTCTGTGGGGTTTACTCCCCGCACCTGCACCGAGAAACATCTGCGGCTAAAAATAACCACGCTTATCACAAACAGGACGGTCATCAGTTTTTTTTTCTTCATACTCCACCTACACCAACTACACGTGGATCAGGAGCTCCTTTAAATTTAAAAGTGGCTCAAAATGATCACAATACCTTAAGAGCATCAGATGAATGTCTCTGCCCTCGTACAACACAAAGACAGTTGAATATTTAACATTCAAGCACTGTTGCATCTGAAGGGTTACGGCTCATCCTATTCATACAATATACAGCAAAGTGGAACAAAGATTGTTATTTCCATCCAAGAGGCCTGAGGAAAGCAATCAGTGTATCCTGAAAGAACTGTAAGGACGACACTCTGTGCAGCGGCGCAAACAGCTCTTTATACCATCGGTGGCACCTGTTTCCCACCCCTGGGGCAAAGGGGAGCACCATGAAAATCATTTATTGACAGCAAAGCACCACTGGTGAAACATTCCCCTCCAGACTGTAATATTGCCAACATATGGCTCACCTCTGACTGTGTACCGAGCCAAAACAAAGACAAAGCTGCCACCAGGAGCAGCTAATGGTTCATAAAATCTTTTGTTTTGTTTTGGTTTTTTTTGCAAAGTCTGGAAATTTACAATCCTGTACACCTCAGAAATGCCACACAAAAACAGCAGAAACATTGAGACAATGATCTAAAAACTCTATCAGCAAATATTCCCACATCACGTCGTCCTAAATTGTTAGGAAATGGCTCAGTTTATGAATCAAGAATGACCATTTTTTTAGATGGTGGGCGGACGTGCAGGAGAGAGGCTGCAGTCGATCTGGATTTATTCAGACACTTCAGTCCGTTAATCACAGCTTGATTGGTGAGCATTATAAACTTCACTCTAATCCTCCGTCAATTTCTGCCAAAAACTGATGTTGTGCTGACATCAATGGGCAGTCATCAGCAGTTTTTATTTGACATTTAGTTGCAAATGGAAAAAAAAAAAAGTTGATGAAAATACTGGATTCTAGTTGTTGATAGAGAGTTTGGAAAAAGCTTAACGAGAATGAAAATGCCCCCAGAGAAGCATGCACAGCGAGGATCATATGCACTGTTAAATCCTGGACTCATGTCACTACTTGGCCTAAAAACCCAATTTCCTTAAGACGGCAGTATATTTTCATTTTTAGAACGAGCGCTGTTCCTAAAATGTGCTAGATCTGGGAAGAATTTCTCCTCATAACTGCAAACATTACAGGGCATAGAATAGAGTTGTTGTTTTTTTTTTTTATGAAATAGCTGCTCGTTTTTTGAGTTTGAAACAGTGAGCGGAAAACAAAAAGAGGAGCGCAGAAAAAAAAGAGGCAGGAGGTGGGAGAAGAGACCCAGATAACACACCTTCTTCCTGGCTTTTGGCCTAATATAACCTGACACACAACCTGATGTACCAAAAGTAACACAAATGTTTTTTTTCTTAATTTTAAGCTGCTGTGTTAGCTGAGAGATGAGGGCACAGAGAATATACACTGAGACAGTTGGTGGTCGTCCTGGTTGGTCTGCTAATTGGTTAGAATAAATTGAAATTAATTAATTCTATATTTCCAATGGGTTTTTTTTTTTATTTGTAATGTGCAAGACCCATTGAGCTACAGTGTAAAAACAACAGCTCCAAGTAATGAGTTTTCATAAATAATTCTTGACAGCTTCCCAGTCTGTTTATGCCTGGATTCTGTATTTAAAAAAACAGCAAAACTTTGAAACATGGCCATTGCGTTGAAAAATTAATTGCTTGTCAACTGGCCAATAGCTTCATTTTTTTTTTAAAACCTAGCTGATATTCTACATCAGACCAAACAAAAACAGCAAAATGTCATAATAAAATGCAAAAACCCACAACTATGAACAAGAAAACCCCAACAAATCATTTAAAGTCACCCAAATCTTCTGTTTGTTGTATCTAATTTAGGAGCCCTACACAAAGCAGTAACATACAAGATATAATTCTTTGAATTGTGGTTGTTAAATAATGTTTTACAATCTGCAACAGCAAAACAAAAGCAGTAAAAAAACATCTAATAAAAGAAGCAATCTGATAACATTCATAGAAAGCTGCTGCTTGATACAAAGAGATGAACTAAGATAAAACCTTTCCTGCTTCTGCCACTAACAAGACAAAAAAAAAACTGATTTACAGAGGAAGTTACTTTTATCATTTAATAATTTCCAAGAATAAATTAAATATCAGTGCAGTCTTTTCAAGCTGCTGTGCGCTGCTTTTAATCCAAACACCGAGCTGGAACCTGCAGCGGACAGCTCCCTTTGTTTCTGCGGTTTGTTGTGTATTTGTGTATGTTCAGCCTCTTTGTCTCCCGTGTGTGCTCATCTGTCTCCTCTCCGGAGACATGCATCTCTTGTGACTGCCGCGCTGACACGCACACAAAAGGGGGAAGGGAGAATGATTGAACGCATGAAGAGCTGTTAGTGTAATCTGCCGGACCAGACGCACGTGGAGCTGCTGGGGCTTTCGTTTCAAGCTAGGACGGAATAAAGTATCGACACACAAAACACACAAATAACGAGTCGGATAAAGCATCCGACTACCCACTGAAAAAGGAGGTAAATTAGGCGGAGTGGGTGGCAAATTAGACCCAGATGAATTTATCAATTAGCAGAGATTTTTCACCTCTAAACACCAAAAATAACACATTTGTCTCATCTTAACATCTTGTTGCACCGCTGCTGTTACAAACATCCTCTCGTTTCTGTTTTCAGCCTTCACAGGGCAAATTCTTCAGTTATGCCCCGCATATTGTCACTTTCTGGAATATAAGCATAAAAAAGTAAGAAGGACTAACAGAAGGAACAGATCTGGTACTCTCAGAGCCCTCTTCACAGGCTTCAGTAACATCTGCAAGAAGACGACAGAGTTTTGTGTTTCTTCGAGGGCTACACACTCATTGACGAGAGCGCAGACGGCGCTCCCTGATGACTACTTTCATTATGATGCTCGAGATCAGCCACCTCCATCGTGGTAAACAGCACCCGACTCTAAATCACATCCTTCCAGCTCCTGACGCTTCGCGACAGAGAGGTTCACCTTCATAAATATTGAACGGATCTTTTTAAAGACGGATAAAATGCTGCAATCTTCACCCATGACGCTGTGGCATTAACATGATGATGGGACTTATGTGGATTATTTGCATCAAAAGGAAAACAGGCGACCTACCAGCAATAATGCTTATAGGGAAAAACCAATGTTTCCAGCTTTAACGTACATTTTTAAACTTGTTGCAGCAGCCTGAGGTGCTACATCATATCCCCACAAATACTGGACCCTGAACGGGATATCTGCCATTATCAAATCAATTTAAATTAGAAAAAGTTTTTTTTTTTTTTTTTTTTGGCAGTGCTATTATAAATATCAGCATCTCTACTTTAAGTCTGAGTTGGCAGAAAGGCAAAATCCTTTTTTTTTTTATTCCACACCAAATCAAAGTTATTGTTTTATTCCAGTGAATTCAATATTTTATATTGACAAAAAGGGAGAAAGTGTCTCATGAAATCCCTGGTTGCACATTTAAGTTTCAGCTGGAGCAGAAACTTTGTCTTGTTTATAAAACACCCGTGACTAGCCGTGTTCTGGATACTCTGCAACATTTTCCATAAATCTCAGGATGGTAAACCACAAATTTTTGGTTCAAACGTGCAACTTGAGTGCACTATTTATCGAGCTGCTTCTCAAGCAACATGTATGTTCGATAGTCAAGCCTGATGGAGCATTTTCTAATCCTTTTCTAATCCTGTCATCGCACAACGTAATAAGTAAACTATCTGGTGGAACACGAAGCCTAGAGAATCTGACAACTTTTTTTTTTATGAAGTTTTAGCTTTTCACTGAAGCCATACATTTTATGAGACACTGTACAGCCAACACAAAGTCATAATTTTAGTCAGATAAGTCATTACAAAGTGATTCCTCTGTTTTATGAGGATAAAACCCAGAGGGACTTGTTTTAGGAATTCATTTGTCGCGTGAAACCCAGCTGAACCACAAATCGTGTTTAAATGAACATGAAAAAGCCGAAAACCACCTTGAAATAAACATCAAACTGCTCACTACAAGCCCAAAAATATCGCAGGGGAATTCCATGGCGATCACCAATCAAGCACGGTTCATTCCCAGATGAGTATTAGCATATTAAAAGAGATCTAAACCATCCGAGCACAGCTGGGAGGTAAAAAGGTGTCACTACAACCTTTCGGAGCGCTTCAATTCTGACCCACAAACAAAAAACAGCACACCGTTAACACCGCTGACACGCTACAGAAGCAAAAATCAACAGTGCATAGAGAGTTTGCTGAGGTGGTAAATGAGACACAGAACAATGAGGCAAAGAAGAAGAAGGAAAAAAAAGACAGACGTAAAAAGGAGGGGAGGAACGGCAATAATTAGCTCAAAAAAAAAATCCTGCAGTGAGACGGCGTGCAGCAAACTGCAAGCCCGATGATCCAAACGGAGGGGAAGAGGTGGCCCATGGAGCAGATGAGGACAGAATGAAAGTGGGACTGAGCAGGAGGACAAAAGAGGGAATGGAAGGCATTTGTTTAACAAATGAAGACAAAAATGCTTCTTTATGATGCGCGATACTTGAGAGAAATACGACTTGGGTTCTCTTTCACGATACTTTTGTTAGCAGCTTGGCCAACGGGGGGCCGCCACGGATGTCAGACCACATCAGATTTAAGCTCAGCACCTGGCCTAATGACACTCACGCTGGTATTAATTTCCATCACAAAGCAACTTTTGTACAGAAGAAGGTGGTCAAAGAATAAAAAGTACAACAGAGTGAATACACTGTAAAAAAAAAAAAAGCAGAAGAGTGTCGTTTAAATCTATTGTACTGCAGATGACTAGACTTTCAGGCTACTGTGTTCTGCAAGCAAACTCAGAGTAGATTTATGCTGCTTGTTTTTTTTGTGTTTTTTGGATTTTAGTGTAGCACAACCCTGTTCCTGTGCTTCCTCATTAGTCTGCAGAGGCACAGGGTCTTGAAGTACAGAGCAGGACAAAGGCTGGATTTTCAGCAGAGTGCCCCCAGGCCCTAAACCAACCAGGAGCAGAGGGATGCTGGGTGAGTAGAGAGGGAAGGACGAAAAGTAAAAAAAACAAAAAAACAAAACTGACTATAGCCAGAAATTTGAAATTTGTCCAACTAAAGCTCCTGATCAGTAACATGGGCCCTACAACAGAAGAAAACATATTCCTAAATATAACACAATCAGTATCAGAGGGATATCAGTGTTTAATGATAAATCTAATATCTTTAATTAAAAAGTAGCATTCCTTAAAGTAATATATATATCCCCTGCTGCCTTGCATGCCAAATTTTTAAACAAAATTGTGCGATCTGTTAGTGCTCAGGGTATGTAATGTGGATGACTCTCAGCTACTACCACGTCAAGTTTTCACTTAATATCTGTATAAAATATTAAATTATAGGCTTTTTCCTTCTTTTTATTCAGCTAAGGATGATTAGCTGTAGCAACCATCTTGAACTGGATTGACTCCAAAAGTTAAATCTGTTGTACATCAGTTGTACCAATAAATTACTTTGAGATTTTCATTCAAATCTGTCCAGTAACTCACGAGGTATTATGCTAACAAACAAACAAACACACAAACGTATAGGCAGTTTAATGGTTGCCGGCCATTCGTGGCAAAAGGTGACTAAATCATTTGCTTCTCCATCTTCTTTTTGTTTA
Organism: Kryptolebias marmoratus; assembly: GCF_001649575.2. Classification (NCBI taxonomy): domain Eukaryota; kingdom Metazoa; phylum Chordata; class Actinopteri; order Cyprinodontiformes; family Rivulidae; genus Kryptolebias; species Kryptolebias marmoratus. The sequence goes on along the minus strand of NC_051440.1, from coordinate 14,811,398 downwards.
CACAGTCTATAATAAATTCTGCAAAATGCGTATCTGTGTTAAAATGTCTGTGGACTTCTGGCTGGGTGCAAACTGGCTTCCAAACAAAAACACTTCATATGCAACAAAAATAAAACTCAACCCAATATCAAATATTAGATGTGTTCTGTGTCCTTCAACAGGAACACTTTTAGCCTCCCATCTGTTTGAATTTAAACTGTACCCAGAAACCTTTTATTTCAGACTCTGAACACAACCCTGATAATCTGATTAACCCTAGGGTGTTTGGCTCACTCCTGCTCATCAGAACAGGAGGTTACAAACACTCTTCGTTATTTCCAAACGCTCAAAACTTACGCGGGCCGTTTTAGTTTTCACTTTTAAATTAGCTGCCGCAGGAGATCCGATGCTTTCCCTTTCACGGCCTCCACACGGAGCTGCAACGCAACATGCTAAGTCATTCCTTCGAGGGCTGCTGATTTATGTAAATACAACCAACAAGCTGTGCAGTCTGTTCACAATACTATAGCTCTAGGCTGGGTCCTTTTAGAGCCAAATTTTAAACGGGATCATCAAAGCTGCTCCGCTCTTTTTCTGATTAACAAACCAGTCATAACACAAACACTTTGCTCTAGGAGGGGGGTTTAATAGTCGTGCCTTTAAGGGTGGAGCATAATAATAACCTCAGGCTTCATTCTGTTTCTCTTTGTCACACAATACATCTCAGACAGCACAATGGAGAGCTCAGCAGACTGCTGCCGACACACTGACAGACCGCCTCACTGCTACACACACACACACACACACACACGGCACTGGGGAATAGAAAAGGGCCATTTGGTCAGACAGATCCAAACAAGGCCTGAGCATCATGCAATGACAGTATTACAAATTTATAAAGGGTATTTTATGTGTGTGTGTGTGTCTCTAAGCTCATTTCTATGAGTAAGTAGCAAAAAGTCATTTGGCATCATGTCTTGAGCTCAACTCTTTCAAGAATCCCAGTAAGCCAGCGCAGGTCAGGCAGAGTTTGATTTCCATGCAATATTCAGCCGGAGTTCCGATCTGCGTGAGAGACGGCGATGAAACACAAGGGTGAAGATTAAACACCACCCAGCCCTCCGCAGCCCTGACACCATGCCCCGGCTCTTTTATTATCAACAAGTAGAGGCTGGTGGAGCGTAAATGGCAAGAGGCTGCGCTCGCGTATCAAACCCCCCCCCCCGCCCAGAAAGAGTCGGAGCTTTCCTGCACTGAGCTAAACAAATGTAAAGTGAAGCAATTCCTAATTGCCGTCCTCTGCAAGTTCAGCCAGTCGTGAAGCTGCTTGAGTTCAGATGCTGCTAAGCGCAAGCGACGTCCTCCCGAGATTACTTCTTATGAAACATTCAGACGCAGCACACATTTTAATCATTAATATGAAGCATATCAACAGTGTTAGCCACCGCGGGCTCTGAGACACCTGCACAAAGGCATAATCACCGTCTCACTGCTGCTATTTGACGCGGTTTAAACTGTGGTAGCTGCTGAATTTAGTCGTTTTTCTACCGACTAATTAATGACACAATGGTACAGAGGGTCACACAGGTGGCTTACAGGCAGAAATATTTGCATGTCCTCCCTCAGCTATGGTTTCCTCCCACACTTCAAAAGGCACGAGTGGTAAGTAGATTTATGGTGACCTGCCTGTGAACCAACGCCTATGATACTGTAGGTGTTCGATGTGAGCAGGGATAGTCTCATAAACAAGGCAATGTCCTGCTTTTATCATTTAAAAGGCACTCGTTGCAAAGTCATAAAGACGGGACGAAAAGCTACTAAGTAAGAAACTTCATCATTCCAACATTTTTGTTTATCTACGCAGACTTCTTCAGCCAACCTACAGGTGCTGGTCATAAAATTAGAATATCATGAAAAAGTAGATTGATTTCAGTAATTCCATTTAAAAAGTGAAACTTGTATATTATATTCATACATTACATACAAACTCATATATTTAAAATGTTTATTTCGTTTAATTTTGATGATTACAAATGACAACAAATGAAAATCTCAAATTCATCATATCAGAAAATTAGAATCTTGTGAAAAGGTTCAACATTGATGGCACCTGGTACCACACTCTAATCAGCTAATTAACTCAAACCACCTGCAAAGGCCTTTAAATGGTCTTTCAGTCTAGTTCTATAGGCTACACAATCATGGGGAAGACTGCTGACTTGACAGTTGTCCAAAAGACGACC
>NC_051440.1:14789601-14808262 GCF_001649575.2 Kryptolebias marmoratus | reverse complement strand
AGTGCTGTACATGCTCATACTTTTCATGTTCATACTTTTCAGTTGGCCAACATTTCTATAAATCCTTTGTTTTTATTGGTCTTCAGTAAGATTCTAATTTTCTGATATGATGGATTTGAGATTTTCATTTGTTGTCATTTGTAATCATCAAAATTAAACGAAATAAACATTTGAAATATATGAGTTTGTATGTAATGTATGAATATAATATACAAGTTTAACTTTTTAAATGGAATTACTGAAATCAATCTACTTTTTCATGATATTCTAATTTTATGACCAGCACCTGTAATGCAGGTCAGTCACGGGACTCAATCTTCCCCCTGGTTTTTGGCAGATTCAGTCAAGTTGTTTACATTAACTGCGTACCCGCTTTTCAGAATTGCATATCAATATATGCATCTATAAAATTAATGGAGTCAACTCTTTCAAACTGCGCCATTTGATATAGTTCAGAAAAACCTTTTTAATTGTCTAATTTCATACTTTGCACCTTTGCACCTAGGTACCTTTGATGGAGGACAGATTAAAGCCATTTCCCCTTCCACAGAGCCCAAAAAGTTCACCTTGTATAAAACCTGTGACTTCACCCAAAACCAACTACCACATAATAACAACTACTAACAAATGCTGCGTACAGTAGATAATACACACTGGATACTACAATGCTGTCAAAACTCGTTAAACAGAGTTCACATTTTCATCAAGAAGACTGAGGTGATCGTGTGAAGCATGTATTTTCCTGCTCATGCAGAGCGATGCACAATTCTGCATGCAGTCTGGTAATTATTCACTCAGACAACTAGGTTGGATGATAGTAAAAATAAACCAGATTCAACAGTTTCAGCACTTAAGTGCAAAAAAAAAAATCGCAGTATTTAGAGCAAGTCTTGCTTTTTTTTTTGTTTGTTTGTTTTTTAGCACCTCTAATGGGAGTGTCACTGTTTGCAATTTCCTCTGTCTTTTTTTATTTTGATTGTATAACAATAAGTAAAAAGGTGTTATTCATGTTATGTTTTTCCCCCATTATCATTCACGGTCACACAATTTCTGGAAAATGTACCTCATGGTTCTGTCATTTTGTAACACCTCATTTCACTGTCACAATGTCAGCCTCCAAAGGGTTCACTCAACTATTTTAATCCAGGAGCGCACTTTGAATTCTGGTTTCAAATTACATATCTGGTGTGCAAGGCAATCACCGATTAAAGCTGATTCCAGAATCTCAGACCAGGAATATTGAAACAACAATCAAGGCTATTAAAAGTTGATTCAACATGAAGCTTATTTGTTTTTCCTGACATCTTTTATGCATCATCTAAAACAAATCATACGCCAAATTCTAGTAAAATATAACATTTTGATGAAGTAACACCCCCGAGAAAAATCTAATTTAGGCATCTTTAAGGAGCTGATTAATTTTACTTGTCAATTTCTTTGAAAATAGGCCTCCTAATAGAGAAACTCATTATAAAAACTCATTATAATGCAGCTCCATATATGCAGCTCTAGATTAGTACAAATCATTAGCACATCTTTATTTTCCACCTGAGACTTGGCAAGCAAATTCCCACCACTTTATTGTGATTAAAAGGCTGTGAGGAATGTCTATGAAATATGTGACAGGACTTACAGGACGGATTTGTGGCGACGGGTACAGCAGGACAGTCCCAGGAGTGTCCCAGGTGATGTGGGCAGATATGCCGTCACGTGTCTTTAAGGATGGCAGCGAGTGTTTGTCAGGAGTTTCATAAGAGGAATCCCGATCACCGAGTGATCGTACGATTCCCCAGAGTAACCGTGGAGTCCCTGTAGCAACAGCTGAGACGCTGGCACCACGCTTCAGAGTGAAGCACCCCTCGATACACAGAACCCCGTCCCTCCCCCATCCGTCTCCTCATGACAGCTCAGCAGATCTCAGGAGGACTTGGACATAATTGCCTCTCACTCGCCCATAAAGCAGAAAACCAGCTGCCAACTCTGAGCTAGTTTATTATACACTTTCCACTTTTGTAGAGCAAGTGACAAAATGAAAACAAGCAAAAATTGTTCTTTTAGAAACAAATCTGCCCTGTGGTTCATGGGATATTTTGCTAAAAGACAAACAGGGCTGACCCCGGTAAAGTAAATGCTAAAGTTCAAAGCAAAGATCTGATCGAGTTCAGCTACAATCACACCAGATTTTAGAGCAATATCTGTAAAACGGACTGAATTATAGCCTTTTTTTGTGTGTTTTCAAAAGTCAGTTAGCTCCGGTAATCATCTTGAAGTGGATTAGCTCCAAAGATTAATCAGCTTCATTAAAATGTGCCCAGTCGTTAGTGAGATATTTTGTTAACAGACAGACAAGGTTAATGCTAAAGTTTTAAACAAAGATCTTGGGCAGACTGTAGCCTTCGAAGTGTGTGTTGGGCAACATTCTCAGCTACTACCACACCAAATTTTAGCTCATTACCTGTCAAACTGATCAAGTTAGAGCCATTTTTGTGTTTCCAATAGTTGATCAGCTGCGGCGGCCATCTTGAATCAGGCTGACTCCAAAGGTTAATGAGTTGTAGATGTCATTCCACTGATTAAGTTTTGATTGTTTCATTAAAATCTGTTCAGTGATACATGAGATATTTGGCTAACGGTACAGCAAACAAACACACAGATAAAAAAATTATTACCCTCACCTTTAGGGGTGGGTGATAAAAATGTAGGCAACCTGAGGCTAAAACTGCCAAGGTTTAGACAAATGGAAGTGTCTTGATTTGCTTATGTCCTACTGTCCTATGAGCTGTTTGTTTTTGTTTACTAGTTTTGACTACCTGCTGATGCCAACACAAATATGAAATCAAAAGAGACGATTAACTTTATCTTAGAACGACAGACGTGCTTTAAATCAATAAGAACAACAACTACCTATGCAAAACCTCTGGCTGTTTGAGGTGTGTTAGAGAAGAAGACATTTTGTTTTCCGTTGTTATTTCAACGAGAAACAAAACCCGCAGTGAACTCGGGACAAACAACCTACTTAAAGATGTCCAAAGTCCATTAAAAATGCAGGATGTTTGGGTTTTGCTTAAGAAAGGACTAAAAATATTGCAAATGTATTCTGCATTTACAGCTGAGAGACCTGCTGTGCTCTGTATAACGTGATTTGTTTTGGGGTTGTTTTTTTTTTTTTTTTTTTTTTTTTTTTTTTTTTTTTTACACGTTATATGTTATATGAACTGTCAGTCATTAAAAAGTTGCAAAACATGAAGCACAGTTGGTATGCTTGCTGATGCAATTTTTTTTTTTTTGCAAAACTGCATAAAAATGACAGACAAGCAGAAAAGGCCTTAGGCTAAAAGCAGATTTCAGACTCCTCCATCAACCTGCAGCTAGATGAGGACTACATCTACAGGGATGAGCAGTGATAAGCGCTCACTCCTCCTTCCCCCCCCAGCTTAGTGGAAATCTCCATAATTCATTAATGCAAAACTTAGGTTCCATGCATTACAGCTGAGAATGCACTGAAAAAGATGGAAACGCTCTCTGCCTAACTTGCTGAAGTCTTAGCTCTTTTTCTCATCATTTTAAATTGTGCCTTTAGGCTGCGGGCAAGTCAGGGAATATCATTGAAGAGGAGCCGGGAGCTGGGTTCGTGTCAGAAAATGGAAGGAGGATGACCTGAGCCGGGGGCAGATCCGACTGCGGAGCCATTAAAAAAAGTTCAGGGGAAGGATACGAGTGTGATGGAAAGACGTCCGGGGGGGAAATAAAAGGTGCACTTTGGAAACAGGTAAACAAAAAAAAGAAAAGCAGGACAGAAAGAGAGTGGAACAGGACAAAGTGAGAGCGAGTCTGCTCCGCCTCTTAAATTTGCATCCCCCAGTCCTGATATCCAGGTTGATATATTTATATTTTCCTTTCCTCTTGGCAGACCTTAAAACCTGGAGGGACCCAACCGAATGTGGAACACGCATTAGCAATGCGCCTAGACGGTTGGATTGTCCTGGCTCCCTCGCTGGATGAGAAAGATAATCAGGATGCCAGACAGTCACAGCAGAGCGGGAGCGTTCTCTCCTTTCTCTCTCCCTGCTCCCCCTTCCTCCTCCTCCTCCTTCCACCTCGATTACGTCAGCCACCCAACTCTGCTGCAAACAGCACACCTGCTGGTTTCACAGTCCATCTGGCCCAGCACCATCACTTGCTCAGCTCCGAGCAGAAATGTAGGTCTGTTTACAACCTGGGCACACAGTCACAACCCCACAGCTACTGCAGCATCTATTTCACACTTGCTCATTGAGGAACAAGATGGAGCAACAACGTGACCTGTTAAAAGGCAACAAAGATCCCAGCGACAAGCACGATTTATATGTTCGTAATGTTTCGTTATGTGATATTACAGGTGTAAATGTGTCTTTAAAGTGTCTACATGTTCCTGACTGTATTCTCCGAGGAGTTCCTCTTTTTTTTTCCTAAAAACTTGAACCATTGTTTTCCCTGCAGCTGAAGTGACAGGCTCTCTTTTAATCAAATCAGCATGAGGCTAAAGCTGCACAACTATCAAAGCCAGGCTGTTCCAAATGAGACAAACGAGCCAAGTGACACATTTTAACGTGGACGCCCTGGCCCGTTTTAAGTTTCAAAGCAACACACCTCGGCTGACAGCTATTCAACATCATAAGAACTGTGTTCTGCTTTTTATTTGCAATCCCCCCGCCGCCAAAAAGGCGTTTTTGCCCACGCCTGTGTGCATTAGCGAAGTCTTTCACGAACCACAGGATGAGTTTCAATAAAACTTGCAGAAAGCAATCCTTGGAACGTACCTCTACAGCCGATTAACCTTTGGGGTTAGTCCAATTTGAGACGGCCACCACAGCTTGTTGACCTTCGCGAACACAAACGTGGCTGTAACTGAGTCGGATTTACAGACACTGAGCTAAAATCTGGTGCAGTGATAGCTGGGAGCCATTCAGAAAACACACTCTGAGCGTGACATCTCGTGATATTGTATGAGATAAGTTACTTTCAAGGTTTGATCAAAAGTTCTCAACATATAATGATAAAATTATCTTAGTCTGTAACTTTGGAATGAAAAGCAGAGGGCAATATGCATCCCTTTAAGGAATTCTCGGCCTTTAATTTGTTTGTTTTTAGCAAGTGCTTTACACATAAATGTGGTCAAATTGTTTATCAAATTCCCATCGCCTATTGTGAATGAATGAATGAGCCGCAATGTTGACTCTCTATGGGACAGACTAGGTTCATTACAAATGTCAGATAAGCAACATCTTTAAATCACTGCTGCTATAATTAGACAAGTAAACGAAGCAAGAAAAACCTGAGCGTAAAATGAAAAAAATGCCTGATACAGTGTGTGGAAGACAAATGATCCTTGAGGTCAGTCAAAAATAAGAAACAAAAGCTGCTTTTCCCCCCCCATAGTATTGGTTAATGTGTGCCCAAATTAAAAATTTGGAAGCAAAATTTGTGAACAGCTGCTGACTACCACATGTGTTTGTTTACCTGCAAAAAAGGGCCAAAGCGACTGAAAATAGGTCAACGATACAGATGTCCATGGAAGAGCCGTTTGGGATGGAGAAGTCCAGCACTTTTGATGTATTGCTACGCATTTGTGCTCAGATTTGTTATCCGTTTCTAAAACGATCCAAATTGAAACAGACTTGAAGACAGGTGCATTTCTAGAAAACATAACCGATGAGAGAAAAAATTCGTTGGCGCTATCTGAACATTTCAGACTAAGATCTGCTGTCGTCTCCTGCACGTTGGTGGGGAAATTTACTCCGTATTTGTTTACTTTTACACAGATTACAGCCAGCCTAATGTAGGTTGGTCACAAGCTTGCAGCTTGCATCCAGGCTTTGTTTACATGGAGCGTGTACCACATTTCAGAATTGCATGTCAACAAATCTGGCAAGCTACAGGAGTAAACTCTTGGAACTGAACCAATCTGACATAGCTCAGGATAACCTTTTGTATACTCATTTCACTTGACATTTTACAATGAGTACCTTTTAAATGATAATGTCTTTTTTGGGTATCCTATCAACTCTAGGCTTGTTGATGCCTCAATTAAATGTAATGATGAATAAAAGAATAGCGAAAAAGCGCATTTCCCTAATGCAGATTTGTGCAAATTGCAGTCGCACTACTCTCCCCAGGGTTCCCAGTGGCTCCGGGTTTTAGGCTCGGATGCCCAAACGCGGCGGTGCGTTCACGTTCCTGCGGTCCGACAGGTGACTAACCTGAATGGTGCACGTATACTCCGTATCATCCAGCAGTCTGACCGTGCAGTTGTATTCCCGCTCAAGATTCCTGACGCTGCCACTCATGAATCGGCTCAACATCTTCCCCCAAAAAGGTCCGCTGCTTTCACTCTCTCCCCCTCCTCTCTCTCTGGCGTCTACAGGACCAGAACAATAAACTCAACACCGGAGCACGCAAGTGAATGTCACATTGACCGCGTTCCCCGAGCAGCCTGCAGCAGCCACGGATTCAGCCGCCGAGGCGTCCACCATTGTTGTCCCGATAAGTTTCTTCCCTCCCTCCCTTCCTCCCCCCCACCCCGTCCCCTCGCCGTGGCTCCGTGTTCAGGAGAAGCCGAGGACGCCCGCATGCGGGACCCAGAGGCAGGTCGGCGGTGTTGCGTGTCTGCCCGCGGTCGAGAGCAGGATTGTCGCTCACCATTCACCGCCGCCACTTCAGCTGGGAGGGCGGGTCCCGGTGGAGACTGACGTGGGAGCGAGCCAACAGGCGCGCGAGGCGCCGCGCGGTCCCCAGGAGGATGTCCAGCACTGGTGTCCAACGCTGCAGCGTGTCCTCCTGACATCTGTCTTCGCCTCGAACTGTGCTGTGCTTCAGAGGACAGGAGCAGCGTGTACGCTGAGTGCTGGAGGACTGCAGAAATCTGTGGAAGAAGCTAAAAGAAGCAGAACAGCTAAAAGTGGCAAAGCATTAGAGTAACAAACCTCTGTAGCAAAAGGCGAGCTAAATGTAGCAAAATGTTATCTAAAAAGTGAAGTAGCAAAAAACTAACTAAAAGTAGCAAAAGGCTAACTGAAAGCTAAGAGTAGCAAACTGCTAGTTAAAAGCTAAAAGTTGCAAAATGCTATCTAAAAGCAGCAAAGGTGTAGCTAAAAGTGACCAAAAAGCCAAATAAAACCTAATTGTTGAGAAATAGTAGCTAAAAGTAACAAACCACTAGCTAAAAGTAGCAAAAGACAAGTTAAAAGCTGAAGTAGCAAATTCATCTGATAGCAAAATGCTACTTACAATAGTGTTAATGTGTTGCAGAAATAGCTGCTGGGTGGTGGCGGTGGTTTTATTTCCTCCTCAATTCTGAGGTGACCAAAGTCATTTATTCCAGATTCATCCACTTCACAGCCACGGTTATGAATAAATGAAGACATTTTAGACTCAGTTTATGATGTAGAGGAGTAACATCGAATTAGAATAAATATAAAATTTGATTTACTGGCTTTTGCAATAAATCCAAAACCCTCTCCAGGTTGACCTAAAACAGTGGTGTCCAGTCCTGGTCCTGGAGGGCCACTATCCTGTGTGTTGTAGATGTTTCTCTGCTCTTCAGCAGGTCTTCAAGCTCTGCAGAAGCCCGTGAATCACTCAGTCTTTCATATCAGGTGTGTCAAAGCAGAGAAACAGCTAAAACATGCAGGAAAGTGGCCCTCCAGGACCAGGATTGGACACCACTGATAAAACCACACTTCTTATTTCTGTCACAGAGTGGAAATTAGATGTGTTGTGCTGCCACCTGCAGGCCACTTGTCGAAATTGCGTCTAATCGGTAGTCAAGTGTTTTCTAACTAATTAATATCACCACGAAACTACCAAAGTTGATTAGCATTTATTAATTTAATGTTGCTTTATTATGCAAATTACAAGCTGCTTGAATGTGCAAATGATGCCATGTTTAATTCAATGTCGGCTTGTGCTTGTAATTGTTCAATGTGATGTGTAGTTAAAGGCTATTTCTTTTAGGCGTTCTTTCCACTAAAAGGCGCGACATTATGTCTAAAGAAATGCCTTAAATATGAACAACAAATAATGCATTTTGTGGTGATGTTTGACCTTGGTAATAGCAGATATGATTTGTAAATTGATCAAACTGAAGACGACAATAGTCGGAGGAGAGATCATGTACTGCAATAAAAAATATAATCATCAACCCTGTTATTAATGTGCAAATGCAACATTTTAAAGTGAAAATCATTACATTCTGACAACATAAACATTTGGACCCTGATGTGATTTTTACCTTGCCGTGACCCGGATTCGAACCGGGGTTGCTGCGGCCACAACGCAGAGTACTAACCACTATACGATCACGGCGCGCCACCCAGGACTGCAAGGCAGCGAAGATTTTATCCATATGTAGAAAATAACACGCTGTGCGTTCAGTTTTATGTGCTTTTCTTGGAAATGTAGTGATAAATATTACGTTGACAAGACAAGATAATACAAGGGTGTAGACGGTGACTCAAGTTTTTTTTGTTTGTTTTATTTTGGGTCTTTTTGAAATGCTATCCTTAAAGCACCAGGGCATTTGTAGACCCTGTGCTGCACTTCTTCATGGATAGATATTTTGTGTGTGTGTGTGTTCATATACAGATCACAGTGTATATAAAGTGTTTTTAATTCAGGACCAAAAACACTTGGGGTCATTAAACACCATCTGTGGGGTCCTGATAAACAACCCATAGAAATCAAATGACCTTAATACAATGACTGACAATACAATGTTTAGCTTCCACTTTTACAAAGAAATAACAATGGTTATTAATGCATAAAAACGTATATAATGCTGGACAAGGCTTTTTTTCTAGATTGCTTAAACTTCGGCTAAATAGTCAAGGTCACAACACTAGTCTACAGCTTCTGTTTTGCGGGTCAAAAAAGCAAAGAAGTTTGGGAATCACTGTGTCACAGAATGCCAAAACAAATGTACCATTAGTGTTTTAAAAATTGAACATAGTGTAACTAAAAAAATAAAAATAAAACAACTCCTGTCTGTTTTCAAAGACATTAAATGTTCAGTTATTCGAAGGTCAAGTTTGATTCTGAAATTTGCCGTGTTTTCGACTCTGTAGTTTCCTTACACAAATCATAAAACTGATAACAAACTTTGACTTTTCCTTGTTTTGATACTCAAGGGTAAGCTGGATCCTTGAATGTGAAAAATGATTTCCTTCACACTCAGTCTCAACTGAATATAACCAAGATTCAAGTCAAATTAACTGTTTTTATTTGTTGCTTTACTTACCCTGGCATTTAATTTTGTAACTGACTTGCTGTCTTTAAAAACATAAAAGCCCTTATAAGTTTTACTTAAAGCACAAAAACATAATTCAATCACTGGATGTACTATAAATTGAATCGATTGGTTTTCAAATTTTATATATATATAAACATTTCCATAATTAACAAAACTTCTAAAAAAATACCTCCTTAAGACTATGATAAAACATTGCTATGAAAGGGAAGAAATTTATGACAAAATGTTTTATTCGTTTTCAAGCAATTATTTAAAATATGATTTCAGCACCACTGTAAACAAACAGTCGATTAAATAAGAAGTTTGCATTTTCTAGTAAAAAAATTATAGCATTGATCTTAAAGTTAAACACATTACGATATTTTCAAAAACGTGATAGTGCAGTTGAGAAAGAAATACTCATCATCAGATAAATTATCGATAGTAAAGTCCTCTACAGGTCAGCCAGCTTGCCTTTGAAGTAAAAAGTGTCAAACACTGTAATTTGTAGAACAAAGTATTATAGTCTTAAAGGAGCTCAGCGCAGTGTTGTGATGTGAGTGATGTGAACATAAACACCTCTCACCCGATTGTTTTCATCATCAATTACAGACAGGATTCACAATCAACTACTGTAACAACCAATAACAATAATAACAATCACATTTTTTAAGTGAAAGACGAATCACACAGTTCATTCTCATCGTTCTCTTCGGGTTCGTTGCTCCGTACGGTCGCAGCTTTCGCGGCACAAACGGCCTTTCTAGTGTGACACGGACGAGTCGGCGTCTGATGCCGCTGCGACGTGCTGTGTGAAATGTTCCCCACGCTTTGACCCGAAGCGCCTTCCTGCCTCTTGTTCGGTGCTGCATGAATCCCCTTGTACAGTTTACAGGACGCCACCAGGGGTTTTCCTATGTCCACCTGTTGGCTTTCAGTGTGGCGCAGGTTACTGTCTGTGTGAGTGTAATGTAGATCCACCTTGATGACCATGGACTCCTATTAGCAGCAAATGGAAAAGAAAACGGATCCATTGTAAAGAACTGAGCAACTCATTTACAGAAATGGGTCGCATGTTATTGAGAGCATACCTTCAACTTCTGAAGAGAGCAAAGTCTCAGAGTGCAGTCTGGGTTATTATTATTATTAAACAGTAGCGAGTCCATCTCTTCTGACCGGCCAGGCCTGGAAAATATGTCTTCCACTGGCTGAGGAGACAAAGCAAAAAGGTTTACAAGCTTCATCAAAACACATGAGCACTTCTTTTATTTTTATTTTTTCTCAAATTCATAAATCAACCACAGGATGTCAGTATGGTTCGAGATTCTGTGCTCAGATGCACGTGCACCAAATCGCTTGCATTTCCTGCTTTGTCACTGGTTGCAGTGCGCTGGAAGTCCATATATGGGGAGAACTTCCTCAGACACGTTAGGCGGGGGCGTGAATGGTCAATGCGGCGACTGGCTAATGGAAACTCGCTGCATTCCAACACGCGCAGCGTGGAATTCATGACGTAGACACAGCTTCCAGGTTTTAAACCCAAACACTAACTTGAGGAGGCATTTACGAAAAGATAGGGATCAGATTTGTAAAAGAAATATGTGAGCGAGCTAAAACGTGACTTTCTGCACACTACGTTTGTACTGCTTTTTATTCCTTTTTTAAAAATTATTTTGTATGTTACTGTCATATTGTGTCATTTACATCAATATGCTGCTCATTTTGATAATGGTAAAGTTTGACAGAAGGTCTTTTGGCTTAAGTAAAGCTGAATACTTACAGGCGTGCTTCTAAGAGTGACAGTGCAGTCCTGGGTACGGTCGCCCACAGTCTTTATAGTAGCAAAAGCTACCAAGACATTTGAGAACAACGCTGAAAAGCTGACTTCCACTTCCACTCCGCAAGAAAAACACAGCAGTTTCTTCCGTGGTAACTCTAATAAAAAAGAAAGCAAAAACAGCCTAATGAGGACTTTTACTAACTCACATATTTATCTATAAAGAATGAACCATTTATTTTGCACAAAATGACCTCAGAAAGAATTTCCAGCGATTAACTGTACTTAAGAATAAGATTTTGTGTCATCAAGTCTGATGGGGGGGAAAAAAAGATCTGTGATCATTCCACAACATCAAGATTAAATTTTAGAACGGCTGATCTGAAGTCGATTTGAGGAAGTCTAATAAGGTCAAAAAAAGCTTCCTTCCATCAAACAGGAAAATGCCCTTTGCACAATGAGCTCCAGTTCCTTATTTTGATTTATTTAAAAAGAAATTACTAGACATTTTTTTGAATGATACTGTAAATATCACTTCATACCACAGTGTCTGTACGTGGCTTGTACAAGTTATGTTGTAAGAGGTGTGAACTGAACAGTTTCCTTTTTCAGCTCGAGGGGACAAGAAATAAATGAAACCGATGGAAAGTTAATCATGTCTGATGTATATCTACATATCACGTCATTAGCAGGAGTTTTTTTGGTTTTTTTACCCTCGGGAACGTAAAGCAGGATAAAAATCATTGTGGGCTGTGGGTAATTCGACCCACTCACCATTTGCCTGTCTCCAGCAGACATCGCGTAGGTGTAGCTCCTTTGTGTGGCCAGTAGTTCGAACTGTATCAGTGAGGGATCGAGGTTCCTTCATGGTGTGTTTAATTTCCACCGCCTGCTTGCCTTTGATGAGGGGATCTTTACCGAGTTCTGGGGTAGAGAAAAAGGGAGAAAGTACAAATGAACAGGATGGCAAGACCACAACTTCCCGTACAAACTTCCAGGTCTGCTCTGAAGAGTTTTGCGAAAGTCCGCACCAGCGGCAAAAAACAGCCGTAAATGTTTAAATGCTAATTTTACCCCTCACGCTTTCAATCATGGAGCTGCCTGAGTTTTGCAAAAACAGAAAGCGAGGTGAGTGAGTTGGGAAAAAAAAACAAAAAACAAACAAAGGTTCATCATATTCACTTGACTAAAATTGAGGAACTTGGGGAAATTTGAAAAGTATATGCAATTTTCAAAGCTAAATTCTTTGGAGGGGAGGGGAAAAAACAAGTCTTTAAAAGAATCCACACACTGGACTTATTCGAAATCCTGACAGTCGTTTGAAAAAAGACAGTCAAGTGACAAAACAAGGTTTCAAAACTTTTGATGCTTTGCTTTTGAGAAGATTTAATACAGCAAAAACATTTTACTGCTATGAATACCTCCTGCCAATTAAGCTATACCTAATTACTGCCCACAATGCCGCTTCAAGTGATAAAATCCGTCTTGAAATACCTTATAAAAGAATTGTACATTTGTTCACCCAAGTAAATCCTTGTGGATTTAGACGAACATGCCGTCAGTAGGGGGGCTCGTCGTACTGGAACTGATTTGCAAACGACCCCATGAGAGCAGCGCGGGGGGGGGTCCGAACGTCAGAGCAGCTGTCTTGCTCTCTGCAGCTCTCGGGTTTCTTGCTGTTCTCAAGCCAACAGTGTGAATTTCAAAAGAATGAGGTCACATGCTAATGGTACCTCGAAAATGTATTTCCCCAGAGACCACCAAAAAAGACAAACAGGCTTTCAAGACAGGAGAACTTGTTAACCTCAAATCCCAGAGCAGTCACCACTGCACTTCTGAACACCTCAAAAAAAAAAAAAAAAACCAATGTTAAAATGAGAAGTAAGTGGTCATAAAACCCGCCTCTGCTCCATCCACCCCACCAAAGAACAGCCTGTTCCTCTCAGCTCTGGTTGTTTTGGAATAACATTCAGAAACCGAATAGAGAGAAAAAGCAGCCAAGGATTTACTCACAAGTTCACTCCGAGCCTTATATATAAAGTTCAAATGTGTCAATTTTATTATCTTCCAAAAAAGTATTAATTTTAAGAGATATTTTTAAATCACACAAAAAAACTACACCTGTTGTCACAGCCATAATAGATTAGGCTGGGATGATGTATTTGCAACTTCTTTATCAAAGTCAGAATGCTACTTTTTATTTATTTAATTTTTAGACACTTACCCTCAGACACTTTCTCTAAGACATGTGTGACTTTGTCTGGCTGTAGGATGTGCCTGTTCAGGTACTTGGTGAAGATTCCTGAACTCCTGCCCCCGTCCTGGACCTCATACGCCTCAGCGTCCTCACATCTGAAAGAGTCCGTGACGGAACAGTCAAACCACTCACGCGTCACAAAAAACTTTCAACTCTACATCATGGCGAGTAAAATAAATGCTCCTGTTCAGAAATAGTCTTTTCAGTTTTAACAGAGCAGTACATTAAAATAGACTTACGTGCCATAACCATAAACAGTGTTCCCATTCGGTCCCAGGGGCTCAATAAACGACGGTATGCGATGCCGGTTGTACCTGGGGAACATTTTTTTAGAAAGGATCTACATTACTTGCATTGTAATAGTTTACTTTGTTTTTTTTGTAAAACAAAAATTTCCCGTCCGTCACTTTTCGGTTCAAAAAGCAGACAAATGTCTGAGCGCATTTACCATTTTCTGCAGGTGTCCAGCAGTATAACGCTCAGTGCAGTTTGCCTTTCTTGCATTTTGAACATAATCCTCTGCACACACACACAGTTTATGGTTTGGTACGACTGTGGAGCATCGACTGCGATCAAGTAATTCCTCCCAGCGTGCTCATACCCATGACCCGCATAGTAGAAAAGGCCTGTCGAAGACAAATAAACAACACATCTACTATGAAAAAAAAGAATAACTGCTTTGCAGAGGTTCGACAAAACAGGACTGAATGAGACGTAATCAACCCAGGTCACACAGGGAAGCAAAAAGATCCCCGATTGTTTTTAGGGGAAATTTTAGGGGAAATTATTCTTCATAATATATATATATATATATATATATATATATATATATATATACGTGAACTCTTTCTTCCTTATCGACCCACTCATATCTATAAACAACTCAAGAGATAAAAATACACACTAGTAGACACAGGACATAAAAAGAGAAGTTACACGCAGCACTGCACAAGAACAAAAGAAAAAAAAGATTCACATCATTAAACAAGTAGCTGTCATAGAAAGACACTCCCTGAAATACTCACCATAAACTCCTCTGTCCAGGAGCTGAATGAACTTGTCGATGGCAGCCAGCATTTCCTCCCTGGTGAGATCCAGCAGGGAAACGACTCTGAAGCCAAGCTGCTGCAGCAGGTTGGCCAGCTCATGTACGTCCACAATGGGCGCCATTAAATTGGGGTAGTTGGAGTAATTCAAGTTGCCAATGAGAAGGGAAACCTTATCAGTGGCTGAATGAACGATTAGAAGAAGAAAAAAAAAAGAATTTACTTATAGCAACGCATGCTACAAAAGTTGACAAAGATTTTTGTTGTCGTTTTCCCCCCATAAAACTGTACCTGTGAGTGCTGGAGGAGGAAGCAGCTCCGGTTGCACTAAACGGCATAAACAGAGGCACAAAATTAACATGTGGGAACAGCACCTGAACCAGCACAGAACTGCCTCTGCCCTGTACGCCCTTACAGGTAAGTTAAATTCTCATATTTGTTGTGATAGTCACTGCCTTTGAGCACAACATAGGATGAAACGCTGCGAGACGTAGTTTCACTTTGCATCACTTTCCTGTTGTGTGGCTAAGGCTATTTGGAGTCTAACAACTTCCTTTTCAGTCTTCAGAAATAGGAAAGTACCCTCAGCACAGTGGAAACAACTCAAAAGCCTCCCAAGCTAAAAATCAGTAGAATAGGAGGGTGAAGAAATTCTGATTTTTCTGACACCCAAGAGGAAAATACAGTGCTGAAAGTTGGACAAAGACAAATTTTTTACACTTCTACTTAGGACTTACTGACGTCAACATTGACTGGCTCCGTCCATTTCTCCTCCAACACGTTAGAGATAGAGCACAGATAGGATCCTTCATGTTCAGCCGTTACATCATTAATCTGCAGGTACGATAAATCATATCAGTCTGTGGCCAGATCACAGTTTTGGTGAAAGATTAACCGGGCTTTCGAATGAAATCATAGTCACTCAGTCCGTGAAACAGCACGGTAAATAATGACACTGCGTAAGTAAGCGCTATCGGCTGTAAGGTAGGTAAACACTCCCTTACCTGCAGGGTGTCGCTCATGTTATTCTGCAGCGGCTGGCCATTTCTGTACCACTGATAGCGTGGAGCCGGGACGCCAAAGGCAGCACAGCAGAGAGTAAGTTTCCCACCTTGTCGAACTGTCTGTGGTTTGGGGTTGATAACGATGTGCGGCTCACCCTGCCAGTCTGTTGGCAAACCTGGACAAAAAACAACCAAAAAAAAAGCATAAATTGAAAACCCCAGCAATAAACTAGTCATAAAAAAAGGATTTACTCCGTGACGAGCCAAGCAAAAAAAAAAATGTAAACACTGCTGTTTAAGAAGCCCACGTGGAAGAACGTGTTTTATCAAAACAGGTCTCTCTCGTGAACGAGATCTTGGATCTCAACGGGACAACCTGTATAAATAAACAAAGAACGTCACAGTGCATTTTACCTGACTTGTCAGTGTTCAACACCTTCACCTTCACCCATTCGCTGAAGGTGCAGTTGTTGGTGTGGTCATTCACTCGGCAGACGAAGCGCTGAGTTCTTACAGCTTTGAAGGTCCAGTCTGGTTGAGTGCCGCCGGGCACCTTGAGGAGGGAAAGACAGACTTGAGCGAACTCGTCTGCTTGTCGAAATGCCTCGCAGAACAAGCAAAGCTGCGGCTTTACTTATTCTGTGAGGCATTTCGACAAACAAAACTTTATATGCACATTACATTTCACAATCATGTTTCACAATTAAACGTGATTGACTGTATTTTTTTATTTTTTGCTGTGCTTTAAAAGAAAAAGGGGATCTACGCACTTTGACATAATTTTCCTTCTCCTTCTCAAAGAACCACTGGTAGTTCAGGATGCCTCTCCCCTCAGCTCGGACACTCAGGGTCACCTTATGGTTCACAGGTACGCACGCAGAGACAGGATGGCGCACAATAACCAGATCTAAGACAAATAAAGACACAATCACAGTCATCTGAAATCAGCCTGACTTTAAAATTAAAAAAAGAGAAGAAGCCCAAATAGCTGCGGTAGAGAAGGAAAAATAATAATAAGAAGAAGAATACATAATAATACACACCTTTGATCATTATTTGACTAGGCTTGGGATGAGATCCAGTCATTTGTGCATTTTTGTCTTCTTATAACAGACTGTAAAATAATAATAAAAAAGAGTTTACACACCCTTTATACACAGCACACACACACATAAAAAACAGCATACACAAGCAGAATGAATAACAACCCGTCTCCTGCCCTAACTTCTCATTTCCAGAGAAATGCGCTTTCATGACGGCGCAGCGCAGCTCCGACACATTTGTTTGTTCTGTTGCCGCCGCTGGAAATGAAACAGTAAGATCCCCAAAGTAAGATGTCTCAGTGATACCTGCCGTCAGCCTCGCACCAGATGAGCAGCTGCCGGACCTCAGCCAGATTGTGTTTTCCCTCTTCAGACTCATTTACCTTCAGATATGTAACTCAGACCAACTCTTCCCCCTTCCCGGAACAGGACGCGCATTTACCGGCGCGCCTGTAATACGGGAGCACCCAGAATATCAACACTGAATCCTCACCAACTACAGGCTCAAAATTTATTTATTCCTATAGGAGTTAAATCAAATTACACTTCGCATTAAAAACATTTGGGCAGATGAGGTCGGTTCTTGCCATGGTGTTGTAAATCATCTGGCAGGAGACGCGATTGGAGGCACTATTTTAGCCATTACGGTAACAAAAAATGTCCTTTTATTTTATTTTTTTTTACTGCTGGCTGCTCAACCTCCAACTGGGGTCAGAGTGACCAAGAGTTTAGGAAGGCAGTAAAGCGGTTTCATAACTGAACAAAAGCTTACACGAATTCCTTTGCGATACAGCAGCAACAAGTGGACATTTCCAAGCATGAAGTAACAAAAGCCATATCGTTTACAAAAGAAGACGGATTAAAAATGTGGATTTAGCCTTATTTAACAGCCTTTATTCGGTGACTTCCTGCCCAAATAAAATTAGAGTAATATTGTGCCACTGTGAAAAGAAAAAAATGACTCTGCCACTTTATAAACTGAGAGTCTTAACCTTGAAGAAATGAGGATTTTCTGTTTACAATTGACCTGATATTGAAAATGTTCAAAATGATCTAGTCCTCATAATTTACATATAATCAATTATGAACCTGTGCACATATCAGATATTTCTTCTAGTCTAAATTATAGAAACTATATCTGTTTTTGAAAACAATCATCAGAAATAAACAAACCTCCTGTTTGTGCTTGTAAATGAGACATTTTATGTTTGTTTGTTGAACTGTAATAAGAAGTCCTGATAAGAATTTTTCTTTTTCTGAGCGTCATCGCCAAAAAAGATCACCAGTGACAACAGCTTCTAACAATGTTGTCTAAAAACACTTTGATTTAACCCAGTTCGACTCTAGATAGAACAAGATTTTCTCATTAAACAAAACAATCGCAGAAATAAAAAAAATTAAAAATGGCACATATAACTAACGCATATTTGAAATAAAGTAATAGATTTGTTGTCCTGTTATGAGTAATAAGAGGGACACTGTGGTGTGACCATATGTTGCAACATGAAGGGAAGGGAGTTGTCCTAAAAAGCCTAGAGAAGCTCAGGGCATAAACAGCTAACTGTCCTTGGCTCGATCATAAACCATATTTCACAGACATGTTTTCCAAGTCCACCTTTCATCTCGTACGGAAGGAAATGTTTCTTTCCAACCAGCTTAGATTAATTTTATTTAGATTTTTACATTCTGACTTTTGATTTTTTTTTAAAATAGAGACACTTAGTAAAAATTTGTTCAGGTTCAAATAATTTAATGTTAGATTTTAACGCCTTTGGAAAGTCTAAAGTCTAGTTTCGGAAAATCTGATGGGCTCTTGCACCTATTTGTGGGCCTGCTATAAATAGCACCCTGCTGGCAACAGATGTATGTCTATGATAGGCGGTTACTGATTTTCCTCGCAGACTCTGGCTCCAAAGCACCACTGACAACATCTTAATGGTAAGCTGGACAATATAACGTGCTTTACGATGACAAAGAAACCCTTGAGCTGTGATCTTGTTGCGTACAAGTGAATAACAGATTTATGTTTGTGTCTAACCACTAACAGCTCTTCCACAACCTGATAGCAGACACTATTTATATCTTGCTCTAGTCTGAGAGCTTTGCCTGGTCAGAAAGGACGTTTAGTCTCAACTTTGTGTCTGAGCTGTGTATCCTGTGTGAAGTTTTTGCATTTTTTTCGATAACTTCTCACAGGTCTTTCCATCATTGTAAAGTGTTTATTTTTAATTCCATGGGAGCTTTTACATGGACAGCATTCCCCCCCCCC
>NC_051440.1:14720255-14789582 GCF_001649575.2 Kryptolebias marmoratus | reverse complement strand
CCCCCCCCCCCCCCCCCTCACATTTCTTTACACAGCAGGTGATACAACTGTCTGGGATTTTATCTATTTTTTGTGAATCGCCTTAGTGGACATGACTTCCAGGAGGCCAATGACTCGCTCGTTTTCTGGCAATGGGAGATCAAGCAGCTTCAATGAGGAGGACGGCAGCTCTTCCAATGGCCGTCCAGAAAGCCGCAATACTTATCTGTCAAACGTTAGGCCTGAAAACAGGTAGGTAACTTCCATCTGTCTTTGTTTGTTTTGCAGAAGTTTTGTTCTTTAAAAAGCTTACCTCACATAAAGCACCCGTGTCAGGCATATCAAGTTAAAACAATCCTATAATTTTGCAGTAAAAGCAGAAATTAAGAGTCAAAGATCTTTACCACAGTGTCAAGTACATCACACGGTTGATGGAAAAATCTGTCTGTTTCTAATCTACAAGCTATAAGGATGACAAAGTTTTGTTTTTGTTTTGTTTTTAATAAGAGGATGGAAGTTAGGACACAGTTACGGTCAGGTGGGTTCCATTGCTACAGATCTTATTTATTCACTGACGTTCCTCCATTTGCCTCCTCTCTAAATAGCTATTCAAGGTATTCTCACTACAGGCCGTCGAGGTAATCCCAGCTTTAAAACACTCCTCTCAACTAACATGTTAACCACATACAGTAAAACTGGTTTATCCCGAATGACACCATCCCACGTTTTAACTGTAATGTCCAGTAGTGTCTTTCCTTTAGTGATTTCTCATTAGTGGTCTACATTGGTTTCACTGATGGATTGATGCCTTTGGTTTGCTTGACATCTCACAAGTTTCTGTGTCACTTTTTCACAACGCCGTCACTACTAGAAACTCCCATTAACGTCTTGTTTAAGAACGTTACTTGCGTGTACTGCACCAAGGTGAAGAGGTTACGGAGACAAATGAAAGGACACGTTAAGGCTGTCTCACGCTCTCTAACGCATCGGCGTTTCTTTCCAGGAGCACATTGTGCAGCGTCATGGCTCAGCTCACTGAGGACATACAGCCGTCATTTGAGACCACGCTGAAATCAAAGGCAGTGTCAGAAAACTGTAATGTCAAATTCATTTGTGTGGTATCAGGTAAGCACAGTTCCTAATCTGCTCGTTGTTTGTTTGGGTAACTGAAACCTCTCGGATTGAAGAGATAGGCAGACACAGGATGTGACTAATATGAAAACAAAGGAGAGATTTTACTTAGTGGGAACTAAATTCACTGCATTGCTCTGACTGAGTTGGTTCTCGTGCTGTACAGATTGTATTGTTTTTTGGTTTTTTTTAATTGCAGGCATGATTGTGTGGGTGGTTCTGCAGTGGCTGTTACTCCTTGTTACATCAAAAACATGATGCAACAGCCTCAAACACTCTGACATCACCATCCAAACTCTATTTGAGCCGAGATTAAGTGTTCAAACAGGCTTTCTTGTGAGAGCATTGTTGCACAAGCGATTCAAAATTTATACAATAAAATAGCATCCAGATGATTTAAGTATCTGAATGTTTTGTTAAATGGGCTGTACTTATAAAGCATATTTCTAGCCAACCAAGCACTTTACAACACAATCTGCCCTCATTTACCCCTCCGCACAACAGTCTAGTACAACT
The DNA here is from genome assembly GCF_001649575.2 of Kryptolebias marmoratus. NCBI lineage: Eukaryota > Metazoa > Chordata > Actinopteri > Cyprinodontiformes > Rivulidae > Kryptolebias > Kryptolebias marmoratus. The sequence continues at coordinate 14,787,956 of NC_051440.1, read as the reverse complement.
CTACGAAGCTAATCTGAATGAATCATTCTATAAAGACTAATCAGTACTTCAGATGGAGTACAATGGAGGCAATGAGGGGTTCAGTGTCTTGCCCAGGGACTTTTCAATATGTGACTGCTGCCAGGAACTGAACCTCCAACTCTTTTGTTGGCAAACAACTGCTCTAACCATTAAGCCACAACCGCCCACATGATGGTAGAGTGAAGCAAGAGATGGACTGATAGCTAGGAGCCTCCTCTGCAGTAATGAGGGTGTTGCTTCACTCCATCGTTGGTAATAATACTGGTCCATCTACATTCCAACCATCACCTATAGTCATGAGGTATGGATCATGACTGAAAGGAACAAAATTCCGAATACAAGCGGCTGAAATGAGCTTCCTTCATACGGTGGCCGGGCTTTGCCTTAGAGATATAGTGAGAAGCTCTGTCATCTGGGGGAAGCTTGGAATAGAGCCACTTCTCCTCCGCATCAAACAAAATCAGCTGAGGTGGGAGGAGGCCGCAGGGCAGACCCAGAACTCGCTGGAGCAATCTTATATTCTCTCTGGTCTGGGAACACCATGATCCCCCAGGAGGAGCTGGAGAGTGTGGATGGGGAAAGGGATTTCCAGGATAAGCGGATAAGCAGTGGACAAGGAATAGATGGATGGATGGATGGATGGAAAAAAAGTTTTTTTGTGGTGTAAAGAGTTTCAAATGTATTTATGAAATAAAATGAGGTAATTGTAGTGCATCTGTTCTGTAGGTTACCCTGTTCCAGAACTGAAATGGTATAAAGATGATATGGAAATGGATCGCTACTGTGGACTTCCTAAATATGAAATTCATCGCAACGGAAAAACGCATACTCTCCATATTTATAAGTATGTATGGAAGTTTTGCAATAAACATATATATAAAACAGAAATGTAGCTCTTTGTGTTTGTTTTGTAACTATGTCAGATTAACTTTAAAATGAATTTATTTATTTATTTTTCTTTATTTTTCAGCTGCACTGTGGACGATGCAGCAATCTATCAGGTCTCGGCCAGCAACTGCAAAGGTATCGTCTCCTGCTCTGGAGTTCTGGAGGTTGGTACGATGAATGAGTACAAGATCCACCAGCGGTTCTTCGAAAAGCTGAAACAGAAGGCGGAGAAGAAGAAAAGAGACTTGGAGGAGAAGAAGGAAGGCAAAGAAAACATTCAGAAAGGAGAACGGAGGAGTAGCCCAGAACATGCTCAGAGGAAATGCTCCGTTCCACCGACAGAGAAGGAGGCAAAGGTCAACCAGTCTCTGGCTGTAGAGCAGCCAGGAGGTGCTGTGGCTCCTAATGCAGTTAGCTCAGGAGTGGAAGATACAGGTGATTTGACATCTATGAACAGTTCTTTGGAGAATGAAGCTGCGTCAGAGGAAATGTTGGCTAAAAAGAGAATTAAGATGTCAAATGGTGTAGATGCTGAGGTTAATAGCAGCAGCAGCAGAAGCCATATCATGGGGCATGGAGGTGAAAACCATTATGATGGAGGAATCAGTTTAGCCCAGTTTTTGGCAGAGGCTCTCCAGTCCCAAGCTGCTGAGGAGAATCAGCTCTCACCTGAAGAGGAGAAACCTCAAGATATGGAAACAGCGGCTGTGGGAAATGATAAAGGCAAAGACACAGAGGAGGTGCAAGACAAGTTGAAAGAGCAGGAAAAAGAATTACAGAAACAACTTGAAAGAGAGAAGAAACAAGAAGAGGATTTAGCTACAGAAAGAGAGAAGGCTAGAGAAAGGCAAGTGGAAATGAAGCACACAGCAGCCCATGGCAAGCAGAGCTCAGAAGTCAAACATCACGGGAAAGCTCATAAGAAGGAGCACAAGGATCATGACCACCACAACATTCACACTTCCATCTCCTCGATGCTGCACACAGTTAAAGACTTTTTCTTTGGGAAGAGTAAGAAGGACTTTCACAGTCACACTGAGAATGAAGACAGAGAGTTTGATCACTCAGACTCACCAGTGCAGTCACCTGAATCAGACGTGCCACCATCGTTTCAGATGCGCGTGGAAAATAATAAAGCAGAGGTGTCCGAACAGCTCAAAGAAGAAACTCGACCTGGAGATAAAGCTCGGGAGCACTTACAAACTATGGATATAGAGCAACAGTCTGCATCAGAGCCACTTAAACCTAACAGTGAAGACAGGGCTCTGCACCCAGATCTCCAACCAGGTTTCAAACCTTTTCCCAAAACCGAAGAGGAATCTGCAGCAAAGAGAGTAGAAGAGAACGATGAGCCTGTGGAGGCCATGGAAGTCTCTGTAGAGCCAGAGAGCTGCAGTGCAGAGGAAGTGAGATTGCCTGAGCTTCAAGTTCACCCTGAGGTAAGTAGAGCGTTACTCTGTGTTATTCTGTGGTAGCGTTAGCTGCTCTTTCACAGTGATATATTAACTGGCTCTGTTTGCTGCATGACCAATGTCTGAACTATAACAGTCATGATGTACGAATTCGAGATTTTGCTGCTGACAAAGAAGCACACGACGATTAGTTGTTATTTTTACGGAACGGTGTGAAACAACTGAACAATACTTCAAAACACCCAATGTAATATCAGTGATCTACAACAACTGAAATGAGTCAGCTTAGAGCGAGCAAAAGCCGAAGAAAGCGCAGGGGAAATAGGGAACATGTAGATGTCTGTGGGGGTGGGGGATATTGTGCATCTAAAATGCACACTGAGATTGGATGCAAAATATTTTAGATGCCGGCTGTCATGAGTGGAGCACTGGTGCGTCAGAGATTATGATGAAACCCGAATGTCACAAATGGCTCTCTCGCGTTACAAACAGGGCTTTGCCTGACAGACGGCTGGACAGGTTGGATAAGCTGTAGTAGAGAATCCTGTTGCAGGTTTCAGCATGAAAGGAGGGCCTTGTCACACTGGACAGATTCCTCACTAACATCCCCCCCTTCGGTATCTTAAAATAAACCTTTACCTCATCGAGAGAAGAAGCTGGGCAGCAGTACTTTGGTCGTCTTGCTTTACACATCTGAGAATTGTTTCATGTCTGTCAAAACACTGCTATATTTGAGTTCATGCTCATTTAAATTTTCCCCAGACTTTTCAGTGTCAGCTTAAAATGTCTGATAAAGTTTTTCTTTTTACACAACAGAGCACGTCTCTTGCTAAGTTTCACACCAAGACGCAAATAAAAAAGCAACATTTAGAACTACACAGTCACTCAAGTTTTAAAGTTTGCTGAAATCTTTATATTTGATAAGATTTATTTTTTATTTTTTTGTTAAATAAAGTTGTATTCACCTAAATAGTAATGAGATATGATAGGCATCTGCTTATTTATTAGTTATTCTAATTTTTATATTCAGTCAAATGTGTCAGAAATTACAATTATATATACTTTTAGTTAAGTTTGTCTGAATAAAGCAAAAGTTCAAATCTTCTGAATTAGGGTTTTTTGAAAATGTTATGGATAGTTATTATCTACCTGTTGTATATAGGTTTTTGATTATTCTCAATTTGGAGAAATAGAGTTTAATTCTGACTGGACTGATGAGCTAGTCTGAGTAGGGACAAGACCAAAATGACTTGTTGACATTTTAAAATGTTATAACTATTCATAAGAACACTATTTAATAACCATCTATCATCTATCTAACTATCAGTTTCACAATACATGATTATTAACAAAGAATCGTACAGTTTTTTTGCAAGTAGCGGCATCTGCAGCTAGCGGTAGCAGTTTTGGTTTATCCTGGGAAAATCGTATTTGTTAGAATAACCATGTAATGCAAAATTGACTGTGATGTACGGCTTTATAAAACTGTGTTGGCTAAACTGCTTAGACATTTTTAAGAATGTTAGATGTTTTAAGGTGGCTGCTGATCGTTTCGGTTTTGGCCTCGCTCAGACTAGCCGTTAGCTCATCAGTCCAGTCAGAACTGAACTCTATTTCTTTTCCAAAGAGCTACTAACAAAAGACAAGATATTAATTGTTCATACCTTTCCACAGAACCCAATTTCAACCGATCTAATCTATCACTTTTAAAGTACTGAAAGTATTGAAACTGCGATAATGTGAGCTGATTTAAGATATTTTAAGCTAGATTAACGTGCTCCTGAAAGTGACACATCAAATGAGAGTTTATGAATTGCCGTGTTTGCCAATCAGCATGTGAAATATTGCACCACGTCTGATGGAACGGGGAACTGAAGTAAATATGTTTATTGAGCCTCTTGCTGAGTGATTTAATGTTCCTTCAGATGGAACGACAACAGATGAGTAACTGGAGGAAGTCAAAACGGTTAAGTGAACAATGTTTTCTCACATGAACGTGGCACCTATTTACACACGGGGTGGGTGTCAAACCAGGGCTTCATTTTTAGACTGAATGTGACACCAAGTTCCTTCTATTGAAAGAAGCAACTTCTTGTTTTCGTAGTACTCAAACATGACTGCTGGCCAAATGTCACGAGAAGGCATGTGGCTGAACAAGCCCTCAAGATAAAACCGAAAAACATATGAACACCAAAAGCAAGAAAAGACATAAACAACATATTTGTATTAGGCCTAAAGTTGGACCTACAAGGGCTAAACTGTAAATAATGCACCTATAAAACTGATTTTTAAGCTTATTCACATTTAAAACGAATATGTTGTTGCATGAATGTTATAATATAATAATGCTTTAATTACATCCCTTGCCCCCTTTACAGTCATTATATTTTTAATTTGCAGACTTTGTTTCCCAACACTTTGAAGACAGAGAAACTAGAGCAGAAATTATTTTTTGTTTTTCATGAATCGGTGCCCTCCATTCACTAATCAGCAAATACTTTGTGTAAACACAGTCAGGAGGGGAATTCCCCGGTTTGTGTTTAAAGAAGGTGACCACACAAGCCCTTTTTTCTCAGTGACTGTTGTTTCGTTTTGTGTTCAGCTGATGAAATCAGAGGTAAAACTGCTGTACGCGTAGGAGAAATACACTGAAAAGAAAACAAACTCGCTTGTTCAAACTTGTAAGCATTTCATTAGATCCATCTGTGGGCATAAACACTCGGTGTACACGTGGCACAAGGTTAACAAGCTTCCAGGAATAAACTGACAGGTAATGAAACGGAGGAGTTTACTGACCATCATCTCACACTTTACTATTTAATTACCTAATGATCAATAGTTTGTTTTTTTTAACTCTCCCATCCACAGTGTCATCCTGTCTGTTCAGATTATAAAGCTGCTTTGCGTCATGAAACGTGACAGGATCTGTCAGTGTTCATGCTCCTGTTGAAATCCTTGCATGAATATGTCACACACTGTAAGGTCATTCTTCTTAAAACTACTATCACATTATAAAATTGCACTTAATTACTTTGTTTTGTTTGTTTTTTACTGAAGTGTTGAGTTGTTCTGTAGATATCTTGTAGATAAATAATTAATAAATAATGTGGGGTTTTTTTAAAGAAGGTTGCAAAATGAACTATGTACTTTTTTTTTTACTTGTTTGCTTTCTAACAGGTTAAAGAGGAAAACTCTGAAGTGGTTTCTGTCCTCCAAGAGGGTCTGAAACAACAGCTGGAGTCAGATCACCTGCTAGTTACACAACAGGCTGAACGAGAAGAAGAAAAATCCATTGTGCCACAAGGCCAGGCCCCTGCTAATGAAGAATGCCCCCTCCCACCCACCTTTACTAAGTCAGAAGATTGCTGGATTCCACCTCATGGTGTCATCTCGACGACAGAGAGCCCTAACCTTGAAATAGAACTCATTGAAACTTCGCCAAAGGAGGAGATTAGTTTTAGAACGAGCGAAAAAGGAGAACCTGCCACAGGAGCTGGTCCCTCCGACAGCAAGTTATCTGAGGAACAGAAAGCTGAAGTGAGATTGAACAAACAGCCATTCTCGGATATAAACAGATCTGAGATTACTAAAATACCACCACCTTCACTTGAAGACAGATTCGAGCAGTGCGATTCTAAAATACCGGATCAGGTGCTTTTGCCTCCTGCTGCGGTGGAAGCATGTGGTGCTGAGAAAGATCAAATAGAGGAAGAGACCAAATGCACCTCATTTATTCATGAAATGAATGCAGGATTTCCTCCCACTGACATCTCAGGGGGAGCAGAGATGGGTGACCTAAAAATGCCACATAAGCACACTAATGTAGTTGTGGAAATAACAGAGGTCAACAATGGTAAAGCAAGCTCAAACACATCTTTTAAACAGAGTGAGGAGAGGGGTGAGTCAAAAGACATATTGAAATCTGCCCTAGATGAAGATTTGTTCAAAAGTTTAAAAGCACAAACTTTGAAGAGTGAAGAGAAAAATAAGAGTTTACAGTTAGAGTTTGAGACTGAAAAGAAAACTTCAGTGATGGTAGAGGAGTCTGATGAGTCAAATGGGCTTGAAGTAACACAAAGCAATGAAAATAATGCGAGTGAGAAAGGTTGGAGTGATGCTTCTCACAGAGGTAATATCCCATCAATCCAAATATCTACTATTGAAGACATGTCAAATATCAAACCATCAATGCCAGATTTGAGCTCAGTCGAGCAATTTATAATCCCAAAAATTGAAATAATGGAGCCGGAGCTTAAAGAATGCTCTTTGCCACTAAGCATTTTGGCACAAAACAAACCAGAACCACATGACTTGCAAAAACATGATGTAACTGATGAGTCAAAGAGGATTCTTCAAGACCAGAACAAAGCAGATTTTCCAGGATCGTCATCTTTTCTGACAGGAATGCCGAGTAATGATGACCTCTCACCTGAAGAAAAAGTTGCTCAAGAAATGCTTGAGACACAAAAACATTCAAAGAGAAGTGAACAGCTTCCTCGAATAGAGCATACATCAATTCCTGTTATAAATGTTTCATGTACCGATGACCTGGAGGGTAGTGCATTCAGGGGTTCATGTACAGAGCGTGCCTCTGAAACGCCAAGGGAGTCTCTGTTTGTGGTTCCGCCAATTTCTGTCACTTGTCATGAAAGCGATCCTGAACTTAAACTGCCCACTCCCAGCAAGACGATAGAAACAGAAACTTCAGCTGGCACGCAAAGGGGAACAAAGCAGAGCGTTGAGAATAGCACGAATCTTGAAATGTGCGAAATAAGTCAAGACTTTGAGGAATTATCTGAAAAGAGTACAAAAGAGAACACACCAGCTGTGCTATGTGAGACTCTGACACCAAAGGTCGGCGGGAATGTGCCAATACTCAATACACCAACAGAAGAAAGCTCAGTCCCTGAAAACTCAAAGCTGAAATCAATCAAAGATGCCAAAAATCCTTCATCTGTTGAAGATTTCCTTAAAAGCAAACCCTCTGTTGAGAGGCTCAGCTCCAAACCTCCAACATACCCCTCACTAAGTCCGTCCAGCCTTCGGAAATTTATGTCCAAAGCAGCTATGGACTCGGACAATGAGACTGCGACGAATGTCCCTGTGATCTCTGTAGACGATTGTCAAAGTGACAAGGCAGATGAAGATCTAAGCGGAGGCTCAACACCGACATCATCCCTCTCGTGTGAGAGCAGCCCCCGACTTAAACGCAGAGACAGCCTGACACTCATCCGGTCCGCCACGCCTGAGGAGTTGGCCTCCGGAGCTCGACGCAAAATCTTTCTCCCGAGGAGCAAAGAAGAAATAGAGGGAGCGTTGGTAGGTATGCTAGAAGCCAAGAAGGAGAACCCCTATATGTCGCCCAGCCAGGCTCGCAGAGCAGCACTGCTACAGGCGTCTACAGGACAAAAGACTCCACCAGTCGAGAGGCGCTCTCCTCTGATGGGTCGCAGGAAGGCCACCTTGGAAGTGCCAAAAGTTGGAGATGAAGCTCCTACAGGAGAGCCAGCTAGCACCAAGGAAGATGAGAAACCATCCGGAAAGAAGACAGACCCTTTGAAAGGTAAAGAATCAATCATTTTTTTCCATTTATTATTTTCTCTGAAGTTGCGAGGACAAGTATGTTTACCTTCCCTACCTCACTGTCTTCCTTCACAACAATCTGCCACCAGCTCCTCAGGTTATCCGTAAGATCAGGGGGGAGCCATTCCCAGATGCCTCCGGACACCTGAAGCTGTGGTGCCAGTTCTTCAATGTGCTCGGTGACTCCACCATTAAATGGTTTAAAGATGAGGAAGAAATACTAGAGGTGAAAAGAAGGTAACCCCCCCACACACACACACACTTACTGAAATATCAATAATTTACCCACATGCTAGTTCCAGTTATTACTAGACTTACCTTTTCCCACTGGTATTATTCTGACAATAAATAACAAGCAATAAAGCGACAAGTATTTATTTGGGCCTCAGAGTAAACCAGATGGTCCTCTGTCATTCTCACATTTTCACTGCAGAGACGACCTTCTCATGGGACTGTGTACTCCACAGCTGTGACACAGAGAGGTGAATCTCTGGCTAGACACATCAAGTGTAACCTGACACAATATTTTCCCATCTCCAGGGTGCATTAAAAGTCTATATATGTGCTAATGGTTGCTGTGTCAGCAGATGGCTGTCACAGAGCATGGCCATCTTTATCACAGTGGCACCTTGTGGCTGGTTAGTGTCATTTCACGTCTGACGTGCCTCTCAGGTGTTCAGGTGTTCATGATTGTGTGCTATTCCCTGTTTTTTTTTTTCTCCTTTAAGTGGAAATGATGAAACCCAAGTAGCGCTGGCGATCGTTCTTGCATGCAACCAAGACTGTGCTGTGTATGGTTGTACGATCACTAATGAATACGGGAGTGACACAACTGACTTCCTGCTCAGTGAAGACAGTGAGAGACAGAATCCATTTTTTAAAATCAAGTTTTAAAGCTACAAATTATATCAGTAACTATACTCATATATATTCTTTTGTTTTTGTTTTGCAGTTCTGTCTGAAATACTACTAAAAGATGACTTGGAAGGTATCTTTAGATACTTACGTATTGCATGTATGTTGAACTTTCTATAACTGTTTTCTCAAAGCAACTTTTCTTCTGTTTTCCCTGCAGTTGGAGAGGAGATAGAGATGACCCCACTGCTGTTCACCAAAGGCCTGGCAGACAGCGGCACCTGGGGTGAAAAGTACTTTGGCCGCATTTTAACTGACAAAATGCAGATCGGGGAGGGTTGCGCTCACAAAGCCAGCAGGGTGAAGGTGATCTATGGCCTGGATCCCATCTTTGAGTCCGGAAGCACTTGTATCATCAAAATTCGAAACCCCATTGCCTATGGGACCAAACAGGAGAGCAACCTCGCTGAGAGAAATCTTGATATTACAAAGCAAGTGAGTGTAATTGAATTTGCTCCCAATAAATGTCAAGCACATATAACTGCAATGCATCCTTCTGATTATTGAATTCATTGTTTTGGCAGGAATGCAAAGTTCAAAATATGATCCGAGAATACTGCAAAATCTTTGCAGCAGAAGCAAGAGTTAGTGACAACTTTGGTTTTTCGTTGGAGTAAGTGCCATATATCACACTGTACACTTATTAAAATATAAGACACTACCTGTGAACATCCCATTAATATTCTGCGCTGCTTGCAGAGTGATTCCTCGATATCTGATTTACCGGCCTGCAAACTCCGTGCCGTATGCTACAGTGGAGACTGATCTCCTAGACGGCTTTGTGAAGTATTGCACGATAGATCCCAAAGGCAAGCTGAGTTCACTAAACAGTTCAGAGCTGGAGCAGAAATGCTGCACCTTCCAGCACTGGATCCATCAGTGGACTCACGGCAATTTGCTGGTTACTCAGCTTGAGGGTAAGTCGCAGAAAGAAGGTCAGCATAAAGCCAACGATCGCTTGTTTTACCTGTGCTTGTTCGAATTACACATTTTAAAGACTAACTGGTTTGTTTTGATCTTTGTAGGAGTTGAAACAAAGATGACAAATATTAAAGTTGCGACCAAGTCAAAAGGGTTCGTATCTCAGTCTCTACATGTAAATATTCCTGTTTGCATGCGTTAAAACTGCAGTACAGAAACAGTGAGTTGCATCTTCTGTTATCAGATACCAAGGACTTACTGAATGTGGCTCCCCTGAAGTATTTGATCAATTCCTGACTCATCATCAGTGCAACTACTACTGTGGACTTCTTGGCCTTCGCCCGCTTAAGACTGCAGATCTGCAACAATCCACCAAGATAAAGGGCTCCAAAAGCCCCATGCTCAACCGCAGGATGAGCACCGGCAGCCCACAGGTCCAGAAAAAAGGACACAGCCCTCAGATGTCTCGAAAGGCTAGTACTAGCCCAAAGGTAGCGAGAAAAGTTCAAGAGGCAGAGGACAGTAAATCAGGTGGCAAACACAAGCCTGTAGAAACTCTTTCTGTACCTGAAATGAGGTAGGAAATAAGGCTTTTTAAAAATTCTGGTGCTAATAATTAGTGTTGCCTCTCTTTTTACAAGGTTGTTGACCTGATCTGTCAAAACAGTTACTGTGAATTTCTGTCTCTACATTACGGAGAGTCTTTTTCGGCTGACAGCTTTTATTGTAAGAGGTTTAAAAGAGACACTTACTGTAACTTCATTAGGCTTAAGATTAAACCTCTAAGTCACTTCTGACACTTGCCTCAGTCTTATCAGCTCCACGAGAGGACGAAACACGCTGTCCGAGCAATATGCCAAGGAAATCAAAAGGAGAAGTCAGCTTTCAGGTACCTGAAATAAGCATATAAGAAGAACTGTGCCTGACTGCAGCCACAGAATGTGTATGTACTATTAGTGAACATTGCATATTTATTTTTTTAGACTCACAACGGCCTTTGCAGCATTTCTTTACACATCGAAGTCAAGTTCACGCTGTGGAATGGCAGCACTGGTTTTAGATTAAAAATGTTTGCGTGCACTTTGTTTCTCACTTTATTTACAGCAGATTTTGAGTACAATAGTTAATTTATTACAGAGGAAATCAGATTATATTTTGGGAAATACAACTGGTAATCAACAAGCTGGAATGGGAGTACAAATACCCTTTTAAGCAAAACCTTGTAAATTAAGTCGCAGAGAGTTTGGGAACTTAGTCTGTGGAGTGTAAGATAATAAAATGTAAAGTAAAACAAACAAATTAACAAAAAAAAATGCAGGCTGAATTTTTAAGAACCTGTTGTTCTTCAAACTTGTTTCACGTTAACTGGAAAGATTTAGCAGAACTTTAGTAAGTATTTTTTTTAAGTTGGTCAGCTGTAAACCAAACAAAACTCTTAACTTTAGTAGAAACCAGTCTTGAATCTTAATTGCGATTCTCAGATTAAAATGTGTAAATGTCAATGTGTGGACACTGAAACTGCTCAGCTCTGAGTTTGCAAAAATATTCCTGGTTAAAAAGCTACAGAGGTCATAGTCCTATTACAAAAGCCCTCTAAAGAAGTGAAAATAACTCTCAAATACTCTTCTGGAGTAAAGTCACGGTTATTTATTAATGAAGTTTACAAATGAATAATCATTTGTAAACTTCAGTGGGTGTTCATTGATTTTCCCACAAGGCATGAAGGTAAATTATTAATAGAAACACAAAGAAAGGAGGAAAGTTTTAGATGTAGTTGAAATGTTTTTTTTTTAATGACTACATAAAGTCATATTGATTTTATGTGTACATAAAGTCAAAGGGAGAAAAAAACATCTGATAAAAATGAATAAATACTTGTGAAAAGTGTGTGAACAGCTGAATGAGTTGAATATATCTGTTAGCAATGAGTGCTCTCTTTGATATGTTACACCATGTTAATTGATGCTGTTCTTTTTTTTAATAAACATGTAAAATCAAATCCAAGGATGAATTTTATTGGTATATATTTGCAAAAGTTTGACTTTTTCTTTACAATTGTCTATAACATTTCAGAGTGTTTTATTTTATTTAAAATATTTACATTCTCCAAAGTGCGCATGTCTGAATATTTTCTAGTTCTTGTGATGAGTCCTGCAAATCACCGGCTTTAAATAATTTAAATTAATGAACCATATAATACATGAGAGATACCATAATCTTTGAAAAGACAAACATATATGCTTTACATTTTGCAATAAATGTGATACAAACTGTGTATACAAAGGTATGAAACAGACTCTAGGCCTTGTGCAAAGAAATGTTAAATGCAGATGAATTGTTCCCATGGTCCAATAGATCGTATGTGTGCCTCTTCAGGGAGACGCACTTATTTATCCTTATATTGCATGGTTTTAAATGTGCCTTATACTGCAAAAAAAAAAAAAACAACAAAAAAAAACATTGACACTATGATAAATCTGTATGATTGACTGAAAATTAAGCTTACTATCTATTTTGTGTTGTGCTAAATCTGGTTACATTATAGGTTATTTACTGGTATATTAAATAAAAACCTCAAAAGAGTGCAGGTCTCATCAAGCTGACAGAGATTCCTGACAAGTTTGTTCAATTATTAAAAGGTTGGAGACTTTGAACACCCCTGTATGCAAACCACACGTGCTGTTCTCCGCTTACGGACAAACAGGCACATCAGGAAGGCCACAACACTGACAGCATTTGGAGAAAAACACTGTGACGTTTGCGACCGAACTCCACGAATCTTCAAACCAGATGGTCCCGTTGTTTACGGTGCTGCAACAGAATATCATTTGACACGTCAAATGCAAATGCTGCGGAACCAGAATGCAAAAAGGGATACAAAAATCTAATACTCTAATCTAGCATTAATGTTGCTTTGGTATTTCCGCCGTCAGAAATTATAACTGTTAATGCATACCTTGCAAATAAGTCTTGGCAGCATTGTTGAATGTTTCCATCTGTGGCGTTGAAGGCAGACACCCTAAATAGCTGTACACAGTCAAGTGGAGGAACAAAGAGAAGCCCTGGAAAACAAAGTAATGGTTAGCTTATTCAATCGCTCTGGAAAATGGCTCAAGAGATATAAAAATAGGAGTTTTACCTGCAATGCATGCATTGACAAGAGAAACACAAGTCCCAGTGATCATTGCTCTCAGCACCAGAGATGAGATGTCACCTCTTCTTGATGGACATATAGCAGCTATGAGAAAAGACAAAACACTTAAGAATATGATCGAAAAAACTGAAAGTGATGTATAAAATGATACTCACACAGGCCTCCAATCACAATTCCCAGTGAGCTGAAATTGGCGAAGCCACACAGAGCATAAGTTGTGATTGTTTCTGATCGGACCTGAAATGAGAAAATCTGTTTGTATGTTTGAATTGTAAAATGATTTCCATTCCCGTTTTGGTGTGAAATTTAACGCCACTGGCCTATTTTTTTTAGCTCAGAACTTTTCACTCACAGATATCCACTGTCTTTCACCTCCTATTACTTCATCAAGTCCATTGAGTCTGTTGGCTTTGAACCCAGATAGCTTCTCATAAGCCACAAACTCGTTGAGGAAGAGCTTTGTTCCAATGAGCTCAGCCACCGTGAAACTCTCCTCATACGGTATTCCCATCATGAAGGCCACAGGCATGAACACATAGGAGCAAATTAACTACGAGCACAAAAACAGATATGGTTAAGGGCAATTTGCTGAGCAGATGTATTACATTCACAAAAATGGCAAAATGTAACTGTAAAATACAGTGCCTTGAAAAAGTAGCCACACACCTTGAACTTATTAGCATTTTCTCATGACACAAACACACAATTTCTAAATATTTTTTTTTGGGGGGTATCTGATAGAGCAACACAAAGTAGCACATGATTGTGAAGTGGAAGAAAAATTATATATTTTTTAAAAAATTTACGTGCATTTGTTGCCAGCCCTCTTTACTCTGATACCCCTGACTAGAACCCAGAGCAAATCTAGTCAATAAACAGAGTCCACCTGTGTGTAACTTTATTTTAGTGTCATACAGTTTTACTCTGAAGGCCTCAGAGTGATTAGTGATTAAATGGCATCATGAAGACCAAGGGACACACCAGACAGGTCAGGGTTAAAGTTGTCGCCGCAAAATGAGGAAAAGTTCACGGGGTATGAATACTGTTTTAACGTGCTGTGTCAATTTCGTCACTTTGAAGAAACAGAATTTAATTTTGACTGACCTAATAGCTAACATAAACAGACAAAGTGGATTGCTGCCACCTTAAAACAACTCTAATCTGAAAGGTGTCTGAGCAGTCCATGCAAAGCACCATTTTCACTTTACACAGTTCATTGTGGCAGAAATAAAGTCGAACTGTATTCCTCTAAACTGAGGCTGTGCAAAATGTTATCTGCAACAGGTAAAATATTAACTGTTCATAACCTTTAAACAGAACCCCAACTAAAAAAATAACATTGTTTGAAGCATTAAAGCAGCACAAATCTGTATTTTCTTACCTGAAAAGTGATTTCAGGATATCCTACCATACCTCCAAGCCACCTCAAGGCCTGATTTATGAATTCAAGTATAGCAAGAAATGCTATCAGATTGGCAGCAATGTTAGCAACAAGACCTATGGAAGCAGATGCACCACTGCTGGCAGCCTCCAAAATGTTCTGATCATCCCTAGAAAGTAACACAAAAATACGGCAAATTAAACCAAAGACGTAAAAAAACCACGCAACACAATTTGAATAAATTACATTGTGTGCACAGACCCACAAGACACTTTGATATTTTTCTCTGAAGTAAAGTGACTCTCCTCCGTCTCGGGGTAAGACAGCTTAGAGATCGCCAAAGCACAAGGAGCAGCCATTACCGAGGCTGATATCAAGGAAGATGCATCAATCTGTATAATATAGGTTAAAAAAATACAAAAATTCACTTTACAGATAACAGTGCAAATGATTTGATTTACACACTGACAAAAACCATCATCACATACTGTATTAAATTATTGTTTCCTGTTTTTGGCATCCAGATGAGCTGTTATTTGTATTATAAGCTGATGTCAGCAAATATTAGTCCTCATTTTCTAAGTTTTACACCCTTTCAACTTCCCTCCTACATATTTAGGGTCAGAAAAGATGTAGAGTAAAACATAACCCTTCACTGAAGAGAATATATACTTGTTTGAAAAAAAGTTAGTTATTTTTTAATCACCTAATTGTGTCTTTAATCCTCTGGCAGCGTTTTTGCGACTTTGAACTGAACATTTTGGACCAAAGAATAAGCCTTTAAAAGTGCTTTTGGTTCAACTCTTTGCAATTTAGTTGTCAGTAAGGCTTTTTTTTCAGTTTGTTGTTCTTCTAAAAAGGAAAAGTCTTATCTAAATTAACTGCTTTGTGTTTCCATTAGGCAGGAGAGAATGATATGTTCTGAACAAAAAGATTTCTTATTTTGTTCTTAAACTTTATGCCCTTTGATTGGTACACACACACTGTCATCTACCTCCTCTCTGGCACTTTTTTTACATAAAAAAAAGTTCATCACAGTCTTTTGAAGTCATTTAGAATACTTGCTCTATACTAAATTAATGCTTTTAGCAATAAATACTCAGTATTTTACATAAAAAGCACCAAATTTATCAATGATATATAACTGGATGTAATGTGATCTTGTGGCCATTTGGCCACAAGATGCCCCACTTTTGCTTCCTACCTAATTAAATTGATTTACTTTTAATTAATTTTCTCAGTTACTACAACACTTTTATTTGCTAGTTTAAGTTTTGGTTTAGTTTTTTGTTTTTTTTTCCTCCACTGTAAAGCATTTTACACAAAATGTATTGTTATAAATAGGACAGGTATTTAATTAAAGGAAAACGTTTTACCTTTAGTGTGAAGAAATGCAGTTGCTTTTTTATGCCCAACACACCTCTTTAAGTTGAGTACTCTTTAAGTATGTTATATAATAGTATGAAAACAGATTTTTCTCACCCCAAACGAGATGAATGCCCCCATGACACTGCCCGCTATGGTGGCAAATCCACCCGTCATAACAGCATGGATCTCAGATTTGGTCATATCCTTCAAATAGGGGCGAATCAGCAGCGGAGCTTCAGTCTAATTCAGACAAACACACATAAAACAATGACGAACACATAGTAACTTTAAGTTTTTGCTTTTTAGAGTTACTTGTAATTGCTTTCTCTAGTCAGAAAACATCTTGATTCTTTATTTGAATAAAACAAAAAGAAGAGTGGCAAAGTGTTGAAATGACATGAGGTTTTGTTCAGAGTACCTGCCCAACAAATATATTGCCCGCCACACTCAAGGTTTCAGTGGGTGAGGTTCCCAATGTTATCTGCATAACCCATGAGATCTGTGTGGACAAAAAAAAAAAAAAAATGAGTCACAGTAAATCGTTGTACGTGTAGTGCAGCACACACCCAGTCCTTCAGGAACTTCTGTGAGGCTTTGAGGGACACGCTTTACCTTCAAAATGAGCCACTGCATGATTCCTAGAAAATATAGGACTGACATCACGCTGCTAAAAAACACAACAATGGGCAAGGCCTGAGGAGGAACCACAAAGCTTCGTTTAAATAACTTCCAAGATCAATATGAGGTCTTCTGTGCCTGAATTCACTTGTGCACTTACTTGAAAAGCAAAAATGTTGGCAATCAAGTCATTACCAAAAACAAATGATGAACCCGTTTTAGTGTAGTCCAGGAAAACCTGTGATGACACGGAAAGAAAAAAAGTTGGGTGTATTATTTAGGGGGATTATTCATTTTGCCAATCCATGAATATAAAAGTAATTAGTCGTTACATTTAACAACAGCAAACTAGGTTACAGCTCAGTAGAGATAGTGGGTTGAACTACACCTTAAACAGTGATTAAGAAATGCAAGTTCACAATCTGCTACCTCAACCTTTGGATGGATTATAAAGTTGCTCTAAAGATAAGCATATATGATCCATTCAGCTAAAAGGTACTGGACAGTAGTAAGTTAGAAACTCTAAGCAAATAAAGTCTGCAATGGGGAAAAAGTGTGTTTAAAATGTTTTAGAATGTTAATAATATAATGGGGTGTCCTTTTAATCATTTTATTGAACTTAATATTTGATCAGTTGTTTGTTTTTTAAAGTGAATGCTTGGTATGTCTGATAAAAAATGTCTGATAGAAAGACAATAAAAACATTTTGTATGTATATATGTGTGTGTGTGTGTATATATGTTGTACCTGCACTTGTTTTCCAAGCCAGTCAAAAGCAACAAATCCAGGCTGTGTTCTTATAACAAAAAGGCCAATACAGAACTGCAACCCCAGACCCCAGAACACTGGTCTCCATGATACCTAAAAGAAAAGGAAGAGAGGGTAGCGATGCATAATACTTGCCTCAGTCATGTGTGGGTTTATGTGCCAGCAGTGTTACAAGTTGGTACAGTCCACTTTAGGGGGTTCTGAAATTATATCATTTTTCTATCTTTATATTTGATAAATACATTTTAAAGATGTATGAATATGGGCAATATGGAATATGGAAACTCAACCCCCTCTAACTGTTGTTTTTTACTTATTTCAGGGGAGTACAAAACTTGATTAAGGGAGTCAAACCCTTCCTTTACCTCCCATATTTTGAACCATGTGTATCAGGCATGTACCTGGTTTCTTACCTTGTACGTACCGGGTACTTACTGGGAACATACTTGGTAGTTACTGGGAATGTACCCTACCTGATATGTACCTGGCACAGACCAGGTACGTGCCAACTGTATTATGCATTGCTACTACAAATAAATGATTAGACCAACAGTGTGTCTGGGAGTTTCCTTAAATTACAATGTTATTAAAACAGATAAATCTTAAAACGATAGAGGCACCAGTCCCAGTGAAATCCAAAGTGTAAGATAAGCAGACAGGGATAACTGGATTGATAATAGCCAAACGCATTTCAAAACAGCTGTAACCTAAGAGGCTATGCATTCCTGATTAGAGTTTAACTCAGAGTAAAACTCACCATTGCCCTGTGTGCTGAGAAGAGGAATAAAAGCACAATAAATATGCACACGCCCCCAAATGAGATAAGCTGCTCGGGACGCTGTCTCGTGTCTAAGACGAGCCACAACACAAGCAGGATCAACACTATTACAATGAAAACCCTGCAAAACACAAGAAAAGCAGCACTGATGAACAAGTACTAAAGTATAGGAAGCCGATTGAACAGAAAACATTAAACCCAGTCACCATTTTAGCCATTTCAAGTTGGATTTGAAGCATCTGACGGTGGGTCTGAAACACCGACTGATGCTTTTTCCCTTGTGCTTCTTGATGAGTTCATATGATTTGGCCGCAACCGCCAAACAGGTGAGGACTACGAGGGCAGTGGCCCTGTGGAAATCCAACACACAGGCTGCAATAAAGTATGCCACGTAACCTGCAGAAGAAAAACATCAACTTAAGGCACAATCTTCTAAAAATGTCTTAATTTGAATAAACTGCTTCTGAGTGAGCAGACTTTGACGTTTACCTGCGCCCAGTATGCACAGGACAATGTATTTGAGGGTTGTTGAGTGAGCCTTGACGTACTTCTCTGTGGCATTAAGCGGCTTGGACACATGACTGAGGAGCAGAAGAAATCAGACGTTGAGTAAACTGTGAAAAATATCATACTTAAGTTTGAATTAGAAATTGTTTTGTAGATTCAAGAACTTGTTTTTAAGTTATTCTATCCAACGCTTATTAATAAATAGTCATAGTTTTATGTTTGTAGTGCATCAAAACAAATGAACTTAGTTTGGTATTAAATACAGTAAAATCCTAATTCAGTAGCACACATACACAATATCACACAATATCTATACAGCAAACAAGACTGCATCTACATAATGTTGCAAGATTTAACCAGACGTATTATACTAACTGTAAAACAATTTTATTACTACAAAACAGAAATTACTTAACCTCACAGACCTCAAATATGATCCTAATCCCTTTTTTGCCTTTTTTGTGTGACTTTTGTTGCTGTTTGTGTCAGCAATGCTCTCCTCCTAACAAAATAAAGGCAACAAAATGATCATGTTGTGTTGTTTTCATTGACCAAAAGAAAAAAAGAAAAAAAAAAGTGACACATACCCCTAATTCAAAAGCCTGGTTGTCGACGCCATTGCCTCTTGTCTTGGCTACGTTTCTGAGCTGGACATCATTTTCTTCCACTGAAAAAGACAGTCATTGATCATTTCAATCCAAGAGCCAGTGAGAAAAAGCAGCTTCATGCAACTTAAATATGGAGGAATGCGAGTACAGGTTGTGCCTCGTGTAAAAAGACTTCAAAATAAGACCACAGACTGCTGATGTGCAAAGAATTATGAATGGAACTGCAAGACAAATAGCGTAATTCGAAGAAAAGCAGAGCTAATGGCTTACTTATTGTGTGTCCTCCCAAACCCAGCTGTCAAATGCTGAGCTGTGAAACACCCTGCTGGGAAATATACTCTGCTCTCCAAACACATTATTAATTAACAGACTTCTTTTACAGCTCTGATTCCTCAGAAAGTACATGACAAAAGGGGAGGAATCAGTGATACCAAAAAAACGGAACGTACCTCTCAAAGAAACCTATGATTAAACTTCATTCTGACTATGTTCCCAGTTTAGTCAGATTGCTTAAACATTCGGTGATCAAATGAGAATGGTCTGAGAAACTGTGTAAAACTAATTTTAGATGGGTGATTAATTATCAAGTAATTTAACCTATTTACTCATAGGTTAAAAAAACTAGGTTGCTAAAGCAGTAACATAACTCACCAAAGTGAGTGGTCACTGTAGAAAAAGATGACATAAAAATAGCAAATTTTGTTAGGTTGGTGGGTGATAACAGCTAATTAAAGGCTTAGAAATTAATGTACTAAAATAGAAACAAACAATTATCCTTTTTGTTTAGGAAATTTGTCATATATTACTATAAAACCCACTAGTTTTAAAGCTTTAAGCTGAACTGTTTTTGCCTAAAACGCTGTGACATGTGTCTATTTGTACATAGGTCACATTTAGTTGTGTCAAAATTATCTTAGTGTTTAGTAAAAGATTCTTAACTCTTTAATAAGTAGAAATAAGAACAGTGAGCGCTGGGTGAAGAATAGCAAAGCCTCAGTATGAGTCGTAGCTGTTATCTGGTCTGTTAAATATGAATTGCAGAGAAGTCTGTACTTTACTTTCTGCATGATGATTCATAAGCAGGCGGAATGGCAGCTCATCAAGTTCAGATGTTTATGTCACGTTAAAGTCTATTATTCCTTCAAATTAGAGTTCTTCTGTGGTTCATAACACACAATGTGTGTACAGATTGCCATCGCAGGTCTGAAAGTACCACTCGTTTATGTCATTTATCAAACCTTGCATGTGCTGATACTCATAAGCTGAGATTAATAACCTGATAACAGAACTAACAGTGCATCATGACGTGCAGGTTTAACAACCCGAGACATTTTTATGCTCACTGTCAAACCGTGTACCGGCAGCCTGACAGACAAACACACATACCCTTTAATGACGGTGCCTGTTGCTAAAATATAAATAAATACAGCACATACAACTGCAAATGCAATTTATATGATGCACATAAAATAATAGGCAATTCACAATCAAAATGCACTTAAATTGCAATACTGGTTCTTTTTAAATCAAAGACTCTACATATATGTTCATGTGTATTTTATAGGAAGAAAAAATCTAAAAAATACTTTTATAATAGCACAGAATAAAAATAAACAACATTATTTAGATTCTTACAAGACTCAAATGATGGGGAAAGGTCTTTCGAAAAGTGTATTTGAACATCACACAGACTTCCCTGTTAAATCTGTTACTTAAATAGTTTTCAAAACTATTTAACTATTACTTAACTAAGTTTTAAATGAACTATAAGTGTCTTATCACTTACCGTGATTTACTTTGGGGTACTACAGTGTTGTGGTCCTGCTGTATCCCTCAGTACTGTCCAAGAGAATCATAACTGAATGCCCTGCTCTTTATGACAAAATTCTAACATCTGTTTAACTACTGAAAGCAGTTTTAATCCTACAATATGACAATTACTGTAAACTAGGCGTACAAACATCTAGAATAGGTGAGCTCTAGTAGCAGATGAAAAGAAGCTGTGACATTTCACGATATCCACCTGCAAATTATACTTTACACACAATAGCTTATTTTTTTATGCCACCAGAGTGATCTCGACAGCATTGCAAGGAAATTATTACAAAACAAATAACACAGTGACTCATTATGCATCATTGTCTGTGATGCTTAGTAATATAATGCGCTTGCTTAATGATTAAATGTATCTGAGCTTGAAATGAGAAGAAAAGGTGGAGCTCCTGTTTTTCTTTTTTTACTGCACTGTGATCATAAAGTGACAAAGATCGACAAACAGTGACTGCAGCAAAGAAACGGAGTACGGTAAATAAAGGATTAATGAACACTCTGAGGGGCCCTATTTTTTCATTTCTCCTTGAAACTTTCACTAAGAAAAATGAATCAAATGATTTGGTCTTTTTCAAAATGCACAAGGATTTGTGATTATTTGATTGCTTTTTTGTTTTGTTTTTTTGTCAGGGACTTTTGTAGAATTGGAAAGCTTTAGTAAAATCCTGAATTATAATGCAGAAGTTACATGAAGTGTGAATGGCACAAAAGGGGAAGCACCAGTTTTAGTGTTATAGCAGCTAAGTTTCACAGTTGATTAACATTAAACAAAACTTAATCACTCTTGACTGCTTAATAGAAGACAAAATATTACAACAATTATGTTAGATTTTTTTTAAAAGAAGGGAAACAGTAAACTATTTTTGGAATTTGAGCTGTAGACTTCCCTGAGCCTGTAAGGCAATGCAGAGGGCACGAGTAACCCAGGCAAGGAAGAGGAAAAACAAGTTGACGTTAGCATCGGTTAGCTTAGCTTAGTTTAGCTATGTAACCCTAAACAGCCTGGTGAGCACTTAGCGCCCACTGTTAAATGACTACATAGCTAAAGTGTTAGACAATTAGTCGCAGTAGGGTCAAATGGTAAGCACTTTCTATGCATCTGTATTTAAAAACTTTGAGAAGATAGCCTAAATATTTGTGCGGTAGCGTGTTGCTATTATGTTAGCTGGCTCCTAGCTGCACTAGAAACTCTCAAGACAGTCTATAGGTTAATGTTTGACGATGCTAGGAGCTTAAAAGCGTCTGATGGAGTTGACATCGCTCGTGGTATGCGTTTGCGCATGTTTTGCCGCAAAATAAAAGCGAATATAGAAACGCAGAACACATTGACGTGCAGTGTAGTTTATTAGCTGAAGCTAATATGAGCACTGAGGTCGTTTCCTAACTTCTAAACAAAAGTTATGCATCTGTTGTTGTTTGTGTCAGCAGGCTTTTAAGCTCATTTCTTAGGGATCTGTGTGAAGCTGAAATAGAGGTGTAAACATTAAATGTTTTTTTTGTAGGTTTATGAGAATGTGCAGCCATGGGCGACATGAAAACCCCAGATTTTGATGATCTTCTGGCAGCCTTTGATATCCCAGATGCCACCGGACTGGATGCTAAAGAACCCATCCAGGGCAACCATGAGGAGGCAGAAAACCAGCTGAAGCACACAGGGATGTGTCTGGATGACAGCCTGCTGAATAACCAGGCTGTCACGGCCGCAGACATTCCTCTCGTCAGTGTTATAGTGAAAAACACAAGTCGGCAGGAGTCACTGGAAGGTTTCGGTGAGGAGCTTCATTCGGGACAAGCGTTGCAGAATGGATTTAAGGGACGGGATGTTGATCCTGCAGAGCTGGTCAAAACAGACTTTCCCAACTCTTTTCAGTGTGCTTTGAATGGGGAGACTTCAAGAGAGGCTCCGGAGAAAACGCCCGTGCCACAGAAAACTAATGAACCTGCAATATTTTCCCGGTCACCTTCACATTTTAGCCCCGTGTCTAGTCCCGGACTTAAAGACGCCCTGCGTAGCGTAGATAAAATAGTTTCAAAAGAAGAGACGACTTGTTTTTCAGATTCTCCACTTTTAGAGGAACCTTTAGCCCCAGACAATCAGAACAGCTTGGACCTTTGCATGTTTGATAACTCTCCCAACAACACTCAAGGAAGCAGCACAGAAAATGGCGGACACGATGCGCTTTCTGACATCGGCATCAGTAATGAAACAGAAGGAAACCCCGAAATACACAGTGCGTTCCCTTCTTCCAGCATTGATCAGGATTGCAGTGAAAACAATTGCAATTCAGAAAGCACAGTGGATGCTACCGCCTTTTACTCACCTGCCAAATCTCAGACACCTAAATTGTCCTCGTGTCTTGAGGCTCTGGTGGCTCTGAATGCTAGAAAAGATCCTGGTGAACAGACTAATCCCAGAGAGTCATCATCAATGCAGAATGACTGCATTAAAGCTAGCCACAAAGTAACCATGTCCCCAATAAGCCCAAGAAGTCCACTCGAAGTAGTAAAACGGCTCGTCAAACCTTCTGATAGCCCTATGAGCATCTGCAGTGACAGCAGTGGTAAAGCGTCCCCTGCAGTCGCATCCGGGTCGTCTGCAGCCATTCCCAGGGTCAGAATTAAGACCATTAAAACAACATCGGGGCAGATAAAGCGCACAGTCACCAGTGTGCTGCCTGATTCGGAAACAGATGAGATTCACGCTTATGAGTCCTCACCATCACAGAGTATGATCAGTGAGGATTCTTACAGCAACGCGTCTCCCCGCCAGCCTCAAACTGTTGATTGCGTTGTTGGAATGCAAAGTAAAGGGAGAGCCGCTAGCGCAACTTCACCGAAAGTATTACACAGAAAGTCTGAGGAAAAATCGAGGAACGCCGAAACATTTCGTAGCACTAGTTGTTCTGTGAAAAAGTCTGGTGCCCATAAGGCGCATAAGCCAAGAAAGGCGGCGGCGGCAGCAGGCCAGGCACCGAACACAAACCTTCTTCCACAAGCAATGCACTTGGCGAGTCTAAACCTGGTTCCTCACAGTGTTGCCGCCTCGGTGGCTGCACGGCCCGCCTCCCATCCACAGAACTCGCACATCCTGTCCTCCACAGTGTGCAGCACCGTCCCATTGGTGCATCAGGTCAAAACGGCCAACCCCTATCCACGCTCGTTTCTTCCAAACACAGCGGCAGGAACCCTAAACAGACTGTTGACGAGTACCAACCCAGTGCCTGTGTACGTGCCCAACCTGAGCCCCCCTCCCGAGAGCGACATCAGCCTTCCGTCGCACGGATACTGCTGCCTCGAGTGCGGCGACTCCTTCGGCATCGAGAGGAGCCTTGCTTACCATTACAACCGGAGGAGCGTTCACATCGAAGTTGGGTGCACACACTGCGCGAAGACCTTGGTTTTCTTCAACAAGTGCGCCTTGTTGGCGCATGCGCGGGAGCACAAAAGCGGTGGCGTGGTGATGCAGTGCACGCAGCTCCATTTGAAACCCATATCGGAGGAGCAGATGTTTGTGCCTCTGAGTGCCGACGTGGCTCCAGCAGGTCCTCACACCCTGCCGTTACTGTCACCGAAAAGTGAACCAGTCCTGCCCTTGTATCCGGATAACGTCATTCGCCACAGACTTCGTTGTCTGGAGTGCAACAAGCAGTTACCCGACTACAAAGCACTCGCAGGTCACTACCAAAAGTCATCAGACGTTGTGGAAGGGCTGGTGAGTAAATATTCTGCAAATATGTTCCATATCTATTTGTAAATTTGTAAGAAAAACAAACACCAGTGGCTCATTTTGCATGTCAGTGCTTTATTTTTTAATTTTTTGGCAGTATGATGCAAAAATTTAATAGAAAATTCCATCCCCCACCAATTTTCCTGATGATAGAATATGAAACCAAGTGCAATAAACTGGCTGACTTTTCTATCTCAATTTAGTTTTGAACTTTTGACTTATGCTGCAAAGATAACCAAGCGGTATCGTGTTTTAGCTACACAGGAAATGTTTGTATGCTTAGATTTGACTATTAGATGAGTAAGTCATCACCAGCGTTATCCTGCAAAGATGCCGCAGCTAGTTAGTCTGTCGCCCACGTTGTCCCAATTAACCTTTTCTGCTTGGTCTGATCGCTACAGATTTGTAAAGTATGCTCAATGCTGTTACCCAACAAGTGCAGCTTCAGAGCTCACCAGCGCATTCACGCTCACAAGTCCCCTTACTGCTGCCCCGAGTGCGGCGCCCTGAGTCGGTCTGCAGACATACAGAAGCACGTCAGGGAAAACTGTCTGCATTACGCCCGCAAGGCTTGGTACAAGTAAGCAATCGAGGGGAAACGGCGGGCCTTAATGTTTCCCCGGGCGTGCAGCGCAGTGTTGAAATGGAGTTTGTTTTTCTTTTCCTTCCAGATGTCTTCACTGTGATATGGTTTTCAGGACTCTACAAGGACAAAAGATTCACATCGAAGAGAAACACTGTGAAGTCTTTTACAAATGCTGCGTCTGTCCGGTCGCATTCAAGACCTCCGACAGCTGCGAAGCACATCTAAAACACAAACACAGCACTAACAAACAGTCGCCTCTGTAAGTTCATATTACATGACCTGACTGCTAAAAGCTGAGCCGTTTCTTTGGCTGTTATAACAATGTTTATCGTTTTTTTCTTCTTCCGTTGCAGGTTGGTCTTTAAGTGCTCGTGTGAGGCGGTTTTCAAGAAAAAGCAGCTGTTCTTTCAACATTTCCTTCAAAATGCCAACAAACGAGTGACGTGTGTGTTTAAATGTCCAGAATGCAACTCAGTGTTTCCACAAAAGCGGCTGTTAGTGCATCACTTCAAGGTTAGCCACGAGTGTGCTTCTTATAAAGATGTTCTTTGTCATTTTTCAAATGTGCTGCCTTTATGAAATTGCAGTTTGAGTTTTTTTAAACTTCAACATTTCATGAAAATAACCTAGTTTCCTCTTGTAACAATTTTATATTGAGGAAAACATGCATCTGGCATTAAGTTTTCGTAAGTTCCTAGCATGAAGTAGATGGTCCAGTGTTGGTAAATTTTTTTTTTTCCTCCATGCTTTGCAGAGTGTTCACGCAGGGAACATGACCGCAGAGGCCGCAAAGGACACCAAAGAAGAAGACAAGACCGACTGTTACTCAGAGTCTCACTCTCTGCTACAACAGAGGAGCCAGGACGCCCGTAAACTTGCAGACGGTCCCAGAAGGAGGTCAGAGCAGGACGGCAGGTCTCGCGCGAAGCCCAGCGGCTGGACGTGCGGCGAGTGTCTACAGTGGTTCGCTGAGAGGGAGTCCTACGTTTCTCACATGAAGACCGACCACGGAAAGGTCGGTGCCGGAGTTTTTAGACGCACAGTAACAGCTTCACTTTACTTAACGCAACTCTGAGTCGATATGTTAAAACAGGACGTGGCTGCAGCTGCAAGTGTCTGTACTGAAACTACCATCTTTTAAGTGTGATCTGCTAATTTTTTTGTTTTTATGAAAACAAGCTGAGTTTGTATTCAGATTCATTTAACCCTCCCGTGGCCCTTCGGGTCAAATTGACCCAAAGTTCTCTACTTCTCTCTTTATCTCTCTCTCTCTCTTTTGACGGCTTCAGGAGGGTTAAAGCAACTTCGAATCTGTTGGAAACATTGATTTCTGGGAATTTTGGCCTTTCTCTTCAGAAGTATAGCAATAGGATATTGAGCTGTTTGGTCCCCAGCTTGTGTCAGATAACTGTGTTGACATCTGTAAAGAATATTCAGTTCGTCTGCAGTCTGAACTTAACCTGTTTAACAGCTTCACTTTGGAGCTCAGTGTATTGTATTTAATGAAATAAGAAGAAAGTACTACAAAACTGACCAGCACATGCAATCGTAACCCGTTAATTATAAGTAATAAAGCAATAATTTCTAAATGATTACTGGCATTCATGAATCAATGAAGTGACCTCAGTGTCAAGGTCGTCTCATCAGACTTTGAGCTGGTGTTTTTTATTTTTCACCTTTTCTGGGACAGTCGGTGAAGAAGTACCCATGCCGACACTGTGAGCAGTCGTTCATCTCCGCAACCAGCCTGAGGAGACACGTTCGCAGCGAGCATGATGGGAAAAGGAGAATTTACAGCTGTTGGTAAGCGTAGAAAACATCTAGACGTGTTCCGATTCCTCTCGTAACTTGTTTGGAAAACAACCAATCAGCCACACCTCCCCATGCTGCAGGTACTGCACAGATACCAAGACGATATTCACAACAAGCGTGATGTTGAAGAACCACATAAGTCTTATGCATGGAATTAAAAACCCTGATCTTGGTCAAATGCCAAAAACATCTATCCAGGAATTCAAAAAAGCGGACAAGGTAGCTCTTTTTTTGTTTATCTTTTTATTTTTGCTTACAGCTGCTCTTATTATAGCATACTAATGTACCAGATCTTACTGTTCGGTGTTTAAAAGTGTGTGATTGTGATTTCCAGGAGTCTGTGTCAGCGCCGCCCGCTGCGAGCGCTCAGGCCGACGGCCGGGATCGCGCAGGTCCCGAGGCCCCTTCAGCTAAACGTCTAAAAACTCAGTTTCGCTGTTCAAAGTGCGGTTTCGTCACCGCCAGGAGTGCAGAGTTCCAGCAGCATATACCTCAGCATAAAAGAGATGAAAACACTCCTCAGTGCCTTCACTGCGGCCTGTGTTTTACGTCCGTCTTCTCGCTCAGTAGACATCTTTTTATTGTGCACAAAGTCAAAGATCCTGAGGAAGAAAGAGAGGAAGAGGAGGAGGAAGAGGAGGAGGGAGACGTCGGGGGAAAGGAGCCCGACAGTGGGTGGGTTACATCAGCAGATGCTGATGGGATGAATGACTTTGAACCTTCGCTGGAAGGAGAGCCAGAAAATCCTCACTGCTCCGAAACTACGGACTCTAATTTACAGCTAAACACTCACTCTCAGACAGAAGCGGCCACTCTCCAGCAGTGAGAGCCACATCAGCTGCTGAGAATTATATATATATATATTTTTTTTTTTTCCCTCCCCCTGAAGTCCGAGCCACATTTATGCTTCAACGTCAGGCTGACTCAGAGCCATCATCTGTAGATTCCCTTCATAAACGCAGTAACGCCTCGCAGACTTTTAACGGCGGTGTTTGTCTGCGCAGCTAAAAAAAAAAAATGAAAAGCTTGCGTGAATCACGAATATAAAATGTAACGGGCTGTAGCAGAGGCAGTTTGCTCCTAATGCTTCCAGAATAATCATGGCTGTGTCTGCACCCTTTTTTTTTTCCTGCTTTTAAAAAGTTTTTTTTTTTTTTTTTTCTGCAAAGAAAACGCTGGTTAAACGCTCGTTCACGTTGTTCCTTCTGCTCTGGGTTGCATTAGGTGTCTCTGTGCTGAATAATTTATCCGTCATTAGTGCCTCACAGTCTCGTAAAACCACAATTACATTCTAAAACTTTTATTTTCAGCTGCTGTTTGCTTTAGAGAACTCGGCGCCAACACGAACTTGAGGGATCTAAATCGGCAGCGCGGCTCTCTTGTGGTTAAAACTGTCGCCTCAGAGCAAAAAGTCTCCGTTTTATTTCCTGGGCTCCTCGGGTCTGTATGTCTGGAGGAATGGTTCCAAACGCTTTAGCATCTGACCCCCAAAGTAACAACGGCAAGGACCTGAAACCTCAAATATCCCTGATTGAGCTTGACGAATGTTGCTAAAATAGTAAATAAATAAGGCTACAATGACAACACAAAGAGCTTAAACACATACTGTACTACTACTATCATTTAGGACTATTGTTTTTATCTATTATAGTAAAAATATGCACAAGCGGAGATCTCTTGGTCATCAGTCTGGCGTTGAAGCAGAAAAACAGTTTGTTTTTTTTAATAGAAATGGCAAACAAGTATATTTAAGCAAATCTGTATTTTTTGCATGTTAAGTTACAGTAATATGGTAATCTTTTCAGAAATTACTGCACTATTATAGTATTTTTCCCCCCCTTTAATTCCATCCCATCAGGATGCTCAGGAACTTTTGTTAAATCAGTTTAAATGAATAAAACGAAGTAACGGACGTTCACTGTTGCAATCAGTGATGACATTTATATTTTTTTATAAATTTGTTTTGAAGTTTTTAATGCAACGAGTTAATCACCTGAATGGGATTCAAATGGGATATTTTTTGTTGTTGTTGTTGTAAAAGACTATGTTGCACATATTCCTGCAGTTGAAATCAATCATATAGTATATTTTCAGTGATTATGTGAAAGTTATACTCCTGCATTTATTTGAAACACTTAATTGAAGCCTGTGTGAAGTTATGGAAGAAAGCTTCCTGAAGTCCTCCTTTTAGCTATCACAGAATGTTTTTTTTTGTTTGTTTTTATGTTAATCAGACATGTTAATCACGTGAAGGTGTGGGTCTCTCCCTTTCTTTTTGTTGTTGTTTCCACTTTTGTAGTTTTTTTTTTTTCACATCTTGAGTGGACGAAGGAGACGGCGAGGTATTAAACGTGTGCTGCAGCAGGATTAGGGTTAACCCTAAAAATACCTCAAATCGCCAGAAGTGTAATTTCCTAAATGTCAGTGTTGTGTCCGATCGGGGTACATCGTTTCGGGTGACCTGGAGAAGATGGAGAGGGGGGAACGACTGAGATTAGGTTTTATAAATCACAACTTTTGATTGCGCAGTGATTTCATGTGGGAAATCGGTGATTTATAAGGGTGGATGTTTGTTGTTTTCAGGTTCCGAATTCGTTGTGCGTTTTCCACCCAATGTGTCCTACCTCCGTGGTAAATGGCAGTGATTGTTAAATGCCTGAAGACTTTGAGAAGTTGCAGTTAATCTCAGTGCAATGTAAGAGGCGAAATGAGTTCATAAATTTGTATTCTCCCATGGTATTAAATTTTATAAATTATGTTGGGAATGGTATTACGGCTTTATGGTCATATTGACTTGAATAACAAGTACTCTTTTCGACAAAGGTGCTGTTGGAGTCCTTAAATCATCATGCTGAAAGGAACTACTTGTTCGTCATCTATTCGTTTTTTTTTTTTTTGTAATTCTCAAAAAGCAAAACGAAAAAAAAAAAAGAATTTGTACTTTTATACAGTGTACAAGAAAGACTTGTATGTGTTCATG
The DNA here is from genome assembly GCF_001649575.2 of Kryptolebias marmoratus. Lineage (NCBI taxonomy): Eukaryota > Metazoa > Chordata > Actinopteri > Cyprinodontiformes > Rivulidae > Kryptolebias > Kryptolebias marmoratus. The sequence goes on along the minus strand of NC_051440.1, from coordinate 14,758,099 downwards.
TGGTAACCAGTGAAACTCGGATTCACAGCATTTCTTCGAGCCATTACATCTGTTCAGCATGCAGTGGCCCACGTGCCTTGCTGTTACGTTTACACATTTACAAATAAACTGGTGCATTTAATTATGAAACTGTTTGGTCTTCCTGTCCTGAATTGTAGAAAACGTGAATTCTGTTGACCCCGCTGGCTGATGGGGAGCAAAGTGTTTGGAAGTCGCAGCCGGTGGCTTCGCAGCGAGATCACACACATCTCAAATGAGCATCAGAGCATCCAAAAGGCACCGAGCACACACATATGACTCCAGCTCATTAGGATATTTGGCCCCTCCTGTTTCAGTATAAGAGCCTCTCCCCTTCAGTATGAGGGCTGCAGAGGTTTTCAATTAGGCGGCAAATTAAAGAAGCACTATGACAAAGATCTGCAGAGGAGGAGTCCTGTCTTCTTTCATCCTCATCTCGTATATTGCAATGACAACTTCGATGATGCTTGATTTAACCGAACTGAGAAACAAGATTTCCAAACTCAAGGTGAACCCCAGAGGGAACCTTTGGGCAACAGGTAAGAGATATACCACTATATCTGGCAAAACCTTAGTTTGTTGTTGTTGTTGTAAATTTACCATCTTGCATCCTGAAAAGTGTATCTTTTATTCAAACAGGACATTTTATGGGGAAGAAAAGTGTTGGGGAAAGGTCCTTGATGGAGTCTGCCTTTGAAAGCAGAAACGGTCCCTCCGAGGTTAGGGACGGTGCCGTTCATGGGGAGGAAAACCTGCAGGAGATACTCATCCAGATGTTGAAAAGAGCCATACATACAAAGGAAAAGACATTACACATGTTAGTTTATTATTATTATTATTAAACATTGTTATGATTAACACCATTATTATACACCTCACTTTATGTTTCCTGTTCTTGCAGAGACGGGGGAGATCCTTTTCGAGGAGCATCATAACTCAGACATCCTGCTGATGAAGAAAAGTTTTATTTTCTAAAATAAAATTTAAAAAATAATATTTGTAACATATTTTTTCCTGGCGATGTGGTTTAACATGAGTGATACCCTCTAGGCACTCTCTTACTTTTTGTCGTTTATTCTCTTTTGTTTTAATTAAAAAAAAAGTGCAAGGATGCTGCTAAAGTGTTGTGTTTTAATGGAGTGTTTTTGGCGCCGCCTGGTGGTCGCCGTGCGTATTAATTCCGGGTGAAAGCAGCAACGTGCTGCTCTGGTCGCGGCATTTAAAGGCAGTTTGAGCTAAAACAAAAAAAAAAACGCTTTTAGCTATGCCCCTAATAGTGATGTGTGGGTACCCGTGTAGTGGGAAAACACGGAGGGCAGAAGAGCTGAAGGAGCATTTTGAGAAAAATAGCGAACGACAGGTTCATGTTGTTGGAGACGGAGCCCTGGGCGTCGATAGAAACAGTGTTTACGAAGGCAAGTTCAGCTAGCTTACAGTTTTCATCCAGCTTTTTTTTTTAATTTATTTATTTATTTATTGTTAGCCTGTGCTGCCGACAAATCTCCCTAAACGGTGCTAGCCTCGTACTTTAGCTTTTATGCTACTTGCTTTAGCCGCCCGGAAGGATTTTAATGACGCACTCAGACAGTAAACAAACCGGATTCAAGATGGCTGACTCAATCTGTCAGCCTCTGAGTCAACGCTGTCTGTTAGCAAAATATCTCATGAGCCACAGCATGGATTTTAATGGACGTTCAGGAAATAACAACCGGATGTTCCTCTAAATATGTTTACCTTTTGGAGTCGACCCAATTCAAGATGGCCGCCGCAGCTAGATGATCTTAGAGAATACATAAATGCTTATAATTCGGTCACTTTCACAAATATTGAGGTAAAAATTAGTGTGGTGGTAGCTGAGAGTCATTCACAACACATGCTCCAAGCGTTACTCATTGCACTTGGTCTTTGTTTAAAACTTAAGCACTAACTTTTTGAGCCTCTTGTTTGTCTGTTAGCAAAATATCTCATGAACCACTGGTTGGACTTTAAATGAAGCTTTTAGACCGTAACCATTGGATGTTTATCTACAACTTATTAACTTTGGGAGCCAGCCTAATTCAAGATGGCCGCCACAGCCAACTGACCTTAGTCGACACAAGAATGGCTATAGCTCAGTCAGTCCAACAGATATTTAGCTAACATTTGGTGTGGTAGTAGCTGAGAGTCGTTCACAACACACTTTAGATTTTGCATGAGATCACGCAAAGCAGATTAAAACTCTTAACCAGGAAACGGACGTAAATATAATTGGGCTTGTAAAACTTTTTTGCCAGCTACTTGGAAACTTTTCTCGACCGAAGCCTTGACCCTGCCCTCCTTCTGTGCCTTGTTGGATGCATTACAGATTCTCAAAAGGAAAAAAACGTCAGATCGTCTCTAAAAGCTGAAGTGGAGAGGTGGGACTTTACACATCTGTATTATCAACAGTTGGATCTGATAACGTTACACACATTTCTGCTGATTCTCTCTCCCCCAGGAAGATTAACAAGGACAACATTGTCATTCTGGACTCGTTAAACTACATTAAAGGTAAATCTTGAAGCTTGGAGCGTGATTGATTCCTTTCATTAAACACCTTTAATCGGCTCTAAAATTGTCGCGCAGGATACCGCTACGAGCTCTTCTGTCTCATCAAGCATGCACAGACGCCACACTGCCTGGTTAGTCTGGAAAAAAAGAATTGTTTAAAAAAAATATATATTTGTATATGGCTGCCCTAATTTGAAAATGTCACGCTGTTTTTGGATGAAGGTGCACTGTTTGACTTCAGCTGAAGAGAGCTCGTTATGGAACCAAAGCAGAGACGCTGCTGAGCGGTACAGCCAGGACATGTGAGTGGAATCCCGTAATCCCGCTCGCTGTATCTGTCGGCGTCGAAGTAAGCCCACTTTCTGTTTCTGTCTGCCTCGTTGTGAAAGCTTTGACGCGTTGGTCCGGAGGTTTGAAGCGCCGGATTCCAGGAACCGCTGGGACAGCCCTCTCTTCACCGTGCTGAAGGACGACGGGCTTCCACTGGAAGCCATTTCTGATGCGCTTTTCAAAAGGAAAGCCCCCCCACAGAACCAGTCCACCCAGAGCGTAAGGAAGTTCACTCAAAATGTTTCTACGTTTAGGGCACAAAGTTGCATCACGCAGCACAGAGTGGCAGGGTTAAACTCTGATTCCAGATCAGTAAAGCTTCACGTACCTTTTTTTTTTTTTTTACCCCTCAACAGCAACCCTTGTCTTCTGCAAACTTCTTGTATGAGTTGGACAAAATCACACAAGATGTGTTATTGGTAAGTTTGTGAGTATTATCTCTGTTCGTTTCGTCAATTAGGCTGATTTTCATGCAGCAAAGTCCAGAGTTTAAGACTCAAGGTTTGGATTATGGTTCACTGCGTACTGTAAGGCAGGCGTATGTAGCTCGTTTGGCACGTTTAAAATGAATACTTTCAATTTATTTAAACTCAAGTTGCAAACCCAGCCTGACTGAGAGGTTGTCTTTTTCTTTTTCCTTTTTCTTCTGAATCTTCGTCAATGCCTTGTCTGACACGGACCGCTTTGAAAATGTCAAAATCCCTCCGGTTTCATAACCAATCAAATTTCTTGGAGACAAGTCACGAGGGCGTGATTCGCAACGCTGCTGTCGCCGTCACGTTCCAGGTGTTGGCTTCCATCCCAGTGGCGATGAGGGCCATCAGTCGCCGTCGTTTGTCGCTGTCCATGTGTCGCACTCTGTGTGTCGAGCGCATTTTAGTCTGTAAATGCCTAAAACCCAAAGCCTGACTGCTTTGTTGTTTATGGCATTAAAAACCAACGTACAGAAACCATAATTCATTCAGCTGTTTATATATATATATATATATATATATATATTTTTTTATAGATGTGAATGTGACAGGAGTAAATAATAAACAAACACAGTCGGACAAAAAGCATCAAATAGAGCCGATGGGCATACAGATATTTCTTTAACTGTGTTTATTTCCATTTCTTTTGTTTGCTAATTGCTGTGACCCATTAAGAAAAAGAAAATCACCTACTTTGTCTCTCTGTTTAACATTTTCTGTTGGTGTCCTTTTGGTAATTATTAATCAGCTGATTTGATTCACAAGTAACCAATTTTTAGGCTGCTTCGGTTATATTTGCTTGTCTTTCAAATGTGTTATTTTTAATAAACGTGGTGAAATATCTTTCAGGCAATTTTCAACGCTCAGAAGACGAGCGTTCCCGGGGATCTTGTCTCAGTTCCAGGAGCTACGGAGAAAATATCCTTTTACAAGCAGAAATAAATGACTCGAGTCGCAGCATATCATATCAGTTTCCTGGCTGTGTTATCATTCCACACACAGCGACTGATCTGTGAGTTTGTTTTCCCTCGTCTGCTTAAGAAAGTCACATTCGGCCGCAGACGGGAGGTAAAGGCCTTCCAGGAAGTCATAAAAAGATCTGTATTAAAGGAACGGCAGGACAGCAAAGGTAAAGGTCTCAGCGGTGATGAAATGATGAGGGATGAGATTGGTGGTAGCTGCTGTGACTCACCTCAGAGGCAAACACTTTGACTATTATTTTTAATTTTTTTTTCCGCCCTCCTTTGAACACGTTGGAGCAACTTGAAAGCGCGCGGCCTTCGGTGAGGGATGCATAAATTATATCATCAGTTGCGTTCTGTCGTGTGCCTTAAAGCTTTGAATGAAACGCTGTAATCTCTGGATCAGTTCCCTGTGAAATATCCCGCTAACGGCCTACTGACCTTAACCCAGAGTCAAACGTGGAGCTCGGCAGGAGCGTCAACATGGCGGAGCTGCGGAAACTCCGGCGCCAGTTCATCAGCTACAGCAAGATGCACCCGACTGAAAACACGGGACAAATCGCCAACATGTTTGTTCAGTATTTAAATAAGAGTCTCCACTGATTGTTTTTTTTTTTCTTTTCTTTAAACAGCTGTTCACTTTTTATAGTTTATTTTGTCAAATAAATATATTTAAATGTGTTTTTCATTGTTGTTTATTGGCATCCTAGGAGGATAATCAGTGGAAAAACCTTGGGAGCCATGAGAAAAGGATCATCTGTTTACTCCGGTCGAACCATAATGAGTGTTTTTATTGTGCTTTTATGAAAGCAGCTTCATCTTTAGTGGCACGATTTGGTCCTTTTGTTTTTAAAGGATGGAAATCAAACTCCTACAGAATCTTTAGTGAGCTTTTTTTGTGCTCGTTGAAAAATCAGGTCACACAGAAAACTTGAACATACTAGTTTTAGAAAACATCCCTCACAAACTTTAAATTATTGCAATTAATTGCTTGTTTTAAAAGAAAAATCGAGTAAAAGTATTAAATAGGTCAATAAGGTCTTGTAATAGTTACATTTTACTGCGTATCATTTGACTTTTTTTTTTTAGCTTCAGTTCTTTAATGATTTGACTCCACGGATAAAACAGTAGTCTTCATCAGTTATGGTCCACTTTCCTCACGTAGCAGCTGACTGATTCTCGGGTTCTGTGGAAAGGTCATGATTAGTTAATATCTTACCTGTTGTAGACGGCTCTTTGAATGGCCTCCGTTTGGGTGAAAAGGGTTTAATTCTGACGAGCTAAGGATTCATCTGAGCGAAGCCGAGACGAGAGATTGGATTGCTGTCTGCTTACCATCGATGTAGAATTCTGCGGCGGTTTGCAAGAGCGGGCAGCAGCAGCTAGCTATAGCACCTCGGATGCAGCCTGGGACACGTTTGACAAGAAAAATCACAATATTTTAGCCAGAATAACTGCGTAATGATAAACTGATGACAAAGTGAGGGGTTCTAAAATGGTATCTTAATGAACCAATATTAATTTTGTTTAATTTGAAGTTGCTTTAAGGCGGAAAAAAAAATCCATTTTGGTCTTGGCCCCGCTCAGACTAGCTGTTAGCTTAGCTCCTGATGAGAATTTCTCTCTGATCCTCAATTAAACTGCTGCTTACAGTAAAATAATGACTTTTTATTTACTCTTTCGAACACCACTTTTAAACAAAATCCAAACGATCTTCTAAGATATCTTAAACATTGAGGTCCTGCTTCCTGCTTAATTTACTTATATAAAAAAAGCTAGACTGTTAAGCTGTTTTGACTTAATTCATATCAAAATCTCCTTTCTTCTCAGTAGAATCAGGATCATGTTGCTGACCGAAGCACTTTCAGAGCCTCTGTATTAAGAGGATTGAGAAAACAGGACTTTTATTTTGCTGAGCTCACAGGTTTACCTGGTTCTCTGCAGTGTAACTGTGTGTGCTCACAACACAACCTGAAATAAACAGTACTACAATCAGCAGCATTTCAAATATAATGTATTTATTGAAGAAAAAGTTGCCAAATATTTCAATCAACCAAAAAAAAGCAGGTGGAAAAAACTCAATGACACAATAGTTACTCTTTTTTTTCAATCTAAGGTAATAATTTAACATTGCTTGATATGATTAACTTCTAAATCAGACATATTTACACAATTTACTTCACTTCATGTTTTATTTAGTTCTGGTTTTTTTCTTCAGAGCGACAGCTGTGCCGGAGATGCGATCCCAGTGGCTGAAGAATGGGGCGTAGTTCCTGCTCGGCCTCTGGTGGTGCATGTCGTGAGCCGGCGCGCCACCCAGCAGGCCGAAGGGCACCAGGTGGTTCAGGGCCCACGGCAGGTCATAGCCTACGTGGTCCTCCACGGACAGCCACAGGCTGAAAACCGTCACGCACCATATGCTCAGTGGGTGGCACTTGAGAAGAACCGGGTCCATGTTGCTCCAGAATCCCACGGTCATCAGTTCTGGAATGCTGAGCTGCTCCGTGGACCACGAGAACGGCGCCGTGTATTCGTGGTGGACTGCGTGGACCCAGCGGTAAAGCTGGGGTTGCTTGTGGTGCACCAAGTGCCAGATGAAGTACTGGGTGTCGAACAGGAGGAGAGAAGCCAGACTTTGGGTGACTAACTCGTACAGGGTGGGGGCCTCCTGTGGAAGTGCCGGTGCCGGCAGAAAGAGCATGCCAATCACTACAGCTGGCAGAACGAAGAAAATATGGTTCAGAAAAGCTGCCATGAAGCTCTTAACCATCATCCCCAGCGTTGGCTGCCTGTCTGGTTGGATCTTGTACTTGTGGAAGGAAGGGACCCTTTCCCCCAGAAGGTCCAACGCAGCAAAAGGCAAACTGAAGACAAAGTAGCTGGAAAAGGCGAGCATGACGGGGAGAAAGGGAGACGAGACGAGAGGCCTGTGGTGGAGAAGTAAGTGGTCCCACAGAGGCTGCAGGAGACGGTCCCCTGGCCTGAGGCGTGGGGACGGCAGGGACGGCAGGGACAGCTCGCTGGCGTTCAGCATCCTGGTGCGGAGCTGCTGCTGGCTGATCAAGTCCGGTTTTATACGGCGGGCTCCTGAAGGGACTTTGCTCTCAGTCAAAAAAAAAAAAAAAAAACAGATCAGCAGCTTTCCTCCACACAGCGTTTCGATGTGTACAAAAACAAACCTGCTGTACACAAGATTAACAAAAACCATTCAGCACACAAAATAACATGCTTCAGATAAGAAAGTTTAGCAGGATACGTTTCATTTCACTGTATTAAAAGCAGCGTTTTACACTGATTTATTTATGATCAATAACATTTTAATCAGAATAATATTTCCTAACAGAATGTTTAATGAAAGAATTGGTTTGTTGGATTAAAACAGCCTGACACAAGTCTACATTTTTATTCCAAATCATTTGCAGCGCTGCTCGACAGGACAAAGAATTATTTTCTGTTAGGTGCGTGTCCTTCCTCCGCATCAGATTGGAGGAATTTAGCACATTCCTCGCAGAGAACAGCTTGAACTCTGGGTTCGTGTCGATGCGTTTCCTGAAATGCGCCGCTTGCTTTGTGGGCACCCACCGCCGTCCGGACTTTGACTTCCCTTTTTCTAAAACCAGAACTGGTCCCTCTTTGTGAGAACGACTCGCCTGCTGGGAGGTTTGTTTCACGTCCCGTTTTCAATTTGTGGCCCATCAGCAGATCTGAGAACTCATTAGGTTTACAGTCACTGGGGAAGTAAACGTGGAGGAACTGGTTAGAAGCCAATAAAACAAGCTGCCGCTTTTGGTTCGCCAAGATTTCCATTTTCGCAATTCCAGTTTGTTTCCTTAGATTTCTAAATGTGAATCAAACATGGCAAATGACACACAGCTGACAACGCAAGCCGTAAGAAGCTCCAAACCATGATACTACCACCACCATGTCTAACCTTTAAGGTCTTTAAGATCCAAGTTTATGTTTCCCTATCTTTAAACATAATGTACCCAGGATTTCTCATTGAGTAGCACATGCCATGCTCTCGCAGTTGTTTAGATGAGTTTGATCAATTTTAGATGTTTTATATGAATCAAAGGATATTATGGGTTGTTCAAAACGTCATATTTAAGAGGATCGGCAAACTTTAAACAAATGCCTTCAGACAGATTACCTTTCAAAGATCATATAACTTTCATTTTTAATCGTCTTTCTACAATATTAACCAACTTTTACAGTTAAACATGAGTCAGAATACAAACTCAGATTCTGAGTACAAACTTTTAAACAATACACCCTTTGATTTAAAAAAAATAGCATCGATTACAAGTTCAGTAATCTCAGTATTTCAGAGTTGTTTTAAATGATCTCTTTAATCACAAAGTGTGAAGTCAATTAAGGCCATACATCAGTGGAGTTATTACTGACTGAAATTAAAGTCCATAACCTTCACATTGAGTGATCAAAGGCAGATTTATTGTGAAAATAGATTGTCAATAATATCATAATTTTTTAATCATTTTTGGGTTTTTTTTTTCACAACAGAGCACTCCATCAGCAGTTACTTCTTTTCACTGGCTGCCTTCCTGGAAACCGTTTTGTTGCTGTTGGCGTATTTTTGTCGATCATTTCTAAAAACAGAGAGAGAAAAAAAAAGTAATTAATGAGTATCCGATGATGGAAATGTCTTTTCAGATGATTTATTCCTAATATAAGCAATGCCGACATGTAACTACCTGCTCATTTTGGCCTTGTTCCTGCACCCCAGTCCTCCCTCCCAGTGGCTGGTGCGAGTGCCTCTTGTCATCATGCTCCCGCAGCTGACGCAAGGCTTTCCATTGTTGTAAGGCTGCAAGAGTAAACACAGGTTAGATTACATTCAAAGTCTTAGAAATCTAACGTACGCCAGACTTTATTGTCTTTGCTCCACCTGTTCTTTGGCGCAAAATCCACAAATCATCCTGGTGGCGAGCTCCATGGGGTGGTCCTGGTTCTCGTCGTGGCAGACGTCACAGGGGTACGCCCGTCCGCAGCAGGGAAACCTCAGCCAGCGGTGGCTCTGTTTGTAATGCTTGCACGTTCCCTTGTCTGGCAGTGGCTTTCCCTTCTGCACAGCTGGATCTCTTATTGTTCTGTAATTGACTGCACTTGAACCTGCACAAAGAAGAGGTGCGATCAGATCACATTTACCTCCTTGCTCCGTTAAGAAACGGCAAGAAAAAGCAACGTCTAAATATGTACTACTGCTTCATGTTTGCAACACACCGAGCAGCTTTTTGAAGAATGTTATGAAAGTTAGGTTGGAAAGCTAACTGGGACCATTTCTTCGCTGTAAGATCTTAAGTCTTTGCTGATCCTTTTGGAAACAAACGTTAAGTGCGCTCTGACCTGTTTTGTTCGAAGAGCGGGGCTTGATGTACTGAAATCTTGCGCTCTCAGCCAGGATGCTGAGTTTGCCGTGACATTCTTCACAGTTAAACTCCTTTGTTTGCCCGTAGAAAACATTCTGATGAAAAACAGAGACATAGGTTATTTCACAGGTCACGGGTAAACGGTATATTTTCATCACTGCTCCTCGACAGCCTTTCACAACGTTCATCACCTGTGCAGGGACCTCCTGAGAGCAGCTGAGGCATCCCACAATGAGGTCGCAGTCCTGAAGCACGAGGTCAGCGGTTGTGGCGTTGTGCAGGTCCAAATATCCCAGGACGTCACTGTAACGGTGCAGCATGCAGGGCCTGAAGGCAGCACTGATGTCCGCATTACATTTTTCACACTGAGCTGTGCAGGGTGTCCTTCCAGTGAGCATCAAATCTGCAGTCACCTTACACCTAGAGACAGCACCAAGGGGTCAGGTTTGTGTCTGAGGCTCAGATTGAAAAAAAAGAAAAAACGTTTATGTTTGTTACCTATTACACTGCAGGCAAACAGTAATCTGCTGCGCGACCACGGTGGCTGTGTTTTCGCCCAGCCTCAGCCCCAGCAGCTTCACCTCCGTGCCTCTGCGAGGATCACTGATCTTGATGTTCTCCACCAGGTGACTCGCCTCCTCCTCCTCCCGCTGCTGGCCTTCATCACAGCCCGGCTGCTCCTGCTGCACTGAAGCGTCCTCCCTCCCTGGCCCGTCAGCTGTGGGTTCATCTGCGTCGCAGGTGTCCTCCTCGTTGGAGGCAGGGTCAGAGTTTTCACTCGCTGTCACTTTGAGCTCTTGATACGGGATGAACTGCAGTCCGGCTTTTTCTAAATCAATGTCTTTTTTTAACTGGGGAAGGGAAAATAGATTTTAAAAAGGGAGTTATTTACATGTAGACATTTAGCAGGCACTTATCTAAAGGTACTTCTAAGTGCTGAGTTATGAATAAACTGGTTAACTGTAATAAACCAACAGATCTGTCCCTTCAGAGACAAACAGAATCATGCTGAGGGAAAAGATCATCCAGGGGAAATGGCAGGTGCAACTGGGTATAATCTCTGTAACTGTGATATATGAGGTCATGCATGTAGGTAACTGGGCCAAGGAGGTGGTGCACATTGCAAAGAGGAGCAGTCCCAACCATGAACCTTGTGGCACTCCACGACACTCTAAAAAACATCCGCTAAGGTATGATTAAAACCAAGAAGGTGCTGCGCTTTAAATGCACATCTAAGACAGTACAGATAAAAGAAGGTCACAATTTACTGTACCAAAATCTGCAAATAGATCCAGTGAGATTAAAACTGAGCAACATGCTGCAGATCTGGCTGCATTCAGGTCTTCTGTCAGACAGTAGAGCTGATTTACTTTGATGACAACTTCAAAAAGTGATGCCGATTTGAACCGAGGAAGACGTTCTATCAAACAAACTCTGTCTAACCCACTAATTCAGTCACTGAGGTAGGAATGGGATAACCAAAATTGGCTCAACAAGATTCAAAGTAGGCCTTTTCTGCTTTAACTGTTACCATCTTCAAATGTAAAAACAGAACACAAACAATCACATTTCACAGTCTTACCTGTCTGGCTCCTTCGGTGAACAGCCTCTCCAAGCTCCGATCCAGCCAGCGGAGAAAAGGCCGGAAAAGTAGCTCAAATTTTCCAAGCAGCTGATTAGTAGCGTGTTTAGCTTGAAGCCACTCAACAGATGCCTGCTGTACATGCCTGCATAACCAAATAGTGACAGAAATGTATGTAAATGCTGCTTTTTGCTAAGAATACTCATAAGTGAATGTGAAATAAAAGTCAACGTGTTTTTACTTTGCCATAACTGGTGGTAGTTCTTGATCCAGAGGTATATCTAATGTGAAAATCTGAGAAGCATGCAACAAGGTGAAGGAAAAAAAAGGAGTTATTTCCATGTCAACCATTCAACACTGTATTATAGTATTTTGTATTATTAGAAAAAGTGACCAAAAGTGGTCTTTTACCTCTAGAGGATAATTGTCTGGGAAGCTCACCATTATATCAATTTCTTTCAGATCAAAAGGCTGTAAAATACAAAGTTTACAGAGTCTAAGAAAACACTGCAAAGCAACTGTTACCTACCTACATGTGGCATTTAAATCAGTACAAAGAAGTACATGTAATTACTTGTTTTAGATCAAGTTTATGATGTAAAATGACTTTGAAAGTTTTATTCAGTTTCCCTTACAATGAACAAGCAGCTTAAGTGTGCTTATTCAATAAATGAAGACGTAATTAAAATAAAAAGTCCATTTTCTCAGTGGAAAACAAGAAATAAAAGAAAGGAGGGGAGTTTTTACCCAGTCTGGATCCGTGGCTGCTACGCTGGCCCTGTAATATGTCACCTTGCCGTCACTTCTTTCCTGAATGATCAGCTGATCTTTGGGGAAACGCTTCTTCAGCTGTCTGATCTCAGTGTCTCTCAGCTGCTTGGCTAGATCCTCAGTCACGTCACAAAGCTTCACCTCCTGGTTGCCGCCGGGACGGGAAGCTGGGGAACAGCTCGGCGCAACTTTCGAGCGATTGCCCGGAACGGGCTCGCCCTCCACTGGAAGCAGCTGTGGCGGGTGCCAGAGGCGACACTTGTCCTCCATCGAGCAGTACCCCGACAGAAAGTAGCGACAGGGACGGCGGACGGCTGACGGGGCAACCCTGGGGTTATGGGTAAACGAGGGCCTGTTCCCCTCACGTTGACCCTGAGAGTTTGACGGTGCCGCATCAGACTGGCTGGGTGTCCCATCAACTTTGCTCTCGTCTCTCACATGTAAAAATTTACACTTACTGCCAAAATTACAACGTCGCCCCTGAGAGAAGAAGCGGCACACCTGCTGAGGATGAGGAACCGTCTCAGGTTTACCTTCTTCTGCCTTCTCTTCTCCACCACACTCCATTTTCATTACTACCTGAATTGATAAAACAATGCCATTTCTTAGACAGGAAAAAAAAAAAAGATTTTTTTTTTTCTAACATAGCTACAGCAGGAGACTGTCACAGAAGGGGCAAAACATTCTGTGTTATTTCTGACATGTTTTAATATTAAATCTTTGTGAAAAAGCAATATCTATTGTACTGAGCAAAAACAAAATCTTGATTTATCTTTTTTTTTAAAAAAAAAAAAAAAAGATATTTCATTTCTAAGCAGCCAGACCTTTTCGTAATCGTTTAAAGAGGTTTTTCAAGATTTGCTGTAGACTTTGGCTGCTTTTTTACTCATTTTCAGTCCAGAACCTGACTATTTTCAAAAGAATGTTATTTTTGTTTGTTTGTTTGTTTGTTTATGTCAAGCCACTTAACTTTGACTCCTGAATATTTCAGGCATTAAAGGCTCCTAATCTTAAAAAAAGGGAACCAGTATAGTGTATTAAAAATCCAGACAAAAAAAAGGAAGGGAATATAGTTTCCAGATACAGCTCATCTACTGTAGACAGCCTGACATAGTCCTGCAATTACCCATTTTCCTCGCTTTTTAAACACGTCCCAGTCAGGTACAGAACAAGGGCAAAAAATAAGTGAAGAAGCAGCCAAAGAACAAACAAAAACAAAAAGAACTGAAACACCCTCAGAGGGATTGTTACTGAGATTAGAACCCCTTACAAGATTACAAGAAAGTATGTCTCCACATACATATAATATAATAATAATAATAATAATAATAATAATAATAATAATAATGGAGTTGTTTAAAACCTTAACACAGTACAATACACGTGAAATACTTTTTAACAGGAGGAAATAGGTTTCTGTGAAAATCTATCATTACCTTGATCACCAATCAGGTCGGTGCAGAGCTTTGTTCCGAATGACTTGAGAAGAAACTCTTTCGAAACCTTCCCACCTGTCAGCTGACAAACACCTGTCTTCCTCTTTTAGATTTAGTAGAAGCAACAACCTCAACTGACTTTGCTGCGACTTTTCACCTGCTCTGGAAAGCTTCAAGTATCACCACATACGAGTAAATAATTAGCTAAAGTTTGTTGGTGTTGTGTTACGAAGAACTGCGCATGCTCAGAATCATCCCAACTGATGTTTAGCACACTGACATCATATGTCGGTCGCCACCTACCGACTCGGAGGACTAATGGGAGCATGCGCAGTAAACTATTTTCAGTTTATAGATTTGGTCTTAAATCCGACTGGGGTAGTTCCTTTGTTGCAAAACCGTAAAGCTTTGCTAATCCAGCTGAAAACATGCCAGCATGAGCTGTTTGGTTTAAAGGGAAGCTGGATTTCCTGGAATTTTCTGTAAAAATGCTGAGTTTGCTGCGGTACTTTTCATAATCAAACTCTTTGTTTGTCCACAGAACATATTCAGATGAACATAAAGACAAGAAAGTTATTCCACAAGTGTTTGGTTTAATAAAATACACAGTATATTTTAGTTTCCTGTAATGGTTTTGCACATTGTTCATCGCCTGCATGGACACCTCCTAAGAACAAGGAAGACAGTTCAGTCCTGATCCTGAACCTCAGGGTCTGAATACAGCATTTATGCTGGTGTTACATTTTTCTGACAACACTGTCTTTCTACACAGATATTTTTCAGTATATTGTTACACATAGTACTTTGTGTTTGTTTGATTCAAAATATATTCAATATTATCTTAAATTCAAGTAGGTAAACAATGTCATGGCGTCATTTTAAATCACCCAAATATAAAAATACTTATGATCACCCACAGACTGCTGAAGGATTTTAAAGTGATTTGGCGCCATCGTGTGGCGGAAAATTAGTCCTGCAGGTAGAAACATGCAGGACTAATTTTCTGCTGCACCAACTTTACAAAATCTCTGAATTAAAGTGAATTTGAACTTTACAGTTTTTGTCTTCTCACGTTTAGAACCTGAAAAGGTTATTAAGTGAACTATAATGTAGACATACTTTATCTTCTTTAGACTACAGATGACACCTGAAGCAGAATGGAGGCAAAACCTTTGTGAACCAAGCTGTTGCTGTGGTCCGGGTGGTTTAAATGGTGAAGGATTTCACTGACACACTGCACAGCAAACAAATGCCTTACTTTCGACTGCAAGCAACCCTGTGGTGATTATTTGGCTCTGAGGTTGAATGGATGGTGAAAACTGCAGGAATGGCACTAAAACCTATGGTCATTTCTGTCCGTGTTGACATCTTTTACAAAGAGCTGGCTAAAGTTTTAACTAAAAAGGTCTGATGGTTGTAGATCAGAGAGGTTTCTGTCTCCTTTGGGAATATACTTGCAGATTTTGATGAGGTGAATGCAGGAACTTAATTATATTGTCACAAAAAATATTGGACATAAATGTTTTATTAAATATGCAGACATGTGACAAACATTAGAACAAAAAGTGAAGACAAACATCAAACACAAAAACACTCAAAACAAATAAGCAGGAAGTGCAAATTGTCAGCATAGCGATTTGTAAACTAACTGTCGAAGTTAACAGGGGGGCTCCTGCACGCTGCACGTCAGAGTTTCAGGGCTGCTTGTGTGTTTTTGTCTCCCGATGCACCTCTGAGACAACGGAAAGGACGCTCCGAGCGTCTTAGCTTCAAGACGAAAAGGCTTTCTGTCCACAGCGCCGCTCAGAGGAACCAGGTCTTTCAGCAGAGTGCCTAAAACCTGCGACAGTTCTTCGAGCGTGTGCTGGTCCTCGACGGCATGTAAGCTGTCCATGAGCTGTTTGGTGAGTTTGATGCATTTCTTCCTCAGATCGGACTTTCTTGCTCGCTTGGGTGGAGGCAAACCTGATTCTGAGGTCAGATCAGTCTCTGTGAAGAAAGAAAACAGGCGCCATTATCCTGCTGTGTTTAAAAACACACGCAGATCCTTATTACAGCTGTGCCCTTACCTTTTCTCCCGTTTGCATGTCCTGCATGCTCGCTTGAATGTGTGACAGCGTAGCGCGTTTCCCACACAACTGGATCTCTCTCTAAGGCCATCCTTAGCATCTTAGAGGCCGTCTTCTTACTCCTTTCTGTGTTATCATCCACCTGGAATTTTAGTTTGGTGATTAAAGACAGTCAAAGGCCTATTTTTTTTCAGAAATCGTTAATACTTAACAGATTTACTATTATGTCAAACTAAAAAAATTTAAACATTTCTGTCCCATCACCAACCTTGAATTTAGGGAACGTTGCGATCTTGCTGATGGATATGGCTGCTGGACATCCCACCTTTTTTGTGGTCGCTCGACGAGATTTTTGGCTGCCGAAACTCTGCTCCTCCAGCTTCTCAACCCAGAGGAGAATCAGGACATAATGTAACGTCTCACTTGGGTCAGTATCATCTTTTGTCCAGGAGTGAACTCACCATCTTTCGAGCCTTTTCCTTGAAATACTTCCTCTTCTGAGAAACGGCGAGGTCTTTGCCTTGGTGGCAGACGAGCCTTTTTGATCCCACGAACAGAAACGGGATTCCGGTGAACCCGATGGCCGGCATTCCAGAGCCGCCGGCCCACTGCCAGTGGACCCGATTCCTGGGTAAAGGCTGCCAGTCTGTGAAGCAGATTCAGCATTTCACTTCTGACTCAAAACAAAACTTTATTTAGAAATATTTTCTTTATGGGAACACATTAGGAACGCTTTAATTCCTTCAAAAACATTCTTTTGTTTGAAATCTGGTGTTTTACTACCCGTAACTAGTGTTTTACTTCTTCTAGATTTTAGCCCCCCCCCCTTTTTAGCTTTTAGCCGGTGTTCGGCTTCTTCTAGCTTTAACAACTCAGCTTCAGCAAAATTTCATCCAAGTCATTCAGCATCCACGGCATTTTTGCAGAAAAAAGCAATTAGTCTACTTAAGTTACAGAATGCTTCTGATCTTTATGTGAAGAGATCTGTACTGTCAAAATAAATCAAGAAATAATCGAATTCATCTCATTTACAGTAACTGTTATTCGCCATTAAAGCAGGAATAATCTCAAGTTTTGCAGGTTTTACTATAGATTAAAGAATTTCCTATATACTTACACGTGTGTTTATTATTTTATGAATCTAAAGAAACTGTTTACACCCAGAATAAAGGTTTCATAAAGCCACAAACTAAATCCTTGACCTCACTGAGATGATCACATCTACATGAGAGTTATCTGAGGTTTTCACTTTATTTTCTGGGTGAAATCTCAAGGCAAAAGAAAACAGTAAAACCAGATTTTGGTGTTTTTACCCCAACAACAATAACATTTAGTGCAGGCTAGTTTTAGCCTTTATTTTGATGGTTATTTCCAACATTTACAGGAGTACTCATTTATTTAGGG
Source organism: Kryptolebias marmoratus (assembly GCF_001649575.2). Lineage (NCBI taxonomy): Eukaryota > Metazoa > Chordata > Actinopteri > Cyprinodontiformes > Rivulidae > Kryptolebias > Kryptolebias marmoratus. The sequence continues at coordinate 14,741,138 of NC_051440.1, read as the reverse complement.
TCACTATTTTGTAATCTGGAATTAGAGCAATTTATAACGGAATACACTGTAAAACATGAAGTACTAATTTATGTTAAATACCCAAGTTTTTACATCTATAGTGCAGTACTATACAAACATACAGTACCATAGTAGTAATTTTGGCAAACTAACAAGCTAATATGAAATACAAGGACACTATTGCATTAACTTCTTATATACTTTTAATGGACTAAAATTTGATTCAAAGTTGCACCTTTGTCATTATAATGTCGGTCCACAGAAAAGGTGATAAACTTTGTCACCGACTGCTCCTCCAGTCTCTTAATGAAGGCGTCGACGTCCGCTGAGCTTTCGAGCAGGCTCATATTTCAGCGGAAGTAAATTCAGCGAGCAGAGATGAAGATCCGATCAGATCCGATCAGAAAACCCATCAAGATGTTCAATGACAGGACAGCTGCCGTCCCGCTGATCCAATCTACCGCCTGCCTCAGCCATGTTAAAAACGGATCCGAGGTGGAAACAAACAATAGTAACAGGAAGTGAGGAGAACTCCGAGGGGACGTTTGTCTTTGTCGCCCCCTACTGTCTGGGAGGCCACACGGGCGACTTCACAACCGGCGTTTGCCCGCTTTCCTATTGAAATCTAACAAAGTCGTCGGCGTGTGATAGAGGCAAACAAACAACCATAAAAACAAATGATTTGCTGTTTACTTTATGCTAAAATAGTCGATTTTTTTGTACCCCTAAAGCAGGAGTGTTAAACTCCAGGCCTCAAGGGCCACTTGTCCTAGAGGCTTTAGTTGTTTTTCTGCTCTAGCACACCTGATTCAAATGGTTTATTTACCTCCTCACCAAATCACAAAGTTATCCATAAACCAGGTGATTTTAAGCAAGAAAATATATAAACCATGCAGGAGAGTGGTCTCCAATGAACCGACTTTGACACCTGTGCCCTTAACAGTTAATTTTTGCATTATAGTTATGTTTCAGACTAAGTGTTTTTAACCTTAATTAGTGCCTTTAAGTTTTTTCCTCATTTAAAGGGAATAAACATGCATGCTACTGGACAGTTTGGCTTTGTGTGCACCACACTGATCATACACCAGAGAAAGCAAAAACAGCTGTCTGGAGTGCTCAGAAAGAGATATCCACATTTAAGGTAAAGGCAAGACCATCTCCAGCCAGCTTCATGTTTCTGTCACAAAATTTGCAAATATTACTGAAAAGTATAAGGTTCATGGGACTGTAGCCAACCTCCCAGGATGTTGACGCAAGAGGAAATGCAACCCAAGGTTGATCAGATGTGTTGTGGATAGGCGTAGCTTTAGATCACGTGGTGTTGATAGTGATTATAGATCACCTGTTGCTCACCTGGTGTTTTTTCTTCTTAGTGAGTGGGTGATGGGGGAAGTCTACTTTTTGCTGACCGCCTTAAGCTTGTACGTTTTTTTGTCTTATGATCACTGTTTGAACCGGCGGATCCGTTTTTAATGCTGCCTTTGGACACGGATTTTTGTTGTCCACTGATGTTCTGCATAAAAATAAACGTTTCAACTGCAGCGTGGATTTGAGTTTTGATCAGCTGGCGCGTCAACGAGGATTCCCCCTATTCAGCTGCTCAGCGACTTTGTTTGACAGTCGCTAATAAGATGGATTAAACTATATCTGGTTACATGTTATCCAATTCAGGTCAAAACAGGTCCGGATTCACACTCAGTCACACACAGTCCAGGTTAGTGAAGGTATAATTCAGTTCAGTCAGATTCAGTAGATTATAAAATGCAAACAAATTAAAAGCTTTCTATCTAAGAATAGCATTCAGTCCCTCGATCTTGAATATACATGGGGCAGCGGGCAAAAGTGAAGAGGAATGACAGGAAGAAACCAGGATAGAAGACAATCATATCAGCTGAGACCTTGTGACAAATAAAGTATAGAGCTGCAGCCTTGTGACCAAAGCATTAAACATGTGAACTGTACTGCTGTCATTCTGCTGTGGAAATTCTATTGTATCAAACCAAGAGAAAAACTGGAAAACCTATCTTTTACTGTTGCCAAAATAAATACAAAATAAAGAGCTAATTTCCACAATATTTTTGGTCAAACTTATGAAGAGCCACATGCAGCTCCTGGGCTGTGGGCCACAGACCCACCTGTCCCAGGTGTCTGACATCACTGGATTTATTTATTGGTGCACTGGAATATTTCATTACATAGTTAATTTAATTACAATTTTCTTCTTCCTTTTTAATGTTAAAAGACATATGTGTTGGCTTAACAGTTTTTGACCTGGAGATAAAACTGCCCGAATCGTTGCTCTTGTCTGGTGCTTTTGACAGAACAAACCATTACTGCTAAGACTTATCTCTCCTCTTCTAATAGGTTCATCATTGCCTTTATTGTTGTAAAAATATTTTTAAAATTTCCTGGAACAGGAATATGTTTGCTTTTGAGTGGGTATTCTTTCAAAGTAAATCTTGTAGCATTAAGGACCTCACTTTATGACCTTTGACCTTGACTCATCTTACCATCAGCTGTTCAGTGTAAAAGTTTATTTTGTTATGACAGAAAACTGCAAGCTCTTCTCTTAGGCTTGTCAGTAGAGATTGTTTTAGACTCTGGAACAACCTACCGTTTAATATTTGGACTGCAGGTCTTTACAGTCTTTTAAATTTTCCACTTGCTTTTAATTCAAGTTCAGTTTGAGCCCCATCAGGTCTTTTATGTTGTGTTGTTTCATTATTTTAGATCATTTTTACCCTATTTCATTGCATCCGTTGGTTTTTATGTGGGATTTTCTGAATTTATTTTACTGATGGTCTCTTCTGATTGTTTTTAACCAGCTTGTAAAGCACTTTGGTTAACCTTGCTGTTTTTAAATGTGCCATATAAATAATATTGACATCGACTCCTGAAGAGTTCCAGGCCCCTCAGAAGCCATCACCTTAATCCCCCTGGGTGACCCTCCTCAACTGATCCTCAGTTGACTTGCAGGAACATTCAACCTGCACAGTATCATGTCTGAGGAAGGCCTAAGCCGATCCAGCTGGACCGCAGTAAGGCACCATAAAGTTTTGCCTGGCAATGAGAAAAGCATTGTTTGGTCCAGCTATGACACTTTAAACTATATGCAAGTTGATAAACAAATCTTCAAATCTGATCCTTTCTCAAACTACTGTGACCAACTGGCAGAATTGATTTGTTTGTTGTTGATTTCATTTTGATTTATTTTCATTTTATAATAAAATCTTGGTCTTGGGCCGTTATGATGAAAATTCCCTGTAATGTACAGATTTAGCCCTCAGCTGTTGAGACCTGATAAATAATAAGGGTGACTAAATCAATTAATCTAAAATTTTTTGATTGATAAATTTGACCTGGTGTTCCCTTTTTAACAAGGAAATTTAAAAGAAAAAACAGTAGCAAAACAAGTTTCACCCTTCATACAGCCTCTTGCTGCAATCTAATGAACACTTTATCTTGTGGAGAGGACGCTTTAAGTTACCAGTTAACCAGGGGGTGTATGAATAATTTGTTGCACCAGTTGTCACTCGATGCCAAGCTGAGTGAAAAGTACAAGTACACCCACAGAACAAATGGTTTATCCAAGCTGCTGTATCTGACTGAAGCATCTACAGCCCTGTAACATTGCCTGTGATTTTTTGCTTAAGGATGGATCTTGCAGACAACATTGCACCTATTTGGACAAATTATTTGGGGGAGACATCTCTGCTGCAGCCATTTTGGGACAGCTTGAGGCTCAATTACAGGGACTATTTGAGATCACCACTCTTCCCTGTTGCAGTAACGGTCTCTTCCTATTTTATCTTCTGCATCCCTTATCTTGTTTGTGACATTATGGGGGACAGGTGGCCGTGGGTCCAGCAGTTCAAGATACAACCAAACCATCGACTGACAGCTTCTGCTTTGCTGCACTGTGCAGGTGTTACCTTGTACAACCATGTGTTTCTTGTGCTCCCAGCATCCATAGCCCAGTGGCTATGGAGACCATCGGTGGACCTGCCAGACCAGGCTCCAACCCTGCTGGAGCTGATTGTCGGTGTGATAGGCAACCTCCTGCTTTTTGACTTCCAGTACTTCATTTGGCACCTGCTGCATCACAGGATCCGCTGGCTGTATGTCACCTTCCACGCCATCCACCACAAGTACTCTTCACCCTTTGCTCTCGCCACCCAGTGTCTGGGTGGCTGGGAGCTGATCACAGTGGGGTTTTGGACAACCGTAAATCCTCTGATTCTGAGGTCTCATTTACTCACCACGTGGGCTTTCATGATAGTGCATGTGTATGTTTCAGTAGAGGATCACTGTGGCTACGATTTCCCCTGGTCAACATCACGTCTGATACCACTTGGGATCTATGGAGGACCAAGCAAGCATGATGTGCACCACCAGAAACCCAACACCAACTTTGCACCTCACTTCAGTCACTGGGACAAAATATTTGGCACACATGCTGAATTCAGTTTCTGTAATACTAAAATTTAGATAATTAGATAACAGGGTTGTGCTAAGATATGGCTGTGCTTTAGATTTCTCTTATAAAAATAACATATAAATGCATGCATGAAACTGTGAACATTGCACAAAACGTTACACAGTAAATCTGCTTTTATTGAATCCAAATATATTATACTTCTTATACTTCCAATAAATTAAAGTCTCTCAATTTGACTTGCCTTTTTTTTTACTTTAAACCCTTCTTGAGCTTAAGTTTTGTGTTCATCTTTATATAGAAACATTTTCAGAATAAATATTAAAATTCCTTGAGTATCTAATATTTCATGTAAATTATATCAGCCATTGCAATCAATCAAATTTAAGAAGATCACAAATATGTTTAATCTAATCTGACTCTAAATTTGATTTGACCTATTTTTTGTGTGTGTGCTTCACACTATATTGGGCATTCTTAAATTCTGTTATAGCTATAGTTTTTTTATACCTTAAATTTATATGTTTCTGAGGTCATGTAACCTGACCAGTAACCTTATACTGATAATGAAGATGGCCATATTTAATGAATGAGACCAGACAAAAACGTAAATATAAATATGGCCACTAGGTGTCAGCAAAACACACTTTATTTTTTTACATTTCAATATGCCGCTAACGATTAGTTCTCATATATTAGAAAATAAGGGTTTATTACAGAAAATGTACTATACAAAAATGTCTTGAAAATGTAGTATATAGTACTGTTTTTGGCCCATTAGTTTGAATTGTTAGTTCACAAAAACAAGGCTAGCTGCTGTACTTCCGGTTGTGTTTGTGGCGCATGCGCCGTATCGCCCGTCTGTCCAGTCGGGATATTTATGCAGTATCATTACCAGTGGAGCTGGCAGCGACGTGTCTGAGTAGAAACGGAGGTTGTTTTTCCTTACATGAGCATTAAAATTCCGCGTTGACGATGGGCCAGTGTGGCGTCACGTCCTCGAAGACCGTCCTGGTCTTTCTAAACCTGATATTTTGGGTAAGTTTTTTTGGGGAGTAGTTTCTGTCGGTTGTTTTTAAACGTGCGTCACTCAGAGAGCAGACTTGTTTACTGCAGTCAGCTGCTACGCTACTAGCTTCAGCTCCTCGACTTTTGTCACCTGTAGGGATTAATTTGAAACGTACAGAGGTGTTATGGTTTTGTTTTTACTGCGTAGTTCTCTACCCACGGCTACTTGTAGCAGACGCATCGTAAAACGACCCTTTGTTTGTTCGCAGTTGAACTTTTCACACATTTCCACCTATCTTCAGGAGGTCTTCTTGTTGTGAAACACGCCTGAAACGATCCAGCAAAACATGTTGGTTGTGGCCTAAATAAATACAATAATAAAGATGAGCCTGGTTAGTTTAAAAAGTTCATAAAGCAAATGTACAGATATAAAATTTTATGCAGCATATATTGTCAACAAAGTGCATTTATACACTTTGTTATAATGTACACTATAATAGGAAAACTGCAAGACAAAACAATTCAGCTAAAACACTTGATTCTCTATTAAAACAGTCCCAGTTAATTAGGTAATATTAGCTTTATTCACATTTATTAAATATGTATTTTTTGATTGAATTTAAGAGTTTTAATTATATTATTTACATATGTTTTATGAAATCTAAACTCATATATAGCACGCTCCCACATGTTTGACTTTTTATATAAATAAAATAAAAAGGTCACTAATGTGTGAAGACCTCCTTTAAGGACTGGCCTGTTTTATGCAAATGGAAATGGTGTTATCGTTTTAAGATAACACCATTAAGCTGTAAGGAAAAATTTAAAAAAGTTCAGTTTCAGATGCCTGATAAGAGAATTTAAAAGTTGCAAAATAAAGAGTTCACATTGCTGTAAAGGAAAGGAACTGATTTTAGACAGAACTGCCTCTCCAAACAAATTCAGGACGTACTCCTGGCAGTAAGTTTTTATACGTACCAGATGTGATACATGGTGGTGGGATGATTGTGGTGTGGGGTGGCTTTGCTGCTTTTAGACAAGACTCCAGTTAATCAGGCAGTACGTGTATGGAAACCTGAAAACGTCGGGATACTGAAAAAAATGCGTATGGAGATATGTCAAAAAATTCTGCAAACCAATGTCAAAGACGTCTGGATTAATGAAAAAAAATAAATAAAAACAACCTACAGAAAGTTGTTATAGTTACCTGTGGAAACTGTAGCGTCATGGTGTGTTTACTTTTTCCCTGGTGCCTCTTAGACCAGTGAGTGCATTTATTTATTTATTTTTGAACAAATGAATAATTAAAAACTCACTGAGGTGTGACTTATGTCTGCCATCTTTATTTTATCCATTAAGTAAAGAATCTTATACATAGATGCAAACAAAGAAGAGAGGCATTTTCTGTTTTTAATTTGATGTTTTGCATTTTTATTTTTTTTAAATTTTTTTGCAACCAACAGGCCGCTGCTGGCATCCTGTGCTACGTCGGGGCCTACGTCTTCATCACCTACGATGATTACGACCACTTCTTTGAAGACGTGTACACGCTCATCCCAGCTGTGGTCATCATAGCAGCTGGAGCGCTCCTGTTCATTATCGGGCTCATTGGATGCTGTGCCACAGTGAGGGAGAGCTACTGTGGGCTCACAACGGTCAGTGAATGATCAACTGGTCACAATTTAGTCGTCAGAGGAATGATCACATCATGTTTGACTGAAGCCAAAAATACGACGAAGGGGTGAATAATAGATTTGAAGGATGTAACTTGAACAGCCCAGAGTGTCTGATATCTGTTTGTCCCAAATCTTGAATTTCGATCTGCAGTTCGTCGTCATTCTCCTGCTGGTTTTCATGACAGAAGTGGCAGTGGTGGTTCTTGGGTATGTTTACAGAGCGAAGGTGAGAACACGATACATAAGTCAATATACATTTTGTTGGTTTGTTTAACTTGTGACATAACTGATCTTTATGATAGCACTGCACACGCAAACATGTTTATTTTGGACAGCTGTGGTATCTTCGATGCAGTTATGTCTCTTGAACAGTGTAATAAAAGCATGTTTTGTATGTTTTTAAAACTCTAGCCTTGCTAAAAAAGTACTTGTGTGTGTATATTTATCCACTGGTAACGTTGTCTAATCTGCCTCTTTTGCTGTCATCATGAAATAGGTTCTCCAAAAAGATAACACGGTAATGGTTTCTCTCACCCTCTTTAACTGTCACCAGGTTGAGGATGAAGTTAATAGTTTGATCGTAAACGTTTACGACGAGTACAACGGCACCAACAGCAACGCCCAGAGCCGTGCCATCGACTACGTTCAGAGACAGGTGAGCACTCTGATGACACGCAACCCGACAGTTTACCTGTGTGTTCGCTTGCAATCATTTGGCACCGATTTTTAGTTTTTTCCGTTTTAATTTCTCAGCTTCAGTGCTGTGGAATCCACAACTTCTCAGACTGGCGGCACACCCGCTGGTATGAGGAATCGAAGAACGACAGCGTTCCCATCAGCTGCTGCAAAGCTAACGTCGCAATCTGCACGGGGTCCCTCACTCATCCTGAAGATCTCTATCAGGAGGTAGAAAAAACAAACAAAGTAAACATTGTTTTTAAATAGAATGACTTTTCCGAGTTTAACATGTCTGAGAGTATCTTGTGTCTGCAGGGCTGTGAAGCTCTGGTTGTGAAGAAGTTAAAGGAGATCATGATGTATGTCATCTGGACTGCCTTGACATTCGCTACCATCCAGGTATTTTACTCTCTAAAGCACATTTTTCCATCAGCTATTCTTGCACTTTTAACAACATGCATTGAAACAGTGATTGATGCAAGAGCAGCGTCTCCTGTTCACACAAAGCTGCTGAAACTTTGCACTTTTCCACACGGGAAGTCTTCAGTAGTTGTGTTTTCAGACTGAGGTTCATTTACAATCAGCATTCAATATTAATATTAGGACAGGACTTAGGAGGAGGCTACAATTTAAATGGTTTTAATTATTTCTGCAAACCTGGCATATTGTGATTATTACAGTAGGTGACAGCTGCATGAATTCTGATCTGAGGCCTGTTGGATCCCAGGTTTACCTGCTGGGACAGTTTAATTCTGAAGCAAATTTTGACCACAAATCAAAATATGAGAAAAAAATCCTAATTATTCATATTATCAGATAGAAGGGGAAATAAAAGTTATTGTCACCTTCAGAAGCTTCATAATTACCAAGGAGCTATGACTGACGTAGGATAATCATGGCACTAATCTCATGTAATTTTGTGTTCCCTCAGATTCTGGGCATGCTTTGTGCATGTGTCGTGTTGTGCCGCAGAAGCAGAGATCCTGCCTACGAGCTTCTGATTACAGGAGGCACTCCTGCATAAAGGAACATACGTGTTTCTCAATATAACCGACTTTCAAAATTTGTGCAATTGGTGAGAGCATGAAAAAAAAAAAAAAGCTGTTACCATATTCAATACACTAACTGCAGTAAACAGACTGTAGGCCAAGTTCATTAAAGGCCACTGATGTGAGACACCTGTTTGCTCTGAGATTATAAATGCTCATTTTAGTCAGAATTAACGATTCAAGTCAGTTGTGGAGCTGAATGTGAACAGAGTAATTTCATTTTGGTAGCTACCACAGTGTGTATGAACTGTTTGTTGTATTTATTATTTTCAAATCTGTCAAGTACTTGAATGAAAGAGTGTTTTATCTTTTATCTGCTAGTTCTTCTGTTTAGTAATAGTTGAAAATCTTACCTTTCACCTGCGTAAGAGAAGGCGCACCAAGTCAGTTCCACAGCATGTTTTAATCAGTAAATCGTGTAAGCCAACTGGCTTCATCTTATCGGAATTTTATTTTGAGAAGGAAATCTTGTGTCGATTTGAAGTGGTAATCCATTTTTGGTTTCATTTTGCTTGTTTTGGACTTTAAAATGGCTACTGGTTTTAGTTTTAGAATTTAGTTTGTTGACTCGTAGCAAAGATAAGACTCGCAAGTAAATTAATATGTCAAGAGAAAGTTTGAAATAAAATACCTCTGATATGTTTGTTTTCTTTTATTTTAAAAAAAAAAAGTCATATCTCTGACTTTGTTTCCTCTGTCCAGTTCAAGTGGTGTATGATGCTGTCAAATAGTCCTGAACATCTTTGTAGTTCATGTGTGACTTTTGTATTTGCCAACTGATCTATTTATCAACTGATCTTTTAGCAACTTTTGTGAGTGTCGCTCAAAATAGTTGTTGTGGTTACCGAACAGCGACTGACCTAACAGCTACTCGCTGCTGAGTAACCAGACACCTAAAAGAGCAGGCTACTCGGCCACAGGACCTCCAAAAATGACTTCATGCACTCTCTTTATAAATGAACTTTTTAATAGTCTTTGCTAGAACAAACCAGTCATTAGAATTAAAATAAATGCACCAGAAACCATTTTTTATCATGTACAGTCATAAAAAAACCACCCACTTCACAAGTTTTTTTTTTTTTTGGCTTTCAGAATGCAAACAACTACACGTATAAAGGTTATGCACATAAAAAACATTTTTATTATTACAAAACATCAAGTATACAAGAACATGTTGCAGTATAAATAAACTTTTAGTGCCATCATTTTGCACAAGAGACCAAAAAAAAAAAAAAATCTCCCACACGTGAATAGCATGATGAGAACCTGACGCCAGCACTGAGGGGGACACAAACGCGATACGGAAATATACAATCGGTGACCAAAAACAGATCTATATGTGACGGGGAGTTTGAAAATGATAATTTTATAGTTTGTTGGTAAAAACAAGTGCAAGGCGTTTATTTCCACCTTCTGTGTAAGTATTGCACTGAGCATACATAAATAAATTAGTTTTTTTGTGACCACCAGGGGCTGCAGTAGTACATGTGCTAAAAATCTATGTTGAACTGAAATTACAGGTTGTTTCTTTTTCTTTTACAAAATATACATGTGGAAATGTAGTCTTACGCAGTCCTTCAGGTGGCTGACCGGCAGACTTATTCTTGAATAAGAAAAGATCCAGGGACTAATCCAGAAAAGCCATTTCTATTGACCATCCACCAGCCGTCCTCACCTTTATCTAAAACCATCACAATATCACCAGCGCATAACGAGAGCTCATCTTTCCCCTAAACAAAAACACAAACAATCAAGTCAGTAGTTTATTGCATATGCACGAAATGTGTCCTCATCTGTGTCGAGAAGCGGACCTGAGCGCTGTAGTCGTACACGGCTTTATACTCCTCGCTGCTCAGCTGGTTCACCTGAGATCCGGGAATGGAAGCATAAATGCTGTCAGATGTTCCTGCTGAGAGGAAGTGATCAATTACTCCAGGCAGTGACTTGTATTATGTCACATCTAAGAGTATTTTCGACTATTCATTTTTTTTGGTAAATGTCTGGGAGCCTGACACGCCCTTCTTCCTCAAACGCTGTACTCAGGTTTTTGTTTATACATCACCATTTTGAGAAAAAGAATATTCTGACACAATTATTTTGACATCACTTCTTGGTTGCTAAATAGCTTCTTTTAACTCCTAAAAATGAAACTTATTCAGAGAAGTTGAAAGTATATCTGGTTAATGAATGTACAACAGTTTTTTTGTTTGTTTTATTTTTTTTTTCCAATGAACTAGACCTTGTAATTTTTGAAAGTTGTCTCGATCAACAGTTATTTAGGCTTTCTGAAGGGTTTTCACAGTTTGCCTTTGGACTTTGGCTGCTTTTTACTCATATTCAGTCCTTCTGTCTGATCACGACAGCGTATTGTGGAGTGTTTGGTTTCAAAATGAGGAAAAATGACAAAAGAAGAAGTATCAAAAGAACAAAAAAAAAACCAACAACTATCTACAGCAGATGAACAGTATCTGAAAGTCGTGTCTTTGCTGGATTTCTTTTTTTTTTTTGGTCTGGTTAGCCACAGCACCAAAACTAAGACAAAAAGCAGCCAAAAGCCACAGAAAATCCTTTAAAAAGACCTTCATAAGCCAGAAGAAATATCGATCAAGACAACTTGAAAAGGTTACAATAAAGTCTGGCTCCTTTAAAGCTAAATAGAAAGAAATGAGGGATGACCCAAGACTGTTACAAAGTGCTTTGTCTTTAGAGCACATGTTACCTAACTCATGCTTTATGATGGCTTTGAATTTAGAATTTGCAGGCTTAACACAAAAATGTAGATATTTTCAATACTGAATCTAAACTTGTTTTGCTTCAAACTTGCATAACAGGGCGTTTCCACAGAAATACCATCATTGATTTCACTGTCTGGTGCAAAAAAAAAACTATCGTCAGCTAACTGTAGTTGCTACAAAACTTGTTTTTATCAGGAAGTAAAGTAGCTTTTGCATTTGCAGTCATATGTGCCAACATTAAAAATTGTATCGCTACTTGAATGACTTTGGTACTCTACCAGCAGGTTGAGAAATTGGCTCATTGATGTTCACTTTGGAGCCAAAGGTTCCTGTCAGAAGATTGGAAAACCTAAAAGATCAGAGAAGTTCTCAGTAAAAACACAGACAAAAAAAAAAAAAGACCAAAATATACATTTTTATTCTTTAACCTTTTCTTGACTCCTTCAACAAATCCAGCACTGCCATTTCTGTCTGCTGCAGCATTACTTTTGTAGTAATCCTCGTATGCGATTGGAGCTGTGACACAAAGTAAATCGACACCAGTCACTTTTAATGCAATGCCTCCTGCGTGATAGTGATACGATTAAACTCATGCTTCATTGCAGAACATAGTCAAATCACAGGAGGAAGCTTGGAGGCCATGCCTACCTGGGGGCGCTGGGTTGGCCTTTCGCAGCTCCACAAACTGGTTGTTGTCCGCTGTGATGTCACAGTTTTCAAGCGTTTTCCTTATATTTTCATAACACTGAAAGAGCGGTTTGTTCAGAGGTGACACCAATTGTACATAAAGTGCCGCTGCGACTGACATTTCAATACATTTTGCATACAACCAGCTACACCCACCTCGTCGTCTTTTACACACTGCATGGATAAATGGTTACAGTGCACCCACAAAGCATTCCTTAAAACGCTGATTCTGTCTTCTTCCTGCTGCTGAAACACCTGCAAAACAGAGTATATGTTGAGGGACCCGTCTCAGCTACGGAGACACCGAATTTTAGCTCAATGTCTGGAAAACTGACTGAGTTATAGCTTGTTTTGAGTTTGCAAAGATTGCTTTTCTGTGGCGGCCATCTTGACTCGAACTGACTCCAAACGGTAATCAGTGTTAGATGTACATCCAGTGAATGCTTTCTGAAAGTTTAAAATCCATTTTGTGACTCGTGAAATGTTTTGCTAACGGTACAGACAAACGAACACAAACACACACACACACGGGCAAAAACAATATGGCCTTTTCGTCTTCGGTGGCAGGTGATAAAAATGTTGTTGTTGAAGCACACGAGTGCTCTGATCGTTGCAGTTTTAAATGACGACTTCATTTATTAAGGGATAAGCTGTCCAAATCAATCAGCTCTAATCCTCATTCTAAGCTTCTCGTCCAAGCTTAATGCTATGCAGCACTCACGTCTTCTGCCGGGGTCCGAGCGCCAAAATCTTATGTCTTTCATGTCCAATAAAACTATTTAATCGCAGCTTTTCTCTGTGTGAGTCTCTCCAGGTTGAAGTGAAACTGAACGCAGGTTTCGAAAAATTAAAACATTTACGATTAAATTACGATCTTAAAGATTTGGGATTATTATAAATTACGATTTAACAAGAGAGGTGACTGTTTTTTCACAAAGGGCCGGTTAACAATCTGCCTTTTGTGTTTGCTCAAGTTAACTTTGATAGTAAAATCCGTTTGCTGATGTGAACTACATGTTCACAGCAGCATACAGTATATTTATAGTGGTGTCTTTCTCACTCGTATGCTCGAATATGTCCTGTTCTGTGAACCATGACTGACAGCTGACCATGTTGCTAAATGGCTGCTTCAGCTCTGATGATTCTATCACAATGAGGAAGAATCTGCTGTGCGGAAATTTTTTCTCTCTCTCTTTTTTTTTTCTTAGTGAGTCACTGTGTAGTTTTCTTAGGGGAAGTATCACACAAACAGGCTGACAAAACCGACGCGTTACTGTTGCTGCAAGTCTAGCTTTGCACACAGTTTTAAAGAAGTACATTACAAGCAAAAACTTGGAGGCAAACCAGAGCTTCCTGCATCCTACCTCGCATGTTTCCACATGTGTCATCTCCCATTCCAGACGACTCTTGTCAAGCTGGTCAATGTTCGACCTGTACTGCTTCTCTAAACACAAACAAACAAATTATAACAATTTCACATATGAGTTCTGAGGTACACCAGAAAAAAAAAACATGGCTTTAAGCTCTGTGAATTGAATTATTTTTAAATTAACCAGAAGTGAGAAGTTAACATGACCACTACTCTGAAAAAAAAAAAAAAAAGTTTCTGGTAAACTTCAATAGTTTCCGCGATGAAACGTTTTCTAGTACCAACATACAGAATCTCGTTTCTTTAATGTGTCATCATTCTTACCAGCTTCGACTGCAGCTTCTCTGCACTGTTTAGTTTTGTTGTTCAGCTAAGGGAAGGGGGAGGGGGGGACAGAAAACAAAACAACACTGAGACTTTCTTTATATAAACCAAACTTCAGCATAAATCACCGGCAGAGAATACATTTCAGAGCACAGTCAGTCAGAAACATCGGTATCATTGATTTATTTCATTTCTGTTCTGCAGTTCACAGTTTTGATTAGGTGGAAGTGAAAACCTAAATCATTGTTATTCTTAAACCAAGGCTGGCCTGGCAATATAAATAAGAACAGTGTTCTGGGGAAAGGTTATGAACAACTAGCGTCTTACCTGTTGTAGATAACTCTTTGAACAACCACGATTTGGATCTGTTTCTGTTGTCGAGCTAATGGCTACTCTGAGCGATACTATGGCGATTTGCAAGCTCGAAAGAAGTAGCAGCATCAGCTAGCTGTAGTATTTTAGGCACTTCCAGCAGTAACTTTTAAACCATTTCTACCAGAATAACCACATAATGCAAAACTGACAGCAGTATACAGTTTCATAAAGTTGCATTTGCATGAACCACTATAAGAGTGGAGTTGTTTAAAGATAGCAGCAAACTGAGGCCTTTCAAAGAGCTATCTACCACAAGTAAGACATTAACTATTCATAACCTCTCCACAGCACCCCGTGTCTAAGGATCCTTTCAATGCAATTTATTTTTATCTGGAGAGCTGAAAGTTGTTCCGTTGGCCTTGCAATAAATTGTTCTTTTACAAGTTAAATATAGCCCAGGTTTAGGTGGCTAAAAACAATATATGCAGTCCAAAATGAGGTTGATTATTAATAACTCACACCAGGTTTACCTTCTCGATCTGTTTGGGCGTTGCTGTGGGGGAGCTGCCCACCCTTTCAGCCACTTGCTCTGCCTCATCCGCTTCCTTGCAGTGTTGCTCATAAGACTTTTTAGACTGTAGGTGTAGGAAACAGAAACACTGTGAAACTATGACACCCGTACCTTCATTAACACTTAACTGTCAGCAGGAAAAGGGGGTGGAGGGATTCAGTTAAGGCAGAGATGTGCACCAGGGAAAAATAAAAGAAACCACACACTTCCTTCCTCTCAGCAGAAAAAAAATAATCTGAAGCGTTTCAACAATAAAAACTGTCTTTTTCATTTTTTTTGTTGCATCTTTAATATACTACATCACCCCCAGGTGTTGAAATCATCATAAAGATCTTACTCTTGATTGCAAAGCAATGCAAACCCCTTTTGCATCTTTTCACATCACGTCACGTCACGTTCCTGCTAATGAGCAGAAAGCTTAACTAAACCTTGTGATTCATGTTGTCTGCAACTGCTATGGTCATGTTGTTGTGTAACTAGAAGAACTGAGAGCGCAAACCTCCACCAGGACCCTTTATCATTGTGATTTCTCAATGGGACTGATCATTAATGACGTCAACATCATGTGATGTCATCGTTGATGTCATCACTGGGAGCTCAAACCTCCGCTAGACCATATAGGTTCATTCAAAAATTGTAGGAGCCGGATCGTGATCCCAATCACCACCCAAAATTTAACTGTTCTTTGTGATAACCTCAACGTTTCCTGAAAATTTCATCAAAATCTGTTTGTCTGTGCACTGACAAACTACCGCAAACATATACCTCCTTGGTCCCTAACGAAAGAAAGATGCCTCTCTGAACTGGTTAACAAAGATAATCCCAAATCTTTAAGATCTATTAAAATGAAGTGACAAAGAACAGACCTCGACTGTTTTCTTGTAGAGGGAGACTTTTGTCTTTTGGGCCTTCTCCATGATGGCTTCAAACTGCAAGGACATTCATGTTAAAAAGAGGAAGATTATTATGTAATTAATACTTTAAAAAAAAAGAAAAAGAAAAGAAAGGTACCCTTTTCCTCTGTTCTTTCTGTCTCTCTCTGAACTCCTCCATTCTCCTCAATTCCTCCTTTAGTTGCACAGACAACTGAATGTGCAAATTTCCCACATTTTCAATTTCTGGTAAAAAACAACAAAACATGAAGCTTAAAGGACAAAACTGACTGAATCTAAAAAAGGAAAACAAAAAAGCAACATGAGTAACAATGTGGTTAATACAACGCATGCTTACGTGTTTTCATGTCGTCAAAGGATGTCCTCAATGTGCTGAAAAAGGAAAATGAATAAGATATGATTAAACTTAGGTTTACAGCCTCACAGCTATTTCACAAACACAACTGTAGCCTGACAACCATTTCACAAAAAGGCTAAACCAAGGATAATGGGGGCATTTAGAGACAAATTAACCCACATGCACGCACCAAATCTCTACATAACCGCCAGCCTTCTGGGCAATTGAAACCAGTTCCTTCCCATATTTCTCCTCTGCTGTTGCCCTACATAACAATGAACAGAACTACAGTTCAAATCAAGTCAGTTTATAAATTCAGGCACAATTTATCATAAATTAGTCAACCCACCTCAGTTTCAAGAGCTCCTCCATGTCTTTGCATGTCCGCCGACCCTCATTAAGTCTCTGGATAAGAGCCTCATAACCCTCATTGCTGATGAAGTCTTTTCCCTAAAGGACAATAAAATGTCAGATGCTTTTCTTTACAACCTCAATACAAACCACACATTTAAAACAAAAAGCTTTGTAATACTTTTATTAATGTAGCCCAGCATTTCAAACAACACAGCAATCGGCATTAGTCCCCCACCCCCGCCACGTAGGTATTGTGGCATCTCATTTAAATTAAAATGAAAACTGTTCCAGGAAGCGTGCTGAATGGAAAAAAACTAAGTGAAGGAGGTGTTACAATCATGGGTGCCTCCAGGTTTTCAAAAGGGGTGGCCGGATGGGGATCCAAAACTAAAAGTCATAACATAATTTCAGAAGTTTTGTGCTATTTTCATGTGTAGGCTTTTTGAACAAATACTGCACTGTGGAAGTTAGGGAATCACCTTCTGATATAGGCCTCCTTAGGCTTTTTTACTTTATAGTTGTTATTACGAAACGAGATCACAGCTACTGTTTGGCTAACTGAAGTGTGTCCTCCCTTCAGCTCATATTCAACACTGATGCCAGCGTTCCTTGAAATAATGAATATAGCTCGCCACCTTGCATGCCAAAGCTTTGAACGCAGACCTCACCACAATCTGTCAGTGCTCAGAGTATGTGTTGGGAGCCACTCTCAGGCACTACTACACCAACTTTTAGCCCAGTCTATAAAACTGACTGAGCTGCAGCCATGTTTGCACTGGCTAAAGTCTACCGGCTGCGGCGACAACCGTGAATCAGGTTGATGCCAAAAGTCTCTGGGGCCAGAAAATGCATAGGCTCAGGGCCATTGTCCCCCCCTGGCACCCCTTTGGAGGCACCCCTGGTTCAAATTCTCCGCACATGTAAAACTGATTAGCTATATTTCACAAAAGAAAGAAGAAAAAGAAACTTGGTGTGAAAAATATGACTGAAAAATAAACCTGTGGATGAGGTAAACGGGTGCTGAAACTGTCAGTGTGTGTCAGGAAATCAGATGCAAGAAAGTGCAGAGAGTGGACAGACGAGCAGGAAATGATGAGCTTATACAAAGGCCACTGTGATAACCTAAGCACACTTATGGTTTGACACATAACCTCACAGTGTCAGTTTTTTTTTTAATTACAAGTAGACAATGCTGCACAGCAAAAAGAAATGCAGCTATTTTCCCACACTGTTTATGTATGAACTGATCAACTAATTAAAATGTTTTACAGTAAAAAAAAAATCCAATGGCTTTCAAATTGAGAAAGGATAAAACAAAACTGGAAGTCTAACAAAAAAATAAAACAAAACTTAATGGATGCCCGGTTTATCAAAAAGAAACAAGAAACAATCGGTACAACAAAAATAATAAATCAGCTGAAATCTTGTAAAAAGCAGTGACAATATTAGTCTATTAAGAGCTTCACTGTTCAGTACAGGTCATTGTTCCCTTCAGTTTTTAAACATAACTTTAAAAAGAGAAATGATCAACTAGTAGCGTTACGCTAACTCACCCAAAACGCATCCTTAAATTTTAAAGCCATTTTGATAACGCCTCAAGACAATCCCTGTTGGAGAACTCAGCGTCTGTATTCCTTTCACAGCCTCAACGGTTTGACAGAGCGGACTCTGACACAAGTGGAATGCATGAGCGCACTTTCAGGAAACAAACCTTCATGCAACAACTCACTGGCTTAGTCATTTCATTTAAATAAGGAAGAGCTGAAACGTGTCTGCAGCTGACACAATCTAGCAATCTAGCTGAAACGACTGCCAGCGAGAGATAAACAGGCAGCTGCTCGCCTCCTATCAAAACAAACTCAACTACCTTTTAAAAGGACTGGTAAATTAACCCTTAAAGTGGGATTGTTTTTTTTGTTTGTTTTGTTTAAATGTTTTTCAAAAGCAGTTTATTTTCAGCCTTCCTGTTTTTTTAAGTGTATATACACAGAATGACAGCACACTTAAAGGAATTTCCTTTTAGTTTTGCAACCCAGCAGGAAGAGTCACAGTTTGTACTCGTTTTGCAACAGTTCTGAAGACATTTCGATTTTAAGGCGACTCATTTTTAAGGACTTTTGTTGGTGATTTACGATTATTTGAATACTAGTATAATAGTTTTTGTAAATTACATACAATCTTAAGTAACTGCTATAAAATAAGATTACCAATGTCCAAAGTTAAACAAAAAACAATCTTCAAGCAGCACAAAAGAAATAAACTACATTACATGTTTTTTTTCTTTAGAAATTAGCTTTTCTTCAACAGGCCTAAACATCTGGTTATAATTCATTGTGTGACACGTGCAGCTGCCTGCCATAGTCTGTCACTTCGCTGTTCATGAAGGTTTCTTGGTTTCTCAAAACTTCTGCCAATGAAATCTGTCCATCTCCATCCACGTCCATTTCCTTGATGAGGTGAAGAGCCTGTTAGTCACAAATTTAGAGAACAATAATCAGTAAATGTGGAGAAAACTATGTGTAATGCCTCCAAACAGTACCTTTCCTGTTCCAGCTAACTACGTTTCGCTCTGAACTAAACACATCTTTTAAAGCTTTTTGGAGTGTCAGAGATGTGGCAAAGTATGGACTGTATGTACGGCTTCAGGTGAAATATAAAGATCTGTAAGAATTAAAGGCTACAAAGCTACTAATGATTTGGGTTAATGCTCATAATTAGTAATGCTGATAAATTGAAGCAGTTTTATGAGAAGGAACTGTCTCCTTTTATATATACATATATATTTGCAGAAGTCTCATAACCACACAGATGAAGTGAATAATGATTTTTTTCTGATAAAGAAAGTTGAAGTAAATTACTAAATTACTAAATTCACAAAATGACGCCCAGCCCATACTGAGCAATTACCCAATGACGACGTATGAACTGTGTAATTGTTTGTGTGATTAGTTTAGTTGTTGTTTAGGACTAAGATTGAACCAAATATCACGAGGCTTCACTTGTGCTTTCGTTCAACTTATGTATTGATCATATCAACAAAGACTTAGAACAACATATAAGAACTAAAGCTTACTTCCTCTCTTGCTGAACCGTAGCTATTAGGTGCAACCCATCGCAGCTGCTCATCTCGATTCAGTCTGCCATCTCCATCTTGGTCATATAGTTCATTAAATCTAACCGTTTCTTCAAGCTCCCACTGTGATGGAGTATTGCCTAATTCACAAACAAAATCAATCAGTAAAAACCTTGGAAAAGGTGGACAATCAACAACAATCGTTTATGGTTTTAAACAACCCTGCGTGGTCTCACCTTCACGACGCACATCTCCGATAAACTCACTTAGAGAGATGAATCCATCCTTATTGGTGTCATATTCACTCAATACATCTTCAATGGCAAAGTCCTGGAGAGAAAAAAAAATGAAAGTAAATCAATTAACGCTTCTACAAAGCACAGGCCTATAAAAGGCAGAGGAGCGCATTATCATATCGGGTTTTGCAGGAGTAGGACGTAAACTCATCTCACAGCCATATGATCCACTTCAGATGGGTGGGTGAAAGCAAGAAATTCTGTTATGTTGAGGCCAGGTGTGCCATCCACGTTGGCGAAATCAAAGCGCTTCTTCTCCTTTAAGTGGAGCTAGCCGAAACATGAGTCTTTGTTAAAGTTTGACTGGGTCACTAGAGGGTGCAGATTAATGTGCATAAGAAAGGTTTGCCTACATGTCTCAGAGACTCTTGCTCTGGGTCCTCCAGAACGGTGTTGTCATCAAAACTAACGAGCTGGTCATGAGCGACAGAGTTATACTCCTCCCATGTTACGACACCATCTTTGTTAATGTCAAACTCTGGGAACCGCTCCTCTGCGTCTTCCAGGGCGTATTTTCTGTAGACGTGCTGAATCCATAAAGTGATCTCCTCTGCGGATAAAAACCGCCCAACACATTAATATTAATTTCTGTTTCTTTTTGTTTTTGCCATGTTTTTGACCATGAAGTTACCTGCA
The DNA here is from genome assembly GCF_001649575.2 of Kryptolebias marmoratus. NCBI lineage: Eukaryota > Metazoa > Chordata > Actinopteri > Cyprinodontiformes > Rivulidae > Kryptolebias > Kryptolebias marmoratus. Next base: position 14,720,702 of record NC_051440.1, on the reverse strand, counting down.
CTTAGAAAATCGTCACCATTCGTGTCAATCTTTTTAGCAATTTCTACCATCTTCTTCCGCTGCTCTGCTGGGCCGAGTTTCTTTATTGCATCGGTGCTCTAGAATAGCAAAGAACAAGGAAGGGTGAAAATTGGATCAGAAGATTGATACCAAGTCAATGATGTGTCCAATAAGATGGATAAAAAAATAAGAAATAACCTCATCTCCCAGCAGCACTGCCATGTCATGGTCAAGGTTGTGTTGCTGACCATTGTAATGATCTTCAGGGACATGTTTATGAGAACTTTGTCCAGCTCCAACCTGAAGTATCAGCAGGACCAAGAAAAAATTGCACATCATCTGTTGAAAACAAATGAAACGACTTAAGGGAACTAGAGAAGTTGCATTTCCTGCGAAAATGCAGTGTGAATGCTTTTTTTGCTGAATGATTTTGCTGAAAGCGGCTGA
>NC_051440.1:14670076-14717919 GCF_001649575.2 Kryptolebias marmoratus | reverse complement strand
AGCTGAAAAATTGCGGAAGGAGATAGGTGCCAAAAAACGTACGGAATAGTTAAAGAATAGATAATAATAGATAATAGATAATAAAGAGAAACAGGAAAACAATGGTGTGAATGCTTAAAAGCATTCACACAACTAGTGCGTTCAGGATTCAAAACGACAGACAAGAGGTCAAAACTAGTATAAATACTCTGCAAACAGATCTAGCTACTGCAAATAAGAAACAGGTAAGAGCAGGTTTTGCTTTTCAGAACAGGCAAATGTTCGAGAAAAAGTAACAACAGCGAAAGCCAAAATAAATAAGGTGAGTTTAAAGCAACAGAAACAAGACAATTATGGCCCCACCACAACAAAGTTTGTTAATATTTTACTGCAAAGCATTAAAGTTGTTACCGTGAAAAGTTGTTCGTTCAATGGTGGCTCATCTGTTGTTCGGTGAAGAAAAGTACTTCCGGCATCGACCTTCAAAATAAAAGCTTGTTTTAAACAGCTGAGCCTGGAAAACAAGAAAGCGACCAGAAAAGGGCCAGTAAAATACTACACCGTCAGAAACTCACCACAGTGAACCAGCACATTACTTAAAAAAACGCAAAAAGAAAACTATAAAAAACAGAAATGAAACTTCGTGTCATGTAGTGACAAACACAGGTAAAAAAGGGTATATAAAACACTGTGAAATCAGTCAAAGGCTCTAAAACAAAGAATAGGATGGAAAAACTGACATAGCTTACAGATGAGGGCTAAACAAAGACAAAACAGTGCACGGTCCCAGTTTAAATTATACTGAATTAAAATAAATTTAAGTGCTAATTTACTACGATGGGGTTTGCTTCATTGAAATTGTCGCGAGAACAGGGTCATGCTTTTACTTTGAAGGTACGTTAAATTCTCGTAAACAGTTTTCCGGCTGTTTGAATATAACCTGACAGATGTTGTGAACTCAACCAAACGTCCATGACAGTCCCGCCTTCTCTTTTGGTGGTTGCCATGGTAGACAATTTAAAGTGGCGCCTCAGAAAAATCCTGGACCGCCCTTTGACCTGAATTATACAGTATCTGACTGGCTGGCGTGTGCGCCGTTGCCATGGTGCTGTCGCTTTATTGACGAATCCCCACGTCACTCAAAGAAATTAATCTAACGGACTTCCGGCTTCGGTAGGTTGTCTTCGGAGTGTCATGTATTTATCTGACATGTTTATTTTGTTTGGGTTTTTTTTGGATATCAATGCTGACAAGAACTTTGTCCGCTGACTTTTAGTCCCCACCTGCTGACTTTTGAACAAAAGGTGAGGCGATGTCCAAAGACAACCGCCATGACGGACGGCGGCGCGGCGCTGGGCAGCATCGTCTCGGCCCGAGAGTTAGCCAGGGCGGTGGGGACGGGAGGGAAAGGTCCGGTAGCAACAGCTCCGGTTCTTCGCACGGAGGAGGTAAAAGCAAGATTGCATCATCAGCGTCTTTGAAGGTACGTAGAAAACGACACCTCTTTGCTAACGGCGGAGCCAAACGCAGCTAATCAAGCTAGCTTAATGTCATTTTATGGTTCGGATTAACTACCTACCTTTTTGTAGGTGTGCTACCTTTTCACCTATGGTGCATCTCTAGATTGTTAAAAATCCTCCTCTCGTACACCACTGGCTTTGATTAAACACAGTTTTAATCACTGAAACTCATTTGTGACATTAGTAATCCATATATCATTTAGCAATGTAACAATTAATATAACAATTAATATAATATTACTGAGTCCAAAATGTTCTGTGGTTTGCTTCAATTTTCTTACAGATTTCTTATAAGATGTATTCAGTGAAGCTATGGAAGCAGTTTGGTTTTTATTTTTATCTTTTTAAATGATGAGTTTGTCTATAAGGGCACTAAAATGCAAAACAACATATTTCAGAATGTGATGTTTCAAGACAGAAGATGAAATATGCATTTGGACAAAATGCAGTAAAAGAGAAAACATTTTTTGTGACTTGTTTATATAAAAAAAAAAAGTCAAAAGATAAACTTCAGGCACACACCAAAAACAAAAAATGACACACTGCACATTTTTGGCAAATGCAGAAAAAGGGAAAAGCAAAACACTTCTACAAAACAAAACACATATGCAATGAATAATTACATTTCACAAAATGATAAATTGGAACAATTTTAAAATACCTTCACACTACTTCCTTAAAAACACAGAAGATGCCTCATTAAGAAAAGCTTTTGAGGAAACAAAAACAATAATATTGAACTCTTAACCTAAAGGTTTGTAGGTTTCAGAACACAAAATAAACGTGTTGTGTCGTAAAAACACTAAAGTTAAACATTTATAATCCTTTATCTCATATATTGAGCTACAGTGTTCATCATTACTTTGTTTACATTAGAGCTGCATAATATGTCTAATTTATCGTCATCGCAGCATCAGTGAGTGGAATATCAATATAGCAGAAGACTGCTTAGACTTCAGTAAATCATCAGCCATTATATTTCAAGTTCCACGCTTTCATAATCCACATGTTTATAAAATGCTTGGTCAATCTGATTGACTCTCACTGGCTTTGATGCCCACACTTGGTTTAGTTGACAGAGGAGAAAGAGAAAATGGAGGAAAATATTTGCCGCAGCTTATATCATCATCATCATAGCAAGTTTTTCTAATATTACGCTGCCCTAGTTATTAATGCATTCTGGGTGGATGATGATATATTTTGGGTACTCTAACAGTTACCTGACTTTTACAGGTCATCAGTAAAGCAACTGATTCAGTGTCACAAGGTGCTGATTTTGATTGCAGTTCCCAGTTACATACCTTATTAACCGCAACCAGAAACTGAATGTTATTTTAATAAAACTCATTGTTTTTTTCAAACCTTGAAAACCATAACAGTCAAAGTTTAAACACAGCATAAATGAAAACCCGTCTGAACCCTTTAAACTCGAATTTAAAAAGTCCAATCAGTCCTTCCTCTGAAGGACATGCTGTCCTATAGACTGTAGACATCTTTCTCTCGTTGTAGGCGATCCCGTCAGAGAAAGCCACAACCTCTTTTGTCCTGCTTCAGTGGCACCGATGACACAGTTTGGAGCTCTTCCAGTTGCGTTGAAAGACAGCTGTTGCACAAACACTGTACACTTTACCCCATTCTTTGCCCTTTGACCTCTCCGATCTCCATCTCATTGTACATTTTATAGTAATGCCTTTTTAGTGTTGTTTCACATCTTGTGTTGTGTTTATGTTCAAACTAAAGTCAAATAGATATATTTTTTTTATTTAATTGTAGACGATAATCTTTATTTTACTTTAGTATTACCCATAATTCTTTGTGACTGAAACAGCAACGACCAACTGCAAGTTGAAAATTGTTCTTTTTTTTTTGTAAATAAAAAAAGATTACTTTAAATGTTGCATATAATGACAGTTGCTAATAGTGATAATCCAATAAGCTATAGAGTTCTATAGGGGGATAATTACAACAATACATTTTGGGGAATGAGATAACAAAAAGAAAACGTATTAGGAAACTAAAACAACAAAGTTAAACTTTTTGAAACATGATCTTCTCGGATTGTTTTGTACCACCATACCCATCAGGTCCAGGGTGTCAATCTGTGGTTAATGCGTTATGTAAGCGCACCCTGTCTTTCTGTCGCCCTGCAGCTACACTCTCATCACTGGCTGCACGGCATGGGGGGGCAGAGGGGCAGTCCTGCTTGCGTGCACATGACTGCGCAGTATTGTGGCAGAAGGAGAGTGAGAGATGAGAAGCAGAGGGAGCGGGGGATCTGATGCAGATCTAGGAGAGACGAGAAGCGGCGCTGTAAATATAGGAAGCTGCGCACGGTGGCGAGCAGGAGACGGGCAGCCAGTCGGGCCTAAGAAGTGGCTGCTAACTCAGCAGAGTGCTGAAAGCTCAGGCGAGATTACAGAAACGGCTGCAGGACAGAACCGTCCCAGTGAAAGGGAGCACTGATGGACTATTGAGAGCTTGTCCCTCTCAGTCGCCTTTTGACAGAGGAGTTGGCACAGCTGGCCAAGTTGCTGTAGCAGTGTGGACTACACAGTGGGCGTCTATTTTGGTCCTGCTGTCAGACAACGATGTCACCTTGGACATGTGGCGGTGCCGGTTAGAGGAAACAGGTTGCATGAAGTGGGCAGCTAAGTATGTCAGGAGTGGATAAAGACGAGGAACCTGCTTACAGACTGTACTTCTACTCTGTATGTATGATCTAATATTTTGATTCCAGTGTCTTCCTACTGAGCTAGTGCTCCCTTGCTGTTTTGATATTTCTGTCTGGTTGTAGATCTTACCAGGAGGGGAAACCTGACACTTGCCCCTTACTCAGCGCAGTCTTGGAAAAAAAATAAAAGTAGCTCTGTGCTGCATGGGGATGGACTGCCTGGCTAAACAAGATATGAGATATTAGGCTTTACAGTATTCCTCGTCAGTGCATCACAGGAGACGGCTTGTTTGCAGCTAATGGAGTACTTGTTAGGTGGATAATGCTGTTGTTAGTCTTTGTTTTTTTTTGCTGTACAGGTGTCTCGCAGCTCTGAGTAGGCCAGGCATTCTCAAACCCTTTCATCTAATGATGGTTCTGTTCAGGAAATGCAGAGGAACCCATCAGTCCTTAGACGCAAGCTCTTTCCCATTTCGATGTTCTTCTGTTTGATGTCCTTTTATCTCTTTTGTAGTGTCTTTTTTTATTTCAGTTGCCAGAATAAAGCCCAGGCCTCGCCACTTGACATGTAAAGAATTTTGCTCAGCAAAAGTAGGTCAACTGGGTATCTCCCTTAGGGACATTAAATAGTAAGAGACAAACACACGCATGCTGTTTCTGCATGTGTAACTCCTAATGAGCCATGTACATATTACTCTGTTAGCCTTGAATTCAAAATGTTTTTTGGCCTTTACATCATGTGTAGTCCATCTCTTGGATCCTCGCAGCATTTAAAAGGACTGAAGATATATTTCATCTTTTAAACACAAAGTGAAACTGAATAATAATGTTGGCATCGCTCTCTCGCCTGAACAGTGGTTGCACTGAGAGACGGCCAAGAAGAGAAATGGTTTGTTCCATGACTCATTTGCTTCTAAGAGGGGCACTGCCACTTGATTTCCGTTTGTTCCTGGTAGCAAAACGTTTTAGGGCCGAAACAGCATTTTTATGGCATTTTAAATGGGCAACCTTGATCTGGATTTGGTTTTGTCTATATAAACAATTGGCTTAATGTGATGGAGATGTTTCTTTTGTGAGGTGGTGATGCAGGAATCAGTCATTTCGATGTCGATGATATTGATGTCCATCGATAAAGGCTGCAGTCTGAGTGTTTAATGTGGTTCACAGTATCTACTTCACCAGAGATTAAAGTCAAGTTCACTGATGCATATGTAATGTGTAGGTCAACCATGACGTGCAGGCTGGGTGCAGAGTGGGTTTAAAGCTTCCGCCTCTAGCCGTTTCTTGTCACAGTCTGTGCCAGCAGACCTCTGCCATACACGCTAAAAATGTAGCATCCTAATTGCAATATTCACTTTTATTTGAAGATTCATGAACTCTGGCCATTGAAACAGGAAGCTAATGATGGTGGTAGTTGTAATAGTATAAATAATAATAGGTAGTAGTACATTTCATCCTTAATTCTGCAAACTCCCAAAACAATAAGTCTTCACTTGGACTTCCTGTTTGATGCATGTAAGAATGAAATAAAAAGAAGTGCTTTCTTATTTTGTGTGTGCCATTGTTTGGATGATTAGCACACATTGCACCACTGAATGTTTTTAACCCACTGCACAAAATCAGCGTGCAAGCTGTTAAAATAGATGTAACCATGGCAACAGTACTTGTTTCAGGTTGTGTTGCTGGTTGACAATCGGCTTGTTATTTCTGATTCTCATAAGTTTCTTGTTATAAATGCACCACAGTGGGGGAGAAAAACAAGTTGCGTGGTTGATATACAAAATATCTTGTGAAAACATAAACTTCAAATGTTCCTTTTTTTTGTTTACTGGAAACCTAATCGCATAAATCGGTAGCTGTTTGTTTACGAACAGTGTAATCAAGGAGTCAGGTCAGATTGTTCATGTCCTTACTGGCAAAATATCAGAACTCCTTTTTTTGCTTGTTATATCTTCTAAGTACCGGTAGATTTGTTTCCTTCTGTAGGTGAAAGTCTTAAAAACTGGGGTCACAAGCAAAGAGAGTTGTTAAAGAGAGGGGGACTCTTTTTAACAAACTTAAGTTGTAGAGTAGAGTATAGAGTATTACTCAAAATATAGTCCACTGGCCAGATTCTTCAGTATTACAAGGTTTTTTTGTTGTGTGTTATTGCTATATAGTTAATAGAATTGTTTAGTTTTCATTAATAAAACTACACTTGAAACTTTCATTACAAAGCTGAAGCTACATTAAGTTTTAGTGAAACATTTCAGTTCAGTAACTTTGTTAGCAGCCAACAAAATAATAACTGTTAAGTACCTTTTCTATTTTTTTTTCTTTATTTATTTTTATTTGGTAAACTTTTTAAAAGCTTTACAATGTATTCAGGGAAGTACAGAATGGACCTAAGCTAAATGGAAATAAACCTACTTCTATCGTCTATCCTGCAGGCCTCTTTTCAGCGCTCCAACAGTCATGACAAAGTGCGAAAAATAGTAGCTGAAGAGGGCCGTGCAGCTCGGAACCTCATCGCCTGGAGTGTCCCTCTTGAGAACAAAGAGGAGGAAGGTTAGTAGCTGCATGCAAAGAAACTTTCCATTCATTCTGTTATTGTTATGCTGCAGGTATCATGGAAATTTAATTTAGACGCGACATCCGTGTCTTAATGCCAGTGACACGTGTTTAGTTATTTCTTTAAAGTATCCTCCTTTCAAATAAAAGCCATGTTTGGAGCCATACCCTGGCCAACTGAAAATATATCTGGGAAATAGTAGTTTTTTTTGTTTTTTTTTTAGCTGTAGACTGGGATGGAGAATGTGTATCAAGCTGTCAGGTGAAATTCCTGGCATTACTTTTACTGACAAAGCACGAGTTTATATCGGGGGTGTCCAGCCCTGGTCCTCAAGCGCCACTATTCTGCATGTTTTCCTTGTTTCTCTGCTCCAACACACCTGATTCAGTGGTTAAATCACCTTTTCATGTTCTGCAGAAGCCTGTTGATCACTCATTGATTCAAATCAGATGTGTTGCAGGATAGTGGCCCTCGAGGACCAGGGTTGGACACGCGCTCAAAAGTTCAGAAAATTAAAGCTGACTCATCCTGATTTGTGATAAGCACAACAACAATTCTAAAGCTTTGTTTGTCTTTAAAAAAAGTAAAGAATAAGTAACTTGCTTTCTGTGTAGGATCAAGATTGAATTGTCGGTGTAGGTTTTCAGAGGTCACATGTTGGAGGAGATTACACCAGCTTGAACAGTGACTCTTTGAATGTTATCAATTAAAAGGGTTTCCGATCAAGTATTTCCCTCGCTCACTGGTGTTCACAAGCCACTGGAGCACAATGTGCATACTCAGTATTTTCTAAAGCCAGAGTCAACCTGCACAAAGTTTCCATATTCTGTGGAATAAATGACTTACTGTTGTTAGTCAAAGGTAGTGCTGTATCATCTCTAACTGTCTGGTTCATATGCAAATGAAATAATTCAAATGGTATATTGTGGGTGGTATGTAAAACTTCTTATTAAGCTTACTTGGCAAGTCTTTTGATTATGTCCTCTAAGGTGGTTTTACCCAGGCACCTCTCCTAATCTATGCCACTCGATTAAGAATTTTTTGAGTATACTTTACCTGATTTACTGTAAGACTGGTTGGTATTATTCTACAAGGATCAGACAATCTGTCGATTTGATTATTTCTATCTTTTTTGTTAGATTGTTTAGCACTGCCTGTAATTATTGTCATCTTTCTGTCATTAGGACAGAACTGAAGCGCTTTAGTAAAGCCATGGCACATAATCGCAGCAATTTGTTTGCAAACTGTGTCATATGATGAAGTGAGTCAGCTCACGTTGATCTTTATTTGTCTTTAAAAATAGTCCATGTCTATGACCATGTTTTTTGTTTGTTTGCTTTTTAAATCAGTGACTAAATTATACGATTCTTTTCTTTCAACTTTTTTTTTTTTTTTCTACAAAGCAAAGTCCAAAGGCAGCTCCAGCAGCAGCTCCAGATCTCAGAGGACCAATTCTGGACAACAGAAAAATAAAAAACAGGTTTGAATTTTGTCCTGTGCCACTAGAGGGCTCTGTTCACCAACACTTTGTCCTTTGTTTTTTTTTTTTAATGCTTCTCACATTTTTAAACAAAAGCAGTCCAAGTGTATTATTGCAGTCATGTAAGTCTGTGCTTTTGTAACATGCGAGTTAGTCTTGAAGTTTGTAAAAGAGCTGAGAAAAGTGGAGTGATTATTAGTGTACAGATTTCAGATCTTTTACCTCTTTTTTTTCCATGTAAACTTCCAGGGTCCAGTTAAAACATCTTTCAACATTTAACTTAAGCAATTACTACGATCTGTATTTTATGTAAATATGTGTACATGTTTATTGATTGTTATGTAACACATACAATCTGCTCAAGCTATCAGAAGAGATGTAACAGTTAAGGAGGCTTATCACACATGAGTTTCTGTTTCTGCCATGTTTGAGCATAACTGTGTTTCACAGAATGCTGGTGTGGAAAGTAAAGGCACATCTGGAACCTCACTGGACAAGGGGCCAGACAAGAGCCCCACTAAAGTCCGACAGCCACGGAAAGTGGACCTGCGAGCGCGGTACTGGGCCTTCCTCTTTGAGAACCTGCGTCGGGCCGTGGACGAGATTTACGTCACGTGTGAATCTGACCAGAGCGTCTTGGAATGCAAGGTTAGTCTGTTCTATAGAGCAAAAAAGCCAAACCCCAGAGAGAAATCCAAAATGTGAGGTTAAGGTCATTTGGTTCATTTTGTGACCTGTGGTCAAACTGTGTGTTACGATTTTTGAACACTAGAGGGAGACCTTGAGATGAAAACAAATCTCTCACTGAAAAATCATGTTCCTGCTGATAGCAGCTTTTGTCAGAGGGCTTTTATAAAGGCTTGTTGGTAAGACAGCCATCATAAGAGCTCCCTCTTTAGGCGCACTTGCTTTAATCTGTATTATCCCTGCATTGTGTATGTTTGTCAGGCTGTTTCTGAAGCAGGGTGTTTTTCGCTCCACACATTGGACATAAAATTAAAAACATGCTTGACACAACTCTTCATTTAACAAGACGTGGGGTTCGTTTTCTTGAGATCGTACTTGTTGCACTAGGACACTCCTACATGACAGTACTTGTGCTTGTCCTGACTTTTATTGACTCTCCTGCCATGCCACATTATGCTGAACATGGTTCTGGTGACGGTCTGCGGTCAGCACCGTAGTCCAGTTCCCTGTGGTGGGGCCGGTATGGTGTCGGCGCCACAGTGGGGGTCCCTGTAGTGCGATAAGCATGCTGTCAGTTGTCTTGTGTCAGAAAACAGGCTGCTAAGTGTACATTTCATTCCCCCCCCTCCTTCATACCACTGTATCTCTTGACACTCTAATGCTGTCTAATGGGCATGAAGCCGGGTGCTGTTCATAATCCTCCATCCCACCCAGCTTGGCCTTAATGGACACTGATAAATGATGGAGTCATCTGGAAAGGAAGCAGTGCTTTGATTGCCCTCAGCCACAATCCCCCAGTGTAGCTGTGGGCAGTCTGTGTTGTATGCTCTCACACAAACAGCCCACCCGTTTTCACCTAAAAACATATGAACATAATCATCGTCGGGAAGTGATGCCTAATTATCTTTTCAAGACTGTTACTGTTATATATATTTTGTGATTTCAAATAAGAACCTCTGTGGTTTTCTAATACACTTTGTTTTCCTTCTCAAAGGGAAATTGTTCACTCAGCAGACTGGTTCATAGATTTTTATAAATGATGTCTTATGATTTCTCAGAAGAGAGTGGGTGGAAAAGGTTTTCAGAATTCCAATTTGCTCTGAGGCTTTATATAATTCTAAAACAAATTGGAACAGGTTAGTTTAGGCTGAAATGGTTTAAATGACAAATAACAGTAGAGTAAATAATTTACTTGAGGTCAATAACTCTCACCTCGGCCGAACGTGGCTTCGCTCTTCGTTTTTGTTCCAGTGTACGGGACAGGCTTTAACAGGATGCTGTAATTTATGGCTCTCGAAGGTTAAACATCCATCAATCATTTCTCCTGTCATGCTGTATAGGAGTTGCATTTGTGAAGATGTTTGCGCGAACATGCCGACAATTACTTTGCTTTCGTTCACCGTTAGTTTGTCCGTTCAAGCAAATCGCTCTCCATCTTTGTTACCAAATGAACACCGGCCCCATAGCTGTGCACTCCCGACAGTTGACCAGCCCTGATCAGCAGACCTGCTGCTGGACACATCTTTCACTGGCTTTGACTTGTCTATTAACTAAAAGCACTGTGAAGCTTTACTCTCAATTACCACTCCCTTCACGCTCCCCATCAATCAGTTGTGTCTGTTTCATTAGAGCTCTGGGAAAAAGGGAAAAAAAAAAACGCTCCACACAGGCCACCACTTCTGCATAACCAATCCTGTCACTTCAGTCCAAGTGCACATTATAGACATTTGTTCTAAAGAATTGGTCTTCTCTGTTCTTCCTCAGAGCTTTCAGTGAAGTGTTTATCTTTACACGGCTTCTGCTTTCAAGATAAACTATTAATCTTTGGAAGATCCTTCTTGTCATTTTAAATCAATCAACCAATTCTGGGCTCTCTGTAAGCTTTTTAAACGCACACCTATTTTGTTTCTTTTTTTGTTTGTGGTAAAAATGTGCCTTGGATGTTGTGATTACAGAAATAAAATCAAATATAGTTCACGAGTAAATATATAATAAGTATAAACACAACAAGTAAGAAATTTGAAATAATTTTATATTTCGTGCTCCGTAGATGGCTCCATCTTTGAATATTTTGTTTATTTGTTGCGTAACAATATTTTGCCTGTTGTGTGCAGGAGGTGTTGATGATGCTGGACAACTATGTTCGGGACTTCAAAGCTCTCATCGACTGGATCCAGCTTCAAGAGAAGCTGGAGAAAACCGATGCTCAGAACAGGTGAGCTTTTTCCTTTTTCTTCTCACCGTCTTGTCCTGTTTAAATTGCTCCCTGTGGTGAAACTCGAAGTGCTGCTGGTGTCTGGTCCCCGGCTTTGAGTCACAAATAGAATAGATCAATAGTCTTGGCTTTAATTCAGAGAGATCCATGAGTTTATTGGGTTCTCTTTAACACAATGACCACTGCAGCCGTAAATTGACTAAGAAATTAAATTCCCGGTGTCACCTCCCAATTTGTTAATTTAAAATGTACTCGTAATCAATGAGGCACACTGAAACTTCAACATATTTTGTTTCATTTCAAACATCAATTATTTAATTGATTATACCGCATAAGCATGTTTGGCAACAATAACTTATTTTTAGTCTTGTGTCATCTGGGGCACTTTCACTTCGTTCAGGCCAACCTCTTTAGCCTGGGAGGTGCGGAAGATGTCTCCGGGACGTCATGTAATGCCGAGCCCCACTGCAGACAGAATGGTGCCCAACTCAGGCGCACGACGCGCCCTCAACTTTGGGTAAGCTTCTAAACCTTGTAAGTTGTTTTTGTAAAATAAATAAATAAATAAATAAAACTACACATTTGTGCACATTGTATCATCCTAGTATCCGCCACTCAATATTTTGTTATAATGTTCTGCGGTATTTAAAAGGTTAGAAGGCGCAGACTACATCCAACAAGATGGCCAACGATTGCTGACGGTGAAGCATTTGTTTAATGCAATTTGTTGAGTCTCTTGCTTTTCGGCCACAGAATCAGTGGAAGGTGTAGACGAAAGTGTCGGCTAAAGACTGCTGAAGCATTGGTTCAATATGTGCACCACTCTGAAATCTGATGCTGCAGGAAATGGATATTGATCATGACAGAGGCCTGTTGTACAATACAGCTCCATGCTATCTCAGAGTGGTGCCGGCTGGGAGGGGTAGATGGACTATCTTCAGCAGGCTGACGTGTTTTCAGCGGTCAACACAGCAGTAGCTGCTCAGAAATGGGATTTAATAAGATTTTAAGTCCTGCCTGTTAGCAGGAGAAGGCACCACCGCTGTGCACATCTGATTGTTCTTGAGTGTGTATGGTCTGTCTGTGTTCTTGGTCAGTGGTCCTCCATCAACGCTGGCTGCAGCTCGGCTCTCCCACACGGGTCTCAGCTGGGCAGACAGAGTGAAGTGCACTCAGGCCATCCAGAGTCAACCAACCACATCCCCAGCAGAGAAACCTGGTAAGAAACGACCCATAAAGCTCCCACTCCACAGTCTATACTCAAAAAAAACTAAAAACAGTTTAAATCTCTTTTTTTCCCCCTGTTTACGGAGTCAATTACGTGTTTCCAGGTAAAAAAGATGCAGAAGGCTGGGAAACTGTGCAGCGAGGGCGCACCGCCAAACCTCGCTCTGCAGCCATAGTTGCTAAGGTCAGTCCTGTCTTGGCTCACGCCACCCCAAAGCAGGACAGCGCCAAGGGTAACCGGTCACATCTGCCGCCGCAGGATCAGAAACAGCCCCGTCCTGAGAGTCCCCCAGATAAGGGTGTGACCCGTACTGACCAGGAACAGCAAGTCACTGCAGCGCCTGACCCCCTCAAGGAGGTTGTACATCCAGAAAATGGACAGATAATGGAGGTACTAATGTTGAGCACCCTGTGACATCTTTCTGCTTGAGCAGTCCCTGGATATCAATTATTCAACATGGAGCAGTGTAACACTAGATCATTTTATCAGCCACATTTGTTTTTGTTTTGGGCTCCATGATATTAATAGGCAGACTGTCCAGACAGGCATATCAACTTTGAAACGATTGATTGTTCACTGGCATTTCAGAGGCAGAAAGGCCCATTTTTATTGTCATGAAATAAATACTGACAATGCATCACGACACACTTGGTGAAAGTATTTTAAACCTTTTAGTTGATGTAAAAAAAGAAATAAAAATAAAAATCTACCTGCTCAGTTTGATAATAACTGGATATTCAGAGCATGTTAATGTCAGCTTCCCTGCATGATTTGTGACTTTAACTGAATGGTGATTGATTTTTAATTTGGATTTTCTTTTATTATTGCCACAAAGTGCTTGAAATATGCATGTCTTTAATTAAGTTTGCATGTGTTTGTGTGTGACTGTCGGTGCAGCCCCCAGCAGAGGGTATACAAGACTCAGAGCAGTGTGTCGACGCACCTTGTGAAGACGTGCCTCCCTCCGTAGCATCTCTTACCCCATCCCAGGCCTCAGAGAGCACCCAATCCAAAGCCGCAGTCCCTTCATCAGACATTACCATATCAGTCCCAGTCCCTTCTCAGGACATTACAGCATCCGTAGACCCACGCCAGACGGGTGGGCCCGGTACTCTGATGGTCTTTGGGGACGCTGAGGCTGAGGGGGGTGCGTCACAGGGCATGGCAACATCTGCTGCAGGACAGGCCGAGACTCCCATGGCAGCGGTGAAACTGGAGAGTGTGCTGGACCCCACAGAGCTTTCCACTGTGAGTGCTGAGAGATGGAGGAGCAGAGGGAGGGGATGGCTGAGAGGGCAGGGGGATCCCCCAGGGTTCTTCAATGCCTAAACAACAGTCAGTCTCAAGAACACTTCAGACCCAATGTGCAGACAGGGCTGCATAGCTCTGTGTAATGTTGTTATAGCAGCATTCACTGTCAAGAATAGCTGTGACTAGATGGCCTTTGTACTCGAGCAAGTACTTCCAGTGTGTGGCCCAAAAGTAAACAGTCAATTTTGTTCAACACCACTTTCAAAATTTCACCGAAAATCTCCAGAAAACCTGAGTTTTTAGTTTCTGTTTGACCCAACAGCAAATCTTTGAACATATTCTTCATGCATCAGACATGTACTTGAAAGTACTCTACCTTAAGTAAATATAATAAAACTAGTGTTAGTTTTCACCAGTCTAGTCTCATTTAGAGAATACTTATACTATGATGTAGACTTATTACTATTTTACGTATTCACACAAACCCAAAATAAATGGACATTTTCATCACATTAGTATATTTAAAATACTTCCTGTTCTGAAGTTATCTTTTGAGTGTTTTTCATATCATTACAAAATTATGAAATTTTAAACCCTTAAACCATTTCTAAGAGCAGTTGCCTCCTTCCACCATCTCCTCATCCTCACTGTTAATGTCCGCCGCATGACTTCCTCACTTGTGATACTTGTGGTGGGTGTATAATATTTTTCTGAATCTTAAGCTCGTACATTTACATACAGATTAGAACAGGATACAAGACTATGAATGGAAAATGTTTTCTTGTTAGTATTATTAACTGAGTGACCAGAGAAGTAAAACACTTTGAGATTGCATGTTTTTTCACCCTGATGGTATATCAGTATATAGCAACCTTCTGACACATTCATTAGGATTGGATATCATGTATTTTAAAAGGACTTTTTTTTATTATTATTATTATTTTTTACAATATTCTTGCTTTGGTTGGCATTACAATAATGGGGACTTTCCTATTTTTGTCATTCAGTCTACTAAGTGTTGGTTTGAACAATAATACGTCTTAAGTGTTAAATGCGCTTGTTTATAACGGAACTGGTCCGTGTGCTCAGCCTCAGTCCATGGCAGAGGTCCTCGCCAAGAAGGAGGAGATGGCTGACCGTCTGGAGAAGGCAAACGAAGAGGCCATTGCCAGCGCCATCGCCGAGGAGGAGCAGCTGACGAGAGAGATTCAGGCTGAAAATAATGATCTAGAGACTGACAATGAAAATTACTTCTCTGTAAGAATTATCATGCGTATTTTTTACTTGGTGATGCTTGGTCCTCTTGCCTTTTTATTAATGTGTCAATTGTGAATTGACTTAAAACAAATCTTTACCACAGGCTAACATAAGTGGTGGAAGTTGTGGCGTCAGTATGGATTGGATTGATCTGTTGGCTGAATTTGACGGTATGCCGGCGATCATCTAAAAGAATAAAGCCCATTTCTTGTGAAGTCAACATTTAGAGTGAAGTTGATATTTTGATTGGTTGTGTGTACTGCAGCTCGGGAACCATGGCGTCAGAGTACCTCCTGGGGGGACATGGTAGAAGAAGAACCTGCTCGGCCTCCTGGGCATGGGATCCACATGCATGAGAAATTATCCTCACCATCACGCAAAAGGTAATTGGTCTTTTCCCTGCGCTGCTGTTTGTGGAGTTTTTAATCTTGACTTTGGATTTCTTGAGTTAGGATGTCTCGCTTTTCCATTCTGAACAACACAATAAACTAATCATTTGTATCTTCATAACTCTTGACTAGGATTTTATCCGGAATAAGGGTCACATTCTTTGTTTTTCAGTCACCACCCGCTGTGTCAAAACAGTCCTTAGTGCCTGTTTGAGTCCATGTCTGAGCTATTTGCTTCCATATTTTTGACAGAACCATTGCTGAGTCAAAGAAGAAACACGAGGAGAAACAACTCAAGGCGCAACAGCTGAGGGACAAACTTCGCGAAGAGAAGACGCTCAAATTGCAGAAGCTCATGGAGAGGGTGAGCAAGCTGTTCTGACTTGACGGACAACACCCTGAAGAAACCCCATTCAAGCTAAGCCCAGCCTGGCTCGCAACGAGAGTATCTTTCAGCACACCGCCCAATAAAATTGCTAAATAATCTAAACCTTTCCAGTCCCATCCTGACCAGCTGGCCACAACCAGTCATGAGAGAGCCCCTCAGCCAAAGTCTACAGCCTTTCATGAAGTTTGTTTTCATACTCCGGGCTACAGCAAGATGAGTGAGCCCTAGAATAAATTGGGTTAACCACATAAATTCAAAAAGTGGTGTTTGTTCTTATTAATCCCCACATGGACACACAGGAGAGGGTAGAGAGTGGAAAGTTCAGCATATTGTTTTGTCTTTCGGAATCTATTGTGCATTCCTCCGTTTTCACCGCTCCTCGCTTTTCCCCTTTCTGCAGGAGAAGGATGTGCGGAAATGGAAAGAAGAGCTGTTGGAGCAGCGTCGGAGGATGATGGAAGAAAAGCTGTTGCATGCGGAGTTACAGAGAGAGCTGCAGCTCCAAGCGATTGTAAAGAAAGCTCAAGAAGAAGAAGCCAAGGTAGATTAGGGAATCCTTTGAAAAGCTGTAACCATGTGACAGTTGATACATTTATCAAATGAAGCGCTTTGCAGTTCTATGTTTTATGTGTTTGTTCATTTCATAATGTATCTTTACTGCAACAGGTGAATGAAATTGCTTTCATCAACACCTTGGAAGCCCAAAATAAGCGGCACGATGCCCTGGCCAAGTTGAGTGAATATGAGCAACGTCTTAACGAGCTACAGGAGGAGAGACAGAGGAGGCAGGAGGAGAAGCAGGCCAGAGATGAGGCTGTTCAGGTGGGAACTTTTTCAGGGACTTGTTTATTTTCCCCCCGACTGTCTGCCTGTTGATCCTCTTCTTGCTTTGTCTGTAGGAGCGTAAGAGGGTCTTGGAAGCAGAGCGGCAAGCGAGAGTGGAGGAGCTGCTGATACGAAGGAAAGAGCAGGAGGCTCGTATTGAGCAGCAGAGGCAAGAGAAGGAGAAAGCTCGAGAGGATGCCGCTCGGGAAAGGGCCAGGTTTGTGGCGTCGCACCCCTTCAGTACGGGTGTATAAACATTTTTTGAAAAGCTAAATAAAGTTATTTTTTTCCCACTTTGTTTTTCTGATTGAGTTTAAACTCTCTCATCTCATTATACTCCTGTCTTCTGCTGCAGTGTACCTAAATGTGTTTCCCCATAAAATGGCTGCTATTCTAGTAGCATTTTCATATTATTGAAAGTCCTAGTCATAGTTTGTTATAGAGTGTAGATTGATGGGATCTGGATTGAGTATTGACTCAGTGCAAACATTGAAATATACAGTTTATGAATTTGCTGCATAATTACAGGTGGTTCTGTCAAGTTTAGTCAGAGAGACCTTTGTGTTTTGAGTTTTCAGGGCTTTTATGCTGCTTTTTGTTCTCTATGAAGAGACCGAGAGGAGCGTCTGGCAGCTCTTAGTGCTGCCCAACAAGAGGCCATGGAGGAGCTACAGAAGAAAATTCAAATGAAGGTAAGTTTATACCACACGGCCTTGTTTCTTTCACGGACATCATGCAGGAATCCCCATTTCCCATATGACCCACGGTTTCTGGTTTCTGCCACAGCATGACGAGAGCAGCCGCAGGCATATGGAGCAGATCGAGCAGAGGAAAGAGAAGGCCGCCGAGCTCAGCAGCGGTCGACACGCCAACACAGACTACGCCCCCAAACTGACACCTTATGAGCGCAAGAAACAATGCTCTTTGTGTGGCACTGTGGTACGTAAAGTGTCTGTCTGTCAATTACAGCGCTTTTATGGAGTTAAAAAAAAAAATTAACACTACAATTCTGTGCAACTGTTATTACTGAAGGGGTGTGAAAGGTTAAAAGCCTTTTTCTTGTTAACCTTAAATTAGGTTAGGTTAGATTAAATTTATTCTCTATCTTATACATGTATATATTGTTTGCATACATGGGAGTGAAAAACAAAAGCCTCATGCTGCATCCTAATGTTTAGCTCAGGCTACATTTGTGTTATTTGGCAGACTAATCACACACAAAAATACTTGTATAAAGGTGATTCAAAAGATTTTTGAACGAATGCTCATTTAAATGAGGATTTAACAGCACTGCTTAAACAGATTTATGTCCAAATAAATTCTTTTAAGCACCTGGCTGTAAATTCCACAAGCACTCACATTTATCTCTGATTAACTGGCTACCATGACAACCAGGCTGGGACACCTTGAGACTTCACACCAGCATCAGATAAAGAGGAGGGTTGTGAGCAGGAAAAAAAAACAAAAAAAAAGAGGGGGAATCTTGTTAAAATGTTAGATGACCTTGGCTGACATCTGACACCAGAGATCACGGATGGGTCAGCAGCAAGCACTTTGTTTAATGACATTAAACACAAACCATCTCAAATGGGCTTGTTTCCAGAAATGGATCAAAAACAGTTCCTGTTACACACCTGCCTTTTGTCATGGCGCTTTGTCAGATCTGCACTACATTCAGGCATATAGGATAAATCATTCTTTCTTTTAGAAAACCGATAGATGACAAATAAGGTAGAGTTAAGTAATTTTTTTTTAAAGTATTTTTGTTCTTCGATCAACTCTGGACAGGTGAATTGGTCGTAAAATTAAATCCATGTTGTGTGGCACACCTAACAATTTCTGTTTCTCTTCTTCAGTCAGAGCTTTAAACTAAGGTTTACGGGAGGCAGATTGCGTCCCATTGTACACGTCCGTGTGGTGTATTGTTTCACCCGGGTAACGCAGAGCCCTGCTGACCCTTTCCTGCCTCTGTCTCCACTGTGTCTGCTGCACTGACCTCTGACCATTGTGTTTGTATTTGTAGATCACCTCAGAGGTGCACCTGTTCAGCCACACCAAAGGCAAGAGGCACCAGCAGGCCGTGCGAGACAGCAGCAGCATCCAGGGACGGGAGCTGTCTGACGAGGAAGTGGTGCGTATCAAAACCACACACTGCCGGGAACAAACATCCTCTGATTCCGTCAAAGAATACTGCCCCGCTGCTGCTTGTGTCATGTAAATAGACTAAGAGAAACAGCAGTTGTCTTTTATGGCGTGCCCATTATGATGGTTTATCCATCCCTTTTTATACACTACCACAGCTCTGTCGCTGGCTTTGTGCGATTCCAAATGAGCCTTAAAATTTACACAGTTAGGGTTCAGTGCTTCAGTGGAGCGTTGACATCACCCTCTTGTCCTTGGGCCTTTTTTGTCATGGAGTGGCTTTCTGTGGGAAGGCAGCTTGTCAATGCAAGGTAACCTCTCAGGCTGCAATATGAGATTGGCTTTTCAGCAAAGCTCATTGTGAGATGAACAACTGTTGGCGCTATATGCAGCACCTTTAGCCCCAACGGATCCTGTATTCAAAGGTTGTTTTTTTTTTTAAATGACGTGTATTTTTTTAAACACTGGACAACTGTGTTTTTCTTTGCAGTTGACAATATGTAAACTTTTTCTTTTATTAGACAGTTTTCAATCTCCTGTTGGACTCTGTCTTCTCTTTGAAGACGTTGTACGTTTGTATGTTGCTTTAATTGAAGAAATTTAGGTTGATCAGAACTCTGTGAAAGCTTATCTAGCTCCTCAATGTTTTTGTTACAGTTTCATATGATGTTAGTATTTTTTTATTCAAACAATTTCTGATTACTGTGGCCTCATGCAAAATCATTTCAATTTAATTTAAGGAGAGTTTAAGATATTGTTGTACCACCATGTAACAGTAGACAATAATTTAGGCAATTTATTTTTCGCCCAGCTAAAAATAAATAAATCAGTCAAATGATTGAAAATTTTCATGTAGATTTGAACTTTTAAAAACTGGAAAAACTTATTTAATTACTTCAGAAAAGCTTCTGTGAATCAACGGGGGGTTTTTTTTTCCTGTTCTGCCTGTCTGTGGTGTTTGGACAGCACAACCAGTAGAGGGTGACCTCTAAGAAGCACTGAGTTGATCCTAAAGGGTTTGTTTTTGAAGCAGCCAAAGTTAAGGACGCTTAAAGAAATATTCAGAAAGAAAACTGAATCAAGTCTCCCTCCCTGCTGTGTTTTGTGAAATATTATTATTTTGCATTTGTGCAATATGAAGAGAAGATCTAATAATGCCACTAAAAAATATTAGTACTCCTAAGAAGTTAATTCAATATATGTACTTGATACTGATCTTTAGAAAATTGCCATGTAAACCACTTCAGTCCTGGCAACTTGATCTGGTGTCGTATCATAACTTGGCACCAACATGAAGTTCAGCTGCGGGAGCACACACACCACAGCACAAGTGAATGAACTCCTCTGATTCATAGAATTTATTCCTGTTTTAAGCTGAGTTTTAGATCTGTGACAGGTCAGCTTCTGTCAGGGAAAGGAAGAGATGTTTTAATGGTCTCACATTTCTGCCATCAGGACTAATCTGTGGAACTGTGTGGCGATGGTGCCTTTAGGGCAGCGTCTTTGTTGCTTTGTGGCCATGATTTTGCGGCAGACAGCTGTCTGTCACCAAATCTCAACGTCTCAATTTCACAAAGTCTGCATTGCTTCCTGTCGGACTACTTTCTTTAAATTTTATGATAAAACTGGAAGTGCTGGAAGTACTGTCCCCTCTTCGCAACAATGTCACAGGATTGCCTTCCCAGCCTTCCTGTGTGGCGTTTGCATGTCCTCCCTGTGCACGTGTGGGTTTTCTCCAGGTACTCCGGTTTCCCCCTGTAGACCAAAAACATGCATGTTAGGTTAATTGACAACTCTAAATTTGTCCCTAGGTGTGAGTGAGAGTGTGAATGGCTGTTTGTCTCCTTTGACTCTGTGCGTCCCTGTGATGGACTTGCGACCTGTCCAGGGTGTCCCCCGCCTCTCACACAGTGACTGCTGGGGACAGGCACCAGCTACCCCCGTGACCCGGAAAGGAAAAACGGGTAAAGAAAATGGATGGATGGATGGATGGATGGATGGATGGATATTTTGGAGGGGTTGCTGAAACAATTCCATTAAGTAAGTGGGGTAGTGCACTGGATAGCCTCTCAGAGATATTACTGATTAGCTGTCTGCAAACACAGGACAGCTATGGTCATGAGTCAAGACACACTGTAATATTAGTGACAAGGGGGCAAAGGTGCTCATATATAATGAATACAAAAACACATATGATTTTTAGAAAGCATAATTCCTCACATCCTTTATTTATTTATTTATTTATTTTTCCATAAAGCTTTCATCATTTCTTTTGTGCTGATTTTTGTTGTTGTTTCCTTAAAATATACTTGGACAAATGATCTAATTATTGAGTTTGTATTAAATCTGTGCTTTAACATTAAATCTATTCAAAATATTTCTTCAAATGTTATAAAAAAACAAAAATTGTCCTGCAAGATGGAATTGTAGTTGCGCTAAGATTAGTATAGGTGATTGGCTGTAACCAATTTTTTATGCATTATTCAAGATAACAAAAAAGTATTTGTTATTTAGAAATTTGAGGACTGATTGGGATAATTAACTTTGATATTTCTGGTAGTCATTGCTCATTTATTTTAATCATTTGGAATTTGTGCATAAAAAGTTATGAATTGTTTCTAATAACCATCATAAAAATATATATAAATTAAAGGTCTCTTATATAAAGTTATATGTTTAATAAAATATATCATTTAATCTTCCTTTCATGTAAAAAATAAGTCTTATTCTCTTTTAGGTTAAGTAAAAAAAAAAAAAAAAACTTTTTTAGATTCAGGCTGTAGTTTTTTTTTTTTTGTTGTTTTTTTTTGTGGCACTAATTTGCTTTTTAACACTTGCAGTTTTTACAACCCCTCTCAGTGAAAACCCCCTATTCAGGCAGCAGGTGCAGGGACAACACGCGACCAAAGGCTATGGCATCCCACACACAGGTTAGCGTCACTGCTGAATGGAAGCCCCTTTATCTCGGGGCCATCCTATTCTCTGGGGTGCTGGATGACAAGTTAATTGGGTAATTGGTTTTCCTGCACATGCATCATGCTGCTCAAATTGGGTTACATTCCCCCGTCTGCTGGTGGAAATATCAGAATTGTCCGACAGGGCCAGACAGAAGGCAACACCTCCAGGCTGCTTGCATGTCTATGGGAGGGCAGGTGGATACAAAAGAGGAGAGACAATCAGAGGCAATTACAGGGTCCACTGGTGCTGTTGAGAGATGTCAGACAGTATATTCAGTATCACACGCTAAGTGTATGACTTCTACTTACATTTGACAAGCACTATATTGTATTTGTGTTGTGTTACCTCATGTTTTATTGCTTTGAAACCTGTCCTGGACTTCTCACGTAGAAGAAAATTCCAGTTTTTAATTTTATTTAAAAACCTACAATAGACACTACTCTTTGCAGTACTTGCAATATTGGAAACATTGAAGTTTAAGAAATATTTAAGTGTCATCGCCAACCAGATGGAGAAAGTTTGACCTACAGTACTTTGTGTCTTCTGTGGCTTTATGTTTAGCCATGTTAATGTGCAAAATCCAGTAAAATGTAATTAGAAATTAAAGCATACTTTACAAATTATCAAGCATTTAAGGGTGGGCAACTTCAAACTAAGAACATTGTTTGTTTTTTTTTCTTTTGTTTGTTTTTCCCTGAAGTTAAAGTAGCTTTTAAGCTGCACTCAGATGCAATTATTTGGGAAGAGTTATTGCCTCCCATCATTGATTTATGGGAGGAACAGCAGTTTTCCAAACTTTGTTTTTATGTATATCATGCACAATAATAGGAAAGCATGTGATTTCAGCGTTGTGAAATATTGCAATGTCGATATTGTTGGGATTAAATCACTTTTTCTTAATGTTATTTTATTTATCGTCACTCTTGCCACTCTGTATTTGCTCAGCTGCTACATCTCTGTGTGACCAAACAGATTATTGTCAGGAAGATCATAAATGTATAACACATAAAATGAACTGCATCCAAGCAGTCCTTTGCCATATTGATATTATACACATGGACATCACATGTGCAGTTGTAATTTTTTTGTTTTTGTTTTTTAGGAGCATCTTTCCTTGAAGAAATATATTGTGGATATTCTGACGGATAGTTCCGTTTCCTCTGAGAGCATAAAAGATGGAGAGGAACGCCAGAAAGCAAGGAAGAAAGCAAAGAAACTTCGAGCCCGGATGAACTCCAGGTAATAATATCCTCCGTCCCTCTAATTTTTTTGGATCGGTCCGCCGCTCTGCTCGTCTCTTATCCTCTCGCAAACTCTCAGAACAAAACGGTGCCAAGACCGTTTTTTAAAAAATTTTTTTATTAGTGACAAGGAGATAGAAAGCAGATGTTATTTGCATCATTGCTGTCTACAAAGTAACAGTGATGAGTTTAATTTATGACCACTTTCTGTGATTGGGGAGCAAAGCTGCAAATCGATCCGTGGGTCCTCGTCTTTCCCCTGTAAAGAGCTTTCCTCCAAATTGCTGCCACGGCGCTGCCAAATCTGAAGTCTTCTTCAGTGTACAAGATGTATGTTAAAGTATGTATGAACCATGCCTATTTTTCTTCTTCTGAGTTATTGATTTCTTTCCTTTTTTAATGATGCATCAAAGAAAATCAATAGTAATCAACAAATTGGAGGTGACAGCACTGTGTGTCATAACCTGGACTTGAGATCTATCAGTTTAACTCGCTGTTAGAACAGGAAGGGAGAAGAGTACAAAGAGATGCAATGTTGACAGTGCTTATTGGCTAATAGTACTAATAAAGATGTCATTGATCCAGATTATGGAGAGGATTCCATCACAAGCGGGATGACAATAACACGTAAAATACACTTCGGTTCTTTTTCGTGTGCAGGGTATTGTGCAAAGCACTTTGCCATGTGTTTTTCATTCATCCCTTCTCTCTCTTTCTCTCTCTCTCACCCACACACACACACACACACACACACACACACACACACACACACACATTCATACAGCATTTCATATTCTATATACAATATAGGCACTGGTTATGTGCAGCTCTTTTGCTGCACAGTCACACAGTGATGTGCATATTGGAAGCAATTTGGAGCTCATTGTCCACATACAGACATTTGAACAGATCGAAGGCCGACAATCACTCCTTTCCCCGTTTCCAATAAGAGTGTAGACCACCATCTTATATCAATGATGATGAAATAAGCAGGTTTTAAAATAATATGCTTAGTAATAGTAGTAGCTATTTTGTTTGTCAGAGAGAAAAGCCAGTTTATACTAATAAACAAAAAGTAAAACTCTCCATGATATTAAACCAACATAATGTTGAGTCCATTTTACTATAAATTTTACATGCCGTTGGACTGCACAGTATTAGGCAGTCCCTCCGGGAAGTTATGATGTGATCACAACTATTAATGCAAATTCAGCCAATACCCACAAGTTTTGCTCATAGCTGCAATCGTGACCAAACAATTTAACATTCCCACAAATTTGACCAATCACCTGATCCTCCTTTCCCGGTTTTCTCTTCCTCAAACCCGAGCCCTGCTCAGCTTTGCAAGATAGAAACACGTCCAACGTTCAAAGATCACATTTGTCTATTTTGGCATGTTTTAAGGGGACGAGGAGAAGGGGCAGGGGATCAAAACATTGCAACTTTGATTGCAACTTTGCTGCAAAATCAGTCGTTTTAAGCCGCAACAATCATAAAAAAGTCCACAAAATCCTGGAGGGACTGACTAAGAAAACATGTTATTGTTGAATATTAAAATGATATCAGCTGTGATTAGTTGACTGTTTCCTGACTCTTCTTTTTTTATTCTTTTATGCTCTCGTTTGTTTTTTCATCTCAGCCACTATCATCTAAATAAGATGTAGGCATCTGTGGCAGTGAGAGTTCATCCATCTCACCAAACATATTATTGATGTACAGAGTCTGAATGCATGGCTCTTGGAATTATAATAGCCATCTATGTATTGAAGTCCAAGCAGTCCGGAGCAATATTAATATTACAATAATTTCTACATTTCCTTTCTTAACACGAACATAAACTTGCTTAAAGAATATAAAACAAAGTAACTCCCAAAATGAAATAATCTTGAAGACTGGTCGGATTTGAAAACACATTAATTTTAAGAAGAAGAATTTATTTTCTGCTACTGTAAGGTCGCAAGTATTTTGTATTTGTATTTTTTGGTACAGTTGAAATCATAATTTTTTAAATATTATTTAGCAACATTAAATTCATCGTCTATTTGAAGACAACGTTCTCTAGCCTCATCGTTGATTACACGTGTGACATTTCTAAAGAGAACATATTGCCGACATGCTATTCAGACGAGCAGGGGGCTGCGGCAGCTCTTAAGATGACTAAAAAGACAATTCCAGGTTCAAACACCCGTTCGTTGTCGACACTTTATCGTTACTATTGCTGCTTTTTACCACTGAGAAACTGAGCGGTGCTGCGAAAGTGACAACACGATCTGCCTCTGTTCGCCATCACTCGGCAGCAGCCCCGCAGAGACCGGCACTCAAAGGCAGCGGGCCCTTAGAGGTCATAAATAACACAGAAACCCCTGTAAACATAAAGGTAAGCCACTTCACCGCTGGGTGGAAATGAAGCATTTTATTGGAACGCCGTATGGTGTCCGTAAAAGTGAGTGGTTCTCACAGCACTTTTCCCAAAGCCATCATGCGGCCCTGTTGTGTCATAAAGCTGTGCACTCAGCGTTTATTTTGAGGGGGTAATCTGGCCCTACCCTCTTTTAACAATATGGTTTTTTTTTAAGGTGAAATAAGCTTATAAAATTTTAATTGAAGTAGCCTACCAGTCAGTGTCCAGTGTTGGGTTCTGAATGCAGAACCCAAAGTCTCCGTTGCTCTGGTCGAAGTTGTTTGGTGTGTTTTTCTGTAGGAGTGTGGGACACAAATGGCAGTGGGTGTGCAAAGACAGCTCTGTATGGAATGCAGTATGAAACTGTAATCATGGCCTTAACTTGTTTTATCTAATATTCTGCTTCTTAAAAAGGCTTGTGCTAACAAATGTAAAATTAACAACTGTAACTATGCATCCATCAGGTAAATGGATTACTTTGAGTTGTCGACAAATCAGTTAAACAATTCTGTAAATCTTTGCACAAACAGTGTGGTTTAAATCCATTTTTGCAACAGTTCAGAAAAGTGTGACTAAATGAAACTGAAATGATGTTTAAAATCTATGAAAATCTCTTTGTCTCTGTGGCGTTTTGCTTTACACTGTGCCTTCTCCTCCTTCTTGATAAATGACTGAATTTATTGCACATTTAATACAACTGTAATGAATTGCTCAGCTGCTACTCCTTTTTTAACTTGATATAGCATAAACCTGTCAGAGATTAATATAGTAATGTCGTGAATGAGAAACAGGCCAGAGACGATTAGGTTTTTGAAGCAACTGTGTGCCATTTTCATTATCCTGCATGTTTAAAGTTAAAAATAATTCATAAAGAGTCACAACTTGACTTTTGATGTAATACAAGTAGACTATTTTTTTCTTTCTATTAGATTACTTAATTATTTTTGTTTTATTTTTGTTTTTATTCTTTAAAAAGAATCAGCAGCACTATCCGTTCAGTTCCACTTTTGTCTCCATGTTTTTGCCTTGCAGTGAGGTCATTTATCAGTTCGCTCTAAGCGACTGCCCTTGAGAGAGTTTGTGAATATTAATTAGTTTGTCCGGGTATGATGTGTTGGGACTGTGACCAACCTTTCGAAATCCAGGAAATGTCTGATTTCCATCAGTGATGGGATGGATTACTGGAAGGTGCTCTGTCAAACCTTGATCGATAGTTACTTATCATGTTCGGGAATGGTTGATTACAAGATTAATGTGCGCCCCAATTTCACACAAAAAGCACACAAGCATATATTTTGAATTTCTTCGAGTCTCTTGGCCTGATGCCACTCAGATAACAACCCTAATATGACCTTGAACTTTCAGGAAGTGACATAAGCTTTGTTTTCCCTTTAGGTATTGTCTGATAATAAGAGCAGTAAAGAACTTCATCCTTGTTTGTTATTGTGGGAGTTTAAAAAATGTACAAAGAATTAAGTATTGATGATTTGAACTGATGGCAGCAAAAATGTCTGTCTCTTCAGAGCCCAAGGTCTCATTATTTTAAGCTATGACAATTTGCTAAATAGACTCGAACTGTTATCTCACTTTTTTTTTTTTCCGGGTTGCAAAAACACATCTGGCCTCTCTTTCTGCAGGGCAAAGGAATACGAGACATCAATGGAAGCAAAGAATCACGTCCCAGACTCTCCATACAAAGCCAAGTGAGTGCTTTAACGATTTTAATGATTGAAATGTTTACTTTATTTATTTAATTAATTAAAATAATCTGATTTAAATATCACAAATGTCTTTTTTTTTATTTATGTTTAACAAATATATAAAAATACAATGTATATTCCAGTACATCTTGTGCAGACCAGACAATGAAGTTATCCAGTAATAGTTTCAGATCTGCTGGTTATGTAAAAACCAACCTTTTTTTCCTTCAGGTTGCAGCGTTTGGTGAAAGACCTGCTGAAGCAACTGCAGGGCCAAGATGGGGGGCAGTGGGCCAACAATAAAGCCTCTGGTCTGGACAGGACGCTCGGAGAAATC
The DNA here is from genome assembly GCF_001649575.2 of Kryptolebias marmoratus. Taxonomy (NCBI): domain Eukaryota; kingdom Metazoa; phylum Chordata; class Actinopteri; order Cyprinodontiformes; family Rivulidae; genus Kryptolebias; species Kryptolebias marmoratus. The sequence continues at coordinate 14,690,699 of NC_051440.1, read as the reverse complement.
TCCCGCATCTTAGAAAAACAGGTACACAAGCAGATGAAACGCACAGATGCAGTATGCAAAGTAAATAGGTGTATGAAGTCTTTTTTTTTTTTCTTTTTAAATTTAAAGAAATTTATGTTTTCAGTGTTTTAAAGATCCCTTTTTAACATTTTTAATGCAAAATATGCTTGTAGGGATTTTATATTTTTGTTGCCACGCCAGCACTTTTTCTTTGTATTTTCAGTGAACATTGGTTTCTCACCGTTCTAATGTAGTCTATGGTTTACTCTAAACCCACTTGCCTTTGGTTATTGGCTAACACGGACCAGATTAACCGTTTTTGCCGTGCACATGTTACAAATAAAAGAGGTTCCGAGCACAAAAGCAGATGTCTTGCGTCTGTGGCTTGCATGACTCAAATGTCACTGTTTAGACAATAGTAAATTTGATTTACCATTCAAAAATTCTTCATTTAATGAAGGCAAGTCAGCTCAAATTTTCTTCTTTTTTTTTTTCCTTTTCCTTATTTTGCTGAAATAAGTTATGTCTAAATTGGATGTTGTGTTTGTCTTTAATTTTAATACCAAAACACACAACAATATGAGACTGAGGGAGGAATTAAAACACTTGTCATCGTGTTTATGATGGGAGGAATATACAGCCCACTTTCTGTAACGAGACATAAATTTCATGCCGTTTTGTGGTTTGAACCTTCGTACCAGCCCTCTGTGCATCCCCTCTGATTGTGTGGATGGAGAGATTATGGTGTCCCAGCAGTAATGATGTGGACGGCTGGTAAGGCCATTACCAAATTTCCCCAGAGAGGCAAAGAAAAAGGTGGTGGCGGTGGGTGGCACGGTGTCCTGCAAGGACTGAGGAGGAGACCAGCACGATAGGAGTAGCACACAAGCTGTTGCTACACGAGGGCTCCTCCCCTCAGCTCCACATACTCCCAGTGGGAGGTCAAAGGTCAGTGGGCCACAGGAGATGTGCTCCATTCAACAGCAGTGTCGCGGGCAAGAGGCAGATCAAGGCTCTGTCTGGCAGCTTTTGCTTTGTCTTTTGCGTCAGTTTAACGCAGACTGCCGCTCTTGTGGCAAGTTTTACTTCAACACCTTCTTTCACGGCGTTGTAGTGAACTATGATTCAACAGTGAGACAGCCTGGGGAACATTTCCCTGTCTAATCCTTTGACAAAGTCAAATAAATAGAGTCTCTATCAGCATTGCTGTCTGGCCCCTGAGTCACTTCAAGTTGGGGCCTTTTAGATTATTTGACCTAACAAGCATCCCTCATGTCATTGACTCACCTAGAGATTTGTTTTTCTCCCCCATATCTGATTCAGTCTCCACTTTCTTTACTAATTCCTTGGACAACACTCAACCCTCTCCTCTTGCGCTGTTGTTTGCACCCCCCCAATCCCTCTTTTACATTTGAGGGTATAACTAGTGTCTGACCTGTGTGTGTTTCTCCCTCTGTGGCCTCTAATGGTTTAATTTGTGTCAAACTTGATCTTTTTTTTTTTCTTTGCTTTCGGTAATTTAAATGACCAAATGACCAGTCTTTTTTTTTTTTTTTTCCGTACACTTGCCTTACTATAAATCTCTTCTATTTATTTATTGCGTATGTATCTCCTACTACTTTCAGTTAAATATTTAAAGCTCATAGAATTTTTTTTTTTTTTCCTTAAAAAAGCAGCAACATGTATGACAGGTTGGAAGCTTTAAGAAACATGTCTCTCTGGAAGCTAAATACTGCAGACTGTATTTACATTTTCATTTGGTAGCTGTCAGAGTCTGGTTTGGTTGACTTGAGGGACTGATGGAAGTTGTCAGGGGACGTGGGGTTGGGGATGGTGGGGGGTGAAGGGCAGAAGGGCAGAGTAGCAGGATAACAAGGTTTCTTGGTTGGGCCTCCAGCAGACTGACAGATGCAGCCCAGATCAGCAGTGTCACAACTTTGTCAGAAAGAGCAGAAGTGAGCCTTGTGCCATTTAGTTCAGTTTAATATGTTTCCATCCTTAGACCAAACATATTTTACGGCTACGTTTAAATTGGAGGGGCGCTCCGCCGATTAGCCATATTCTCATGACCGCCGGCCTTATGCTGTGTAGGTTTCCCTCTTGCTGTTGAAATGGCTCTGACAGATCAGAACATGGACGGAAAATATCTGCGGCTGTCCTGGGACGTCTGGAGTCTCTGTGTTGGCTCTTGTTCTCACAAATGCAATGAGATCTTTTCAGATTGGTGTCTCGTGGGGGTGCAAACCGTGAGGTACCTTACAATCATGATTCAGAGAGTTGTGATGTCAATATACACTGATTTTTGATTCATTTTGTTTATCTTAAAACTTCAATGTTTGTGGTTTATTTTACATAAATAAACACTGATTTATATATTTTAATGCCCAATAAAGAGTGCCCAATAATGTGTCATGAGTGAAAACACACAGCAACATGTTTCTATTACAGGAAGCTACGGTAACTCTTTTAGGACAAATAGCCGACTACTCTTCTGACTCTCTTAAAGCAGCAGCACAAATTTATGTTGTCAAAATTTTATTTTTGACATTTGAAAATCGATTCAGAATTTTCAAATGCATCAAAATTAAAAATTGACCTCCCACCTCTTGTGTTAGGGGAGACTGGAGGCCAGATGGTCACCCCCGACGTTGCTGTATTCTTTTTTTTTTTTTTTACACGACCCAATGCTGTCCAGTTTGAGGATGATCTGCTACTGTTGAAGAATCGTGTTGCCATGGGGAGGAAGCGAGACACTGGTCTGCAAAAATGTGGACATTGTTATTTCTCTGGAGATTTTTTTTTCAATGCTGTACTCCAGTTTGCACTGAATGTTTGATTTAGGAAACTGCATGTGGTCATTGCTCACAATCACTCTTTACCATTCAATCAAAGGGAATGCTGTTTAAATCAAAAACCACTCCTTTTTTTAAATGTCACTTATTTCTATAAAAGGACTATCACTTTTTAAAAGCAGCTTTGTGTAAAAGCAGTGTTTGTTGCACTCAGCTTGTCGCCGAGGGATTTTAAAACCCAAGGTTTTGAGTTCGTATATAAATGTACAAAATTAAAATAAACGACCTCTTGGCAGTGAAACTCTTGCAGGTGGGGATTTCAGGTTGGGAATCACTAGTCTGTACCGGCATAGTTTCAATTAGAGGCTGTAATTTGTTTTCAGTAGCCCCATTTTTGTTTCTTCACCACTAGACCAGTAAAGGATGAAAGCTAAAAGCCAAGCTGCTTATTTTAGTTTCATCCGTCTGTGGTTTTGGTCTCGAGTCCGATCTCGTTCCACTTTGTTCTTTGATTATTCTTGGTTAATTTTATGGAATAAACATACGTTGTGAGCGCAGAGGAAATGTTGAAATGGATAATCAGAGTTTACTAAATTATGTCACATCTTGTATACACAGGAGCTTATGCTTATTAAAGTCTCGAAAAACATTTACTGTAGCAGCCTTGACATGGGTTACAGTTGGCTTTGCCCACTTTATAATGAGGACATTCTTCTGTGCCGAGGGTCAGGCTGTGTCATTTGCATTTTAGTTGTAAAGGAGTGGACTGCTGATTGAAGTCACAGATTAAAGGTAACATTTGTCCTTAATGAAGTCTTTCTTTTGTTGTCCATCTGTTTGGAGGGCTGGACCACTGCGACTGTCCTCCCCTCTGCTTTAATTAGAGTGTCCGGTGGGAGGAGACTACAGTGAGCAATTTAGCTGGGCTGCAGATACTGTAGCAGGAATCACCAGCTGCCTGGGCCTTCCCATCAGCTGGTGTAACAATAGTCACTTTGAGCAATAATTAGATGGGACTGACCCTATTGTATAATTCAGGACCTAATTCCTGTTCTTACTCATGTCTTGGTGCTCATCCATTCATAAATCCTCCTCCTCTTTTATTTATTAGTTTTTTTTCTGACAGAAAATTAGTTTCTTACTTGGTAGTGTTTTGTGATGACTTCTTCTGAGCTGAATTATAACCTAAAGGTGCATTAGTGTATTTTTAGAAAACTTCATCATCTAAGATGAGGTGTCTTATTCGTTTGTTTGTTTGTTTCTGTGTTTCTTGTCTTGCTGAAATCGGTTCTTGTTCTTTACCCATTCATTAAACACTTGTAATGTGCAGAAATTGTAAAACTGTGTTTAAAAGTTGGAGATGAAAACTGTATTGTCACCCATTAGTTTGTGGAAGACTATACTGAAGCCTTGAGAAATCAAAGTTACATATAAAAGTATTGCATTAGTACTATATATTAGTAAAATATATATCTTCTCTTTGTTGTCACAAAAGATCAATTTACCAGGCTGTAAACATGAAACCATGGTGCTTCTAGAATAGGCTTGCAAGCGTCTATTCAAGGAACTGCTTTTTCATTGTTTGCCACTTCCACTGTAGCTTTTTGTTTCTCTCTCGGAGGATGCTACTTGGTATTGTTTTTTTTTTTAAAAAGAGCATTAGCCTGAATGCCAAGACCCTAGATTTTTCAGCAGTATGTCATAAGAATATTTGTGTTATTTGTTTTATTAATAGTTTCAAAGTCGACGCTTTGTGGTAATACTCTGGTCTAATTTTTTTTTTTTTTTTTTCCTGCGGACATGTGCGCACAAAGACTAAGTCAAGTTAGCGTCAGTTAGGAACTAATCTTTTCTTCCTGATTGTTCTGTCATCACAGCAGATAAATCTGTCATCAGAGGAGAAAAGGAGTGAACAAGCAAAAAAAAAAAAAAAGAGTCTGTTCTGTTTTTCAACAGAAAACAGCCAGGACTGGGCAGGTCCCAGTTACGTCCTTTAATACCATTTGATAAGCTGCTATGAAAGAGCTTCGTTTTCTCATTTAGCCTGGAAGCTTTTAGGTAGGTGTGTTGATGGGAGGGTTAGAAAAGGGGTTAAGCCAGGCTCAGGGATTGAGACCTAATTGTTTAGACATGGAAACTACCGGTAATATAAAAAAGAAGGAAGCCACAATATGGTCTTTTGCAAACATTGCTTTGACTCCTAAGACAAGTCTTTGAGACACTTCTCATTGTGTTAAGACGTCTTTAGCATGTTTAACATTATTTTTGTCGGATACACACTCAGCTGAGACTCTAACACCGCAATTGAGGAGCAGTTCCCTCAACAGTGAGCATGAATGACAGATGAAGAGCTTACCTGTAATTAAGGAAAAGCACTTCTCTTCCAATGCGTTCAGGCTTGTTAGCAACTTCCCATCTGTGGAACAAAAGCCCTGTGAAGTGCATGGATTTCAGAGCTGTCACAGAGCTGAGGAGACTGTAACCTCATAAGGTTGAGGGGTGACCTGCAGTGTAACGCAGCCCTCGGTAGTTGTGCGAGGGTGGCCCTCCGTCAGCGGCTCTCTGCCAGTTCCTGTCGTCCTTGTCAGCCTTGGCGCGAACACGCCGGTAGCCAGAACTCACTCGTGGCTTTTGTGCTCGCTGACGAACAAGACTTTGTAGCAACAGTGCCAGTCTGCTGCCAATTACTCCATCGTCACTGACGGCTAGGACTAATCTGCGTTCACGTGTGTTCACAGATCTAACGCTCTGAAGTGGGGCGCTTTTTCTTCTGTTTGGTTTTGGTTTTGAAGAAGGTAAAATAAAGAAAATGCATTTAAATGACAGCAAAACACGGTATCCCTGACAGGGTTGGTTATTTATTTATTATGGTTTTTTTGGGGGGGGTTTTCAGTAAAAGGAGAAGAGTTTAAACACATAAAAATAACCAATTTAAAATGTACATTAAAAAAAACAGTTTTAAAGTTTACATTATTTAGCTTGATTGATCACGTTGTGTTACTAAAGATGCAGGGTTAGTTTAAAGATCATTTCTGAAATATAACAATTAACTTTACCTCAGGGGCGTCAATTGCTAATTTTTTTTTTTACAAGAACTTTTATTACTTTGCCTGCAGCGTGTGTATTCAGTCTTATTGCTAGAGATGCACCAAATGTTTATACCACATCGATTTGCCTTTTCTTATTTGGACAATTCCCATTTCTGTCAAATTACTGTATTTACCCCCTTAATTCTGGTTAAATTGATAATTTTCCTTGTGTTCATCGTAAAATGTTTCCATCTTTTATGTTTTCTCTAAAACGGCACAAAGTTTGCAGCTTTTTCTTTTTATGACCTTACTTCAAACATCTTACAAGTATTATAAATGGTTAACTTTTAGTCTTCTTTACACAATAACAACTTCTGCATCTAAGATTTGCTATTGCAATTAAGTTTCGTAGCTATTTTGCATTCATGGACTGGAAAAAAAAAAAAAAAACAGGCTAAGCTGTGGTGTGCTGAAAATCGACCGATTCCAGTCACAAGTCAAGTAACTGGTGCATCTCTAAATGTATTATTGCTTGGCATAATCTCTTTGTGTATTTTAACATTGAAACCTGCTAGTTAGAGGGGGAAAAAAACCCAAACAGCACAGCAGAGAAAGTACAAAGCAGCACTCAAACACCACTTAGGACACCTAATTACTTAAATCAAAATGCTTCAGATCTTAAGTAACTTTAAGGCAAGCTTGTTTAACAAGTTTGAGAAGCTGGAAAGGTTTTAAGATTACACAACAAGTCTTTCTATGTTGCTGTACACTCAGTAAAAAAAAAGCCTTATCTGCTTACTCGTGACATATCGATAATAATGCTGGATGGACATTTTCTCAGTTTCTTTTAGCCTGTTGTCATCTGTTGAGACCACCCTGGTGCTAAACTAGATCCCGCAGACCAGTTGCCTTTAAGTGAAACTTGACTGCTGTGGGGCGGAGTCATGCTGTGCACTTTTGAGATTAAACAGGAATACTTGAGAGACCACTTTGTTTGAGATTTTAGTCCCTCAACTCTGTCGCAGAGGCAAAAAAAGGTTCCCTCTCCACTGAGAGCCATGTAATCCCCCGTCTGCTGGGTCCTCATTGTCCCCTGACTGTAACTCTGTTTCTGTGTCCTCGGCTCAACAGAACAATGCAGACCAAGTGGCCTTCCAAGTGGGCGGTGGCCTGTCTGCTTTGGAGCAAATTCTGCAGGTCATCACCGCTGCTTCCACGCCCTCTGCAGTCCCCCGTATTCCTCTCAAGTGAGTACCGTCACCAAGCTGAAACGTTTCAGGTCCTTTCTGACAGCATAAACAAACAGCTTGTCATTTCTTTTTTTGTGGTCTGAATAATAAAATGAGCCAGTTTTTGGGTGTGGTTTGATCAAACTTCTCTTCCAAGCCAGCAGTGTGAGTTTATTAGGTTATGCTACTGTTAAATTTTTAGAAATGCTGATAAGTTGTGAGTAAAACCTGTGAAGTCAATAACCTCAACTCTGTGTGATCATGTTAAGGAGGCACAAGTTTAAAATCTGTATTCCTGTAGCTCTTTTGCTCTATAAAAATAAAAAAAACAACGGCTAAGAAACAAACATCTCGGGTAATTTATGAGTGAGGGTACATGATAATCACTGGTAAAAAGGGTAAACAAGGATCTATACAGCAGAAGCTTCATACAATAAGAGCGTTTGCACTGACAATCCATACTGTTAAATGTTTATTTTAAAACCTTCTCTTTTATGGCCCCTCCACCCAATGAGTTTTCTTACTGTATTCTATTACCAGCCGTATTGACAGCTCTGCTTAATTCCTTTTTGCAATTGTTTTTGCAGATGCATAAAGTCAGCGAGTTCATTCGAGTTCATAAGCACTAAACTACTTTATGGCTGTAGTTGCTTCATCTTAATAAATACCCTGAAAATGTATTAACCAATAACAGTGCTGCCCTACAAAGGAAAGCTAAGTCGTTACATTTTTACAATCAATTTGTTTTTTGTTTTTTTCCCCTCGAATACAAAACGTACACGCGTCCCATTTATTATATAAAGTACAGAGTATTTTTTGACTCGGGGCGTCTATCAGTTCCATGGACTGCCAGTAGATAACCTCAATGGGGCTTCTGGACTCAGAAGTGGGATTGTGTAATGGACTCGAATGGCCTTGTGCTCCCATTCATTAGCATTTACTGGTCTCTGAGTCCCTGCTAATGGACAAATGCTTCTTATATTTATAAGGCTTTTAAAGGACATTGCATGTGTATTGATTTTTTTTTCTCTTTTTTTCTTTCTGTGTAGTCTCTCAATCTCTCAGTCACTGCGATATGAAGGAATTTCACGCGCCCTTTTTGTTTTAGAGGAAATATAATCCTAAATGGAGAGTCTTTCGTCAAGCACAAAATGTGCAGTCGCAAAGAGCGTGTGCACATTTTCATGCATGATGGGCTCACCTAAACATCCCCAGTACTTGATAGTTTTTTTGTTTTGTTTGCTGCAGAAACGAGTAGGCATGCCCGTGTTTCTATTTTCTGCTTATGTTTTAAGCAAACTCTAAATCTGAAGTGACTTTTTTATCATTGATGAGTTCAGAATTTCATTTTATTAGCTTTACTCTGTTCATTGTTGATGATATTGCTTGTTTCTGAACCTTAGCTCAGCTCATAGACATTTATTACCACATAAAATGAACTCAACATGCTTATTCTGTAGTTTAAACATTGTTCATCATTAAATTTCATGTTGTAACTTTTTAGAATTCATCTACGAGTTATTCAAATCCTTGTTTGTATTAGTCACATTTTTTTTTTTCTTTTTTTGATAAATGTCATTGGGTCCTTCTCTGTAAAAAAAGCAGGATGGGTCAGACTTCCCTCTTCTGTCAGTCGAGTAGTGCAGCTCGTGACAAGATGCAACACAACGATGCAGCCCGGCTGTCTACTTATCGCTATCTGTCATCTGTATTTCGGCATGGCCTAATGGGTTGCTGTACAGATGCTAGCCCCAGAGTGTGCTACATTATCTGTTTACAGAGATGCTGCCGTATTGATCACCTCCTCCCACCAGATAAGCGGAGTGATTTACAAAAAAAAGGCAGCTGCCGAGATCCTCATGCCGTATCTCTCCCCAGGGAGTCTGATTCCATCTTGTTACCATTACATTAATGAGCTAATTCCTCTACAAGCCTCTGCTAATGTTCTGGTGTAACCCCACGGTCACTGGAGTGTGTAGATCAGGGTTTATGCAGCTGCCATCATTAACCTTAACTGGTGGGATGACATCCTGTAAAAAAAAAAAAAAAAAAAAAGAAATCAAGGAGCATCACAGACTTTCTCTCCAGCAGCTTCACTAATTAACATACCAGGAGTTTCATTAATTAACTCAAATTGCTTTGTGTTGATTATTTTGCCTAGTAAATCATATTTTTGGTCATCTAAACCATGTGATGTTGTTGGCGTATATTGTTTTAGGTAATTTAGAGAAGCTAAGAGTATATTTTTTTTTTTAATTGAGTATTTGCTCCATGCAATATTAGGAAGAGAGAAAAAAAAACTATTATAAGCTCCATAAAGCCACTGAAATATGTTAATTTTTTATCAGATTAATCCAATTAAAACTTGACAGCATTGTATTTACATTTTTATTTATACTAACTGTTAAAGCCTAAGAAAAAGGGCCTGTAATAAAAGAAGGCTTCATCTACTAAGCACAGTGTTTAAGAAACATTTAAAAGAACTCCGACACTGGTTTATGACATTTTCTGACAAAGGTTTATGATGTTTTGGAAATGTCGTGCGTTGACATTAGGACAGAACCGTGATGATGACGAGTGAGCTCCAGAGGAACACGCGTGTTAACCCAATTTGTATTTCCATCACCGTCTCACATGACCTGGTGTATCCTGTGAAATCAGACCGGCTACCTGTGGTTTTATTTCAGGATGTTTTCCACCATTCGTAAGAGTGTGTCTGTGTGTGTGTGTGTGTGTGCACACTTTTGTGAATGGCGCTGTGTGACGGCTCATCAGATTTCTCCTCCTTCATACCTGGCCAGTGTGGCACAACAGCCAGAGTGGATGTCTTGGAAGCACTCAGGGTATCGGAGAGATCAACGGCAGAATCAAATTAAATGTCATTTAGATAGCAGTGAATGAAGGGATTGTTTGACAGCACAAGGAAATGGATTTGCTCCTCACCTTTTATTTTGGCTTAGGATTCTTTTTCTTCCCCTGTTTAGGAGGCGGGGGCTCAACCTGATCTGGAAGTTAGTCAGATTTCTGCAGCACGGCTCCCGTCAGGCTCGACTGCACACATAGGAAAGGCACAGAAAAGGGGTGAGGAATGTGAAACTCCAGGTTGAGGAGAGCAGATCTCAGGGTTGATAACTTGAGGCAGTGACAAAAAGCATAAAGAGCCTTTTACATGCTTTTTGTCAGCTCAACATAGATTTGGCAGTTTGCCTTTAATAAATATACTAGAGTGGAAAACTGACACAGTTCACAGTTATTCACACGAGTGCTGAGGGAAACGGTGTTTATAGTTGTTACTTTTGATTTATTCCAGGATATCAACCAGTCGCTGAAATCTGGCAGATTTTTGTGGCGTTCTGAATGAAGAAAATTTATTTTTCTGGATCAGTTTTTTTTTTATTGCTGTGTTGAACGTTAGGATTTAAAATTCTGAGGTCAGTTGTGCTCCTAATCCTCCACTAAACCACCTTATCATGTGTGGGCCTGTGGGCTACTGGGTCAGAGCCCCGGAGGGCCGCGGAGGGGTTAGATGGGATCAGGTGTGCTCCATTCTTTTACCTCTTGGCCTCATTTCTTTGCAGACCTGAAAAGATTTACAGGTAAAACGGTTGTAAGAGGTTAACCAGTTGGTGTCGGAGAGCAGATTACATTGCTTAATTATGTGTGTCTGACTTTCTCTCAGTCTGGTTTATCAGCATTAAATCCCCTCCTTTCAAAGCAGAATTGTTCTGATTGTAATCGTGCTGTAGGCGAGCCGAATGGGGAAAAGTTGGTTATGGTCATTTTTGGAACCTGTTGCGTATCAGCTTTGTGTGATGAGAAACTCATAGCTGTGGAGAAATGTGACTTGAATGGACGGGCACACTTTTTTTTTTTTTTTTAGCAACATGAGAGAGGCTGGCGTGGCACTTTACCAAATTGTTCCTTAAAAGAGCTGTCATTGGGCTTGGGGGGGTGTAGGGGGGAGGGGCAGGCTTCAGATTGTGAGATTCCCAGAGAGGCTGTAATATCAGGTGTCATGCTCATCAAGCTCAATTAGGTGGGGTGGGTGGGGGGGAAACCAAAGCCGGATTGCTGCGATGGTTCATTGTACAAGTTGGTGTAAGAGCATAACTCAGACATGCCTCTGACAGCCTACTCTATTTGTTCAGAGATGACCAGAGACCGGCCTGATTAGCCGTGTTGCAAAACAATTGCATGCTCATTACGTGGAGCTGAGGGCCCGATCCGTCTCCCCAGGCTTCAAGTGATTTAATTAGAACATGTTTGTCAAGTCAGAGAGAGAAAACCCAACCGTCATGTGAATTAACGTTAACCATTGTAAATGATTGAAAACGGCTTCCTTTGCCTAAAAAGCAGAATTAGGGCTTTTAACTATGAAAATCTACACAATAAATTTTAGAGAACACATCATCAGTTCTAGTTAACGCTGGATAAAAATAGGCGAACAGCACCAGCTATAAATGCTCCTGAAATTTATGTGACAAGGGTGACGCTGTTGAAAATTATTTCACTACTCGCTAGACATTAAAAAGCTTCTTTAAAAGTTTAAAACGGGCTCTTACTGTGAAAAGATCAACCATCAAAAGTTGCTTTAACTCACAAATCAAAATGCCACTGTTGCTGAATGGGAGTTGTCTGTTTTCAAGGACAAAAAGACAATTATAGGAAACTTGTTGGCTTAATTTCCCTTTTTTTTGTCATTTATTTTCTTGAATAGTAGATATTTAAATCTATTTATACTGTAAATGTGATTGATTTGTGTTTGAAATAAGAACAAATGAGTTATTTAGCATAAGATGCAAGTTAACACAAACATGTTTTATGGTATGGTGACGCATTTTACCCCTAAATAAACTTAAATGAACATTAAATTATCTATGACTTAAAACATGAGGGCATTTTAACCTCTTCCTGCTAGAAGATCATGAAATAAAACAAAATGTTGTGGATTTTGTTTTGATAATAACTTGAATTGCAAGATGTCCTGAAACTTTCTGTAAACCCTCTAATGAAATTGTATTTATCTCCTGTATTTTTTCCTTAAAGGAACTTTTGCATACTTTATTATACACAGCTTAGCACAAACATTTAGCAAATAGATTCTCAGTGTAACCTGAATGCTATTGACCGACGTGAACTTTATCTCACCATTTGAAAACATTTCTTTGGTCATAATTAAGTCTGTCCTGCCTTGCCATTTAATCTGCGATAGATAGAAGATAACCCCACTATTGTGCTCTTCTTTACTTAACAAGTGCATAATCTCAAATGCCACAATAGTGACTTGAGACACCTGAAATAACTCCTGTCCTTTAGAGGAATGCACATGGCTGCTTTGACTGTTCTCATAAGCTGCGTGAAGCATATAATTATACCCAAAAAAAAAAAACGTATTTGAGTTGTCGTTTTGGTATTTGCGCAGAAGCTTATCTCCGTCTTGCGTTCACTCAACAATCAGAGTCTGAGAATCTGACGCTGCAAAGCTGCACACAAAGGATCGTCTGCGCGGGTTCTCAGGTTACGCTCCCTCTTGTTCCACACTGTCTGGCCTGTCGGTGCACTCAGCCGTTCTTTGAGTTCTTTCACAATATATTTATTATTTAATACGAAGCCGTCACACACAGATGTAACATTCTGAAAGAAATTTCTTTTTTATTTCTGCTCATTTTATCGTCTTTAGGTGTTAAGCTTGAAACTTGGCCAAACACTCAAAATGTTGTGATTCTCACATTAACGCCACATTCCGCGTTTCACACTTTTGTGTCAATATTGATAGGCTAAAATGAGTGATCTGCCTGCTGCAAATCCAAAGATGTGCAGCGGTCGTTGGCGGACTCTGGTGAGCGCTCACCTCACGTAGTTTCCTCCACCGTGCCAGAGTGGTTTGACTGAAAACGCGCAGCAGATGTGAGGGTTCGGTAGATATCAAAATGTTTACCAGTTGAGGTAAACACGGCCTACTTTAGGCTCTGGAGAGGGGGATTCCATCCTTCCAGCAAGCAGATAGGACACGCTATTCCTCTAATGGCTAAAATATACAGTTGTCAGAAAATATTAACTGATGAAACGGGGGAGGGGGGGGGGGGTAGCAGTCACAGCAGAATGATTGGTCAGTTATCAGAAGCATTAATCTCCCTTGCGACCTGTTGTGGAGCAGACAAAACACAGGGGTGCGCTGGCTGCCGTCGGGAGCTGCTGGGAGGAATTGTTTTTATCTCTCCAGCGGAAATGCTGCCCCAGCTCTGCCAAGATGGGACTGAGGATTGCACTCAGCACCTCTGAAGGTGGCTGCAGAGGGGAGTCTCAACATTAAGTAGCTGATATGAGTGTTTTATGACTCAAGCTGACTTCCATCCTTGCGCTGTCAGTGAGATATACTTTTGACTAGTGAAGACAAACTGCACCCTTAGAAAAACACAAATAGAGGAGAGTGTGTTTGGTTTCCTGATGCCTGCAGATAGTCATGTCAGGGCCCAGGTCACATTTACATCCCACCAGTAGTGTCTTTGCATCATTGCAAGAGGAGGTTTTTGTTTTTTGTAAAGATTTGATTATGAAGTGTTTATTGTCTTTTTTTTTCTTGTTAGATCCCTTTGTGCTGCTGTAAATGTCTACTATCTGGCATGTTCCTGCTGCAACTTCAACTGCTGTTATGTGCTGTTTAGCAACAAGATAGTCTTCCTCATGGACCTGCTGCTGCATCAGCTAACAGTAAGTCAAGAAAAAGTTGGTCCGAAACGCAATTCAACAAATCATTTAAGCTCTTTAAATATGACTTTAAAATCATTAAATCATATTAATGATCATGTTAGACAGAAAGTAGTTGTTGAAATAAAAAAGATGTGGTTTGAAAGGCAGCTTTAATGCCTGTAATTATTTTGCTTGGCATTAATAGTGATTTCAGTAATATGCACCGTTGAATTACCATATTATCTTATATCCTGTGCACCAATAAGAAACTCTATGGTCCATTTGTTTTAAGTTTTTTTTTTTTTTTTTTTTGAAGACTGAAGTTTTGATTTGGCAGGTGACGGAACAGCTTTTAATTTGACTCAGTTTATTTTAAACCATTCAGGCCCAGAAAAGGCAACAGCTTTTTAATAAATGTTTCTTCCTTTTACCATTTTTTTTTTTGTTGTTGTTGTTTTTGTTAAAGGATAATTTTAAGTATTGATTACTGGCATGTTTGAACAAATGTTTGTTTTTAAATGCAGTTCTGACTGAGGTATAGATGATTGGTGATACGTTTTTATCCTTTTTTTTTTCTTTTTCTTCATTTAGAGATTTTGCTTCATTTTCTAAAATTTTATGAAAACTATCAGATGATAAAATTTCCAAATTGTTAGAAAGTTTACTTTTATATAGTACGATAAACTTGCCCCCTTAATTTCACCAAAATGGCCTAGCATTTTCCTGGTGCTGGTGAATTTTATGATTTAAAGGTGGAGAAAAACAGAGGCCAGTGAGTCCTAAACCGTTTCCCAGCTTCTCCACCAATGCTTCCTGACAGAGGGAATGTAAGAGCACAGGCAGTGCAAGCGGGCTGCATTGCGGCGACATGTCAGCCCATATCCTTCAGCACTCTGTTAGGAGGACTGTAAACACCAGCTCACTCCAAACATCCAACAGTGGCGGCTCGCTGGGGCCGCCTACACTCACAACGCAGACAGGACACGGCGCAGGCCACAGGGTTGTGGTGCATGCATGAACTCCGCTGGGGCTTCCTTCTTCAGTTGAGTTCCAATCCAAAGCAGTCATGTTTCCTTAGGGCACAGAGGGAGAGGTTAGCCTGTATACTCCAGTTTATATAAAACATATCCCAGCAGCTGCTCTGCTGACGGACATCTCCAACAGCGACGCAGGAGATGAACGAACTCTTCTCGTGTTCGGGTTCTCATGCTCCTTTACTGTCCACTATGGTGAGTTGTGATGAAGTTGGCAAAGTTCAACTTTAGCGCAGGTTTGATTTAGTTATTGCACGCTTGGACGTGCACAAACGTATCTGTGTGCATGTCTGCGTTTTGGTATGCGTGCGTGTGAGCGGGCTGCATTGCGGGCTGCATAGAGTGCTGCAGTGGGGGTTGCACTGCCATATGAGCGTGCCCCCCCACTTAATTAGATTTGGGGAGAATGTCGGTGGATTTACCTATGCTGTCAGCAGTCACCCCAACTGTTGGACCAAACGGGGAATGTTTTACCTTTGAGAGCTTTCACACAAAGCGGAGGCTCCGTATTTCAGATGTGGACCTCCGTTTATGTCTGTCTGATTGCTCTCAAAAGCTAATTGGGTTTCCAAATTGTAGGCTGTAACATGGTTCTGTTAGTCTTGTTTGCTCCATCTTTTTGTGGCGAAGAGGATGTTTTTAAACAGCCACTTTAGCACTGTACTTTGGTTAATAATAGTGTTAACAATATCGTAAATAATAATCTGTTTAACTGTTTATTTTTACAACAATGTTTAAAACCTTTTTTTTTTTTTTTTTTTTTACAAAAGCACAGGCCTTTTAATATAAACTTTTGTGCTAAATGAATAACTTTACAAGCTCATACTTAAAGGAAAGTTGACCAGTCTTGTGTTTTTAGCTTTTAATGCTTTGATTTTTATTTTTTAACTTGATGTAAATTCTCTACTGAAGCCTCATAGCATCAGGTTTTATTAAAACGGAAAACCTGCTGAGGCAGCTCAGACATGTTTATTATTTCAGATAATCTAATTGTAATTTTTTCCCCCCTGTTCTAACAGCTGTATGTTCCAGATGAAGACAAGTCCATTTTTGGTCGCAGCGTGAACAAACAAGTCTTTGAAGGTTTGACGACAGGCCTGCTTCAGACCATTGCTACCATCTTGGACTCCCTGTGGCTGCGCACTTCCGAGACGGGACAGACGGAAAACCCATGGATCCCGTCTTCAGATGCCAAGGTCAAAAGTTCTGCGGCGGAGTCCTTCAACACTCGCGCACAAGATCTAATCAGGTATTTTCGTTTCAAAGGTGTGCGTGTAACGTTGTGTTTCACATCCTCCTACATGGCACCTCTTTTTCCTCACCTCACAACCTTTTTACCTCTTTAAGTACATTTCTCCTCCGCTCCTCTCTGCTGGCTTGAGAATTAGTCAACATCCGATTTCCTCAAGAGCATGCCACATGTAAGGAATAGGCTAACAAAATGTCAGATCACTTGGAAATGGTCCAAGAGGTGTCTTGTTAAAATGGGAGTAGTGTGAGAATGAGGTGTACTCTGGCACCCTTCCAGCATGTTCGTTTTCTGCACATCCAGAAACACATTTTAAGTAATATCGGTTTCTGTAGGGGCTTACAAAGTCACATAAACAAAGAGCACTTCCAGTGCTTTGAAAGGTCCCCTTGAACCTGGCATTTAGACTGGCTCTGTTGGTCTGGGCTGTAGGAGTCGGGGCTGTGATGGAGAAATGTGGACCATGAGGAAAGGCAGGCCCAGCAGCGCGAAGCCTTGCGGACTAGTGCAGTCTTTCCACCATACCTCCCACAAACCATGATTCATCTAGACATAGCAGCTGCACAGGCCCACCAATCTCATCCACTGACCCAGTTGTAACCCCAAAGTAAGGGGGTGGATGGGGGAGGGGGGGGTGTCTGAGAAATATAGTGTCGTCAGTCTTATAATCTCAAGTACGAACTCAAGATTTAGATCAACCGTCTTTTAACGTGTATGTGAGGAAGAAGGAAAGATGAAAAACATCTTCAGCTTTTGCGAACCTCTTCTAAAATGCCAAGCTGTACATTTCTTTTCTGCTCATTGCCTAATTTCTGAATTTACCTTTTATTTTGAAACACTTGTGACACGTTTTATCATTGGGAAGCTTTTCAAAGTAGGTTTGGTCGCTAGACAAAGCAAAGAGTTTCAGGGAATAGCTAAACTCAAAGCAGTTGAATTTGGTTCGAGATGTCAGATGACCTGCAGGTAGTAAACATCCATAAACACCTGTTTTGAGAAGATTTCAGTGAGTGACAGTTCTAACAAAAAAAGGGGATGGGAAAACAAGTGACAAGTCAAAGCAGCGACAAGACGAGGAACACTGTGGTCCGAAAGCCTTGAGTGGCGTCTGCAGTGCTGTCGGGATTTGTATAAGCTGTCGATGCTTGAAGGTCTCTGCATACCAGAAGTTTCTAGAAGACTAGCCCCAGGTCAGCAGACTGACAAGGGCCCAGAGCTGGGCTGGCACAGGGGCCACAACAGCCTTCTAATGACACTATTAGGGGTGATTTGTGGCTGAAAGAGTACAGGGAACATGATCATGAGTCCTGTCATTGGCAAAGACAAATTGAAGATATCACAGTAATAGCAGACGGTGGAGGGCTTAGGTGAGGGATTGGCTTACACTTGCAGTGCTCTGGGAGAATGCACAGTAAAGGCCTTTGTTTGCTTGGGTGAAAGAACCTTTTTACAAAAGAAAATGTGTGTTTTAGGAGCCTACGTAATAAACCATGCAATATTTTCTTTTTATCTGTGTATTCTAGCTATGTGGTGAACATGGGCTTGATCGACAAGCTGTATGGGTGCTTCTTGTCAGTCCAAGGCCCTGTAGACGAGCACCCCAAGATGTCTGCATTTCTCCAGCAAGCCTCAGCTCTGCTCCACAGCATGTGTAAATTGTGCTTTGTCATAACTGGACGGTGAGTTTGTCTCTTATTACACACCTTAAACATCTCTGTGATCTCTTGCTCTTCCTCAAACAAACACACACACACACACGCGCCTGTGTGTCTGTCCAAGTAATGACAGACACAGAGTAGCTATTGTCACTTTACTGTCAGTAGGATCCATAAAGACAAGCTCATGGTTACTCAAACAAAGACTGTGGCTCCTCCGCAATCAGCCAGCCGCTCATTTACTCCAGCCAGCAAGCTGGCTGAAGCCATCGTTAGTACAGATAGAGATAGGCATCTACTTGACCCAGTGCTCTGTCACTCACCATAAACCTTAGCCTGCAGCATAGGAAGGGGGGGGCAGCCCACCCACATGTGTCACGGTGACCTCCATACAGAGAGGTTCACTGGCGCCGCTGACAGAGGCTAAGCACACAGTCACACCAAGGGACATCAGCACAACAGTTCCTAACTTCAAAGGAATAGTAGCGTAGCATCAGAGCCAGGTATTTTTTATGCCATGCACTGCAAAAAAAAAAAAAAAAATTGAAATGGTGTATTACGTGTTTTAGTTGTTACCGATAATCAAGCTAACTGTTTATCTTTCAAACTACTGCTTTATTTTACAAGCTGAAAAGTGCATAAATGACCCATTGCTGAACGCCGCAGTACCGACTGAAACAATGTTCATCAAGAGAGGTTGCAGTCGATGCAGCATCCTCCGAGCCCTGTTCTGTCATTTCCCTGCGTTGTCTATAAAATCACTTAGTAGGCCAGTAGAATATTTGGACCACGCCAGTTGCTGTGTCAGGGGATTATAATAGCATTTAGAGGTTGTGTTCTTGCCTAGCAGCATATTTCACACGAAGCCTGTTGGCTAACATCAAGTATCAGCATGCACCGTAGGTTTCATGTCGAGGTCACACACCCTCCGTTCCACAGAGCCGCAAATCACAGATGGAGCTGCTGCGGTACTCTTAAATTGTCTGCTCGCTTCGGCTGAGGGGGGTTTCTTCGGAGCCTGAGGAAGCTTGATTACATTAGTGCAATTAAGGCATTTTTACTTCTGATAAACAATACTACTATGTTCATTTTTACTTTAAAAGTAAAATATATATGACATTAAACTGTTACTTTCATGGATATCGTTAGTCATATTAACTGAATTGAAATAAACGTGCTTTGAGTAAAACAAATGGAGCTCTCACTGCCTAGTCTGGTTGGTAATTAGTTGTACTTGTTGAGCTTTTTAAAATTAAACTAGAATTCTGCAAACAGTTCAGTTTGAGCTCAAAGCCTGGTGTTTTACATTGTAGTCTATTTCATACATGCAGTGCAATCCTAAAATGTTCTAGGCATGTTCCAGAGAGGCTGCATGTAAGAACGCAAATCTTCCCAGCATTATCTTAGGATGGTTTGTGGCGCTGAAAGATCTGCCAGTGAGACGATATAGCTGAGAGTTGGATAGTGTGTGTTCTGGTGAGAGTTGCTGTTTCATCATAATTGTTTTTTTTTTAGCTGATCTGTCTGTTGCTTTTCTCTCACTTGTCGATAATGTGGATGCATTTAAATCCACGGGATATTGATAGCAATAGAAAAACAGTCAAAGAAGCGCCATCCGCCAGTCTAGGGTTTTAAAGGAATAATGGTAACCTCCAAAGAGAGATTCACACACACACAAGATTTTCTTTACTGTATGTTTCACTTTGAGAGTACATCTCCAGCAGAATTTTCCCACAAATACATGTGAGACCATCAGCTTTGTGAAGATTATTAATGTGCAACCCAGTTAAAATTTGGTGTTTCTCCACTCGTTGGAGCAGTCAGTTTTGTTGGCTTTAACAGAAGTGCTAACTTCATGAAAGAAAGACTTCTTTAAGCTTTAGTCTGATATTAAAACTAAATAAAACCTCAAAGTTATCAATGCACAGGACTGGTAATTCTGGTCTTGGTTAGCAACATATTCAAAGCATTTTCTTTTGAAGTCATGTAAGCCAGTATTCAGTTTTGACTTGTTTAAAAAGCTTGTCCTTTTTTTACGAACATGCAGTACATTTCTTCTCTCTTCTCCTTCAGCGCTCCCAGTATATTCGACAACAAGCGCCAGGACCCAACGGGCCTCACGGCTCTTCTGCAGTCCACAGACCTGGTGGGAGTGGTGCACACTCTGTATTGCATCCTGCTGCACAGTTTCTCACCAGAGTCCGCATCTCAGAGTCAGGAGCCCTACAGCCCTGAGGTCATCCAGGTGGCTCTGCAGGGCATCCGCTTCCTCAACAGTTTTGCCCTTCTTGACCTATCTGCCTTCCAGGTATAGCTAAAAGAATACCTTTTAGTTTCTGAGTTTTACAAAATTTTCCCTTCTTATACATGTGATGTTTGTTTGAGCAGGCGTTTCTTTTTGGCTGCAAAGTTTTAATTTGCAAGACATATGTGACAAGCGCTATACCTTGTTAAACATTAGGTTAGATAAAGTTTTCAACAAATGTATAATAACATACTCTTTGTTTGTTATAAATCTATGTTTAAGATCAGATTATTGATAGTTATTTTGTAAAGAGCCATTTTAAAAGGAGTTGTTCTTTTTAGAACTAAGCTGACCCAGTGGACATAAACACAGATGCCCTTTGACCTTAGGTCGTTTTTTGAGGCTGAGTAGAGCCCAGTGGGTCTGCCGTTAGGATGAAACACAAGTGATTATCACTGTACGCGGGGCAATACATTATCCAGCCCGTGGAGGACGGGGCGACAGATTCACTGTGCTAAGTCACCGCACAGACTGAGAGCCACAGAAGCAAGCCAGAATGCCGTTAATTATTTTAATGCCTTGGGGTAATTACTTTGAAGCAGCTTCCTGTCACTGACCCGCCACGTTCAGGCAATCCAAAACAGCTGGAAATGAAAGCGTTTCTCTGCTGAAATTTTATGAACATTTTAAATTATGTTGC
>NC_051440.1:14654938-14670038 GCF_001649575.2 Kryptolebias marmoratus | reverse complement strand
TTTTTTTTTTTTTTTGGCTGCAAGTCGTAATCACCTTGTGTTTCACATTACTTCACCGCAACGGCTTATGCACATTCATAGGAGTTGGGTGATCGAAATTCAGCCCGTTAACTCGCTCGTCTCTGCCGCTTCCAAAAATGTGTTTAGATGAGAATTTTATAAAGACGACATGCCGTATAATCTGCTCAGGTTTTATAGAGGGCGCTTTCAGGCCGAATAAGATGACATCGCCACGATTTTGTTCAAATCGGCCAAGAGAAAATAAAAGATAAATATAAACAATAGCTTTCAAATTAAATGTTTTAAATGGCAAAACATTTTGTTTGCGAGACCTGAAACCAGCATTTAGCTCCTCAGGTGTTTATAAATATTAAAACGCTGACACACCCAAACTTCCAGGGCAAATTACAAAGATCTTACGGCGCTCCGTCACACTGGCATGTTTAATAAATACTGTCCAAACGCTCCACCTAGTATCTCAACTTCTAAGTAGGATTGGGTTGTTTGACTGTCGGACCCTGTTTGATTTGCTTCTACACTTAAATCACGTATGTTCCGACCAGCAAGAACGTATAACCTTTTTTT
Organism: Kryptolebias marmoratus; assembly: GCF_001649575.2. Lineage (NCBI taxonomy): Eukaryota > Metazoa > Chordata > Actinopteri > Cyprinodontiformes > Rivulidae > Kryptolebias > Kryptolebias marmoratus. The sequence goes on along the minus strand of NC_051440.1, from coordinate 14,669,453 downwards.
ATTGCTTCACATGGAAGTAGAAGTTGTTGAGTGTTTCGGTCAAACGCGATCCACGTTTAAAGTACCGTGGCTACGCGCTGACGAGGTTTGTCTGTTGTTCAGTCGGTTCTAGGAGCTGAAGGCCTTTCTCTGGCTTTCCGACACATTGTCAGCTCCCTGCTGTGGTACTGTACCCAACACTCCTCTGAGGACCTGCTGCACGAAGTCATCATCTGCGTGGGCTACTTCACCGTGAACCACCCCGACAACCAGGTGACAACAAAAACACCCAAACTCACAACAAAATCAGTCCTAAACAAGAAGCACTCGGAGAGCTCAAACCTCTGCCAAGACCCTAGGGTTATTAAAAAGTTGTAGGGTCTGGATCACCACCAAAATGTAATCACTTGTTTTTATGACAATCCCAACATTTCCTGAAGCTTTCATCAAAATGTGTTCATTAGTTTTGAGGTAATCTTTCTAACAGACAAACCAACACTACTGAAAACATAACATAAAAAGTCAAATCTAAAACATGATTAAAACTTTAATTTCCAATAAATATCCAAGTAGTAATTGGGATTTTGAATTCATTTTTGAATTAAGCATTTAGGTGGCACATATTAAAGTGGAACTTAAGTTATAGAACAAAATAAAAGTTTAGTTTTAACTCGCAGTAAAATGTTAGAAACCAAGTGAGCGTTTTCAGATTATTTTTTGGACTCAATGAAACACCTGACAATAACATATAAAGTATGTTGGTCTTTTTTTCTTTTGTTAAAAAAATCTTAAAATTTTATGCGGATTTAAAAAAAAAAAAACAATACTTGGAAATAAAATGAACAAGCAAAACATATGACCATTTCAGATGGTACTGAATTTTTTTCTGTCATCTGTTTATTTTATTTTTTTTCCAGGACGGGTTTCATTGAAAACACTTTGAGTTGTGTAAATGTGTGTATTTAGGAAGAATAGCTTGATGATATCAGGTTCCTATTGTTCATCTCATGTATTATTTGTCAGAAAAAGGGTGTAGTTGTGTAATTGTAACAAAAAGCACCTGTTTAAAGATTCATGCCTTGGCACCTTCCCGCCGTTGGTCTGTGTGTCGCCTTTTTGTCCCACAGAGTGAGCCTTTGTCCGCCCCCTCTGGAAAAGCCGGAGCGGTCTGCTTGCCCCCGGTGTTACAACTACTTAGGAGGCTCTGTGGAAGTGAGCAGGATGTGATGGAGCAGACCTGGCTGCCGTGTAGCTGGCTGTCATGCATGGCCCGTCCACCGGGGCCCCTGATTAGTCATGCTACAGTTGGCTGGGCTTTGATTAGGCTGAGCCACACGAGCAGCGGCCGCAGTTTCAGTCTCTGATATCGCATTTTATGTCTACCCAGTTGCAAACCCCAACACAACAATTTATAGCCTTATTACTGACTCTCACTTGCCTCTTAGCCTGTGGCATCTTACTTTTCCTCTCTGTAAGCTTGTCTAATTATCCTAATGTGCAGACTTAGCATTTGTTGGTCATTGTAGAGCTAATTAGCATATTATAGGTCTTAATTGAATAAGGGCTAATTTAATTCAGCGTTTGATAAACTATTAATTGTGATACACTCACAGCAAAGATCAGCCTTGTGAAAATAACATTGATAATTTATTTTTAAAAAGTTTTTATTAATGATCAAGAAATGACAACAAGACTCTTTTGAACCTGCTTTTAAAGGAAGAAAAAAAAAACGTATTTGGGTATAGATTGTCAGGAAACAGGATCCACCACCACTTCACACGGTTGATCCTTGCCAGTGGTCCATTTCCTGGAACGCATCCATTCGGTTCTGCACCAAGATGGATGGCTTCAAGCAGAATATTTAGAGCAGCTTGAGCTTTTCTCGGGCTAATGTAAGCACTGGCAGGACACAAAAGCGGCCCCGACCCGAGGCCCTTTGCAGTCGCAGAGACTGCTGATTCACTGTCGACACACCAGCTTTTGTTTATATACACGCTTTAGAAATAGAGCTGCTCATAAAAAGCAGAACTTTGAAGCAGCCCCTATATGTAGTGATGTATTCCCTCTGCTTTGGAGAGGCATGAATTATTCAACTCGCCACATACACACACACACTCAAAAAAAAAAAAAAAAACATTAGGAGAGTGACATATGCAGGCTTTTGTGTTTTTATATGAGCGTCTCTGCTTATGGAGGCAACTGAGCCATGTAGCCATATGTTTCTTTGTTATTTGAGTGTGTCTGTGGAGACCTTCTGACAAACAAACAGAGCTAATTAAATTGATGTTGTCACTGACATGTATCTGTACTTCCTGTTCCTCTCCGAGGAGCGACGTGCCGGTAATCTTCATGTCTTTAACAACCGTGATTCATTCATGATTCATCCACAGCGATGAGGACTTGGATCTTCTAGCTGGTGGTAATTGTAAAACGGTGACATGTTAACCCACTTGATTCGAGTGTGCTTTGTTTTGTTTTTTTGGAGAACAAAAGCAATTTCAGAGTGTGGAAATCTTATGAAAACATTGGGGTTTTTTTTTTTTTTTTTTTGCAGTTCGCGGAATGCTGCCGCTCCCACGCAGACTGAGCTTCACAAAAGCTATTATGTCTATAAAACACACAATCAGGTCTAATTTCAGCTTGTTTATGGATGTTTTTAATGTAGTGGTATTGGTTGCCCTGCGATGCCTTCCGAGACCCCTTTGTGCTTGCGTTTCATGAACTGTTTTCTGTCCACCGGCAGCCATCCCTTGAGCTTTGACTTGTCTCTTGACTGAACATCCAACACACACATCTCCGGGGCTCAGCCTTATCTGTGGGGTCAGTCCTCTTCTTCCCATTCTCTTTGAGGGCGTTTCCTCCACCCTGCAGGCCCGAGTCAGGCTTTAGGTCTATAATTCCTGTTAACCTGATGTTGAAAGTCTTCCTTCAGCAGTCCATTACTGCCAAGACAACCAAGCCCTCACTGCCTGCGGGGTAAGTGCAGCTCGTGCAGACCACTGGGAGCCAGCAGCGGGGAAATACACTCAGTGCATCACCCAGCAGAGTAAACACAGCCAGAGGAACACTGACACGCAAGCACGCTCCACTAACTGGCAGGAGAATGTCCGATTGTTAGCGCGGTACGTGATTTACACTCCGCTTCAAGGGTGAGCGCAGGTCCAACCCGCTTTAAGTGACGCCGAGGACGTTTTTGTTTTTTTTATCCTCGCGAACCTCTCGGTGAGAAGTTTCCATTTGTCTGCGCCGCTGTCGTCAGGTTAGTTTCAGGTCAGAATTATCAGCATTTGGATCTGAGATGGAATGACAGCATCAGCTCATAGAGATAAACGAGAGTTATTAAGTTTTATTGTGTAAACAGTGGGGTTTTCACGGAGCTTTAAAACCAGCCGACAGTCACCTTAAACATCAAGTTGTCAATGTCTGCCACTAACATTGTCCAAAGGCAGTTTACACAGAATCCTGTGCAAATCTCAAGAAGCCAAAGAAGTCGTAAAAAAGCACTAAACACTTTTTTTTTTTTGCTAACTTTATGCTGTCTGCTGTGCTGTCTCTCTTATCAGTGAAGGCGTTCTGCTGGATCTGGTTTATTTTGTGGATTTGAGTGTCAGATATACGGCCCTACTTTGGCTCTAGTTCCTCTGGAGGTGTTTGGGTCTTCTACACAAAACAACAAATACCTCCTACACATTAATATCTGCAGCCCTGCAAATGTAAGATGTGCAGTGAGGAATGTCGTACTGGGGCGTTGTTCTTCCAGCTTGATACTAATTGTACGGGTGAAAGATAATTATTTTTTACAATCTATTGTTAAAGCTGATTTAACGGTGGTTAGTGCCTCCCACTCGTTTTTTTTCCCGGGAATTTCTTTGTTTCGGTACATTAATTTTATACGCTCTTTGTTGTCATTGGGAATGGCGAGGAAGCTGTTGTCGCGGAGGCACCGTAAAGCTATTTGGGAGAAGCCACATCTCCAAATGTAAGAAGGAACAGAGCAGCCGAGACGCTCGAGTTTTCTCAGAGCTCCGTTTTAAACGTGGACCAGATGCTTGCTGTGGGTTTTATGACACCGAGCTTTTGAGCTGGAGATCCTTCAGCTGAGCTCTCACTTTGCGTTTTCAGACTCTGCCGTGCCTCTCCACCTGGTAAAAGTTTGGAAATGTGGCAGACATTGATTTTTTGCTTCTACCTCTAGACTCCCATGTCTTTGTTTTATGTCTTTCTTCACGAGGCACTTGAGGGTGGACAATTTGTTTAAGCAGCTGAAGATGGAATGAAGATGCCTGGTGGAGGATTATGAGATTGCCTGGTGATTTGTGGGTTGGATCACCTAAGAGCTCCAGCTCAAACATCCACTACTTGCTGTGGTGTTAAATTATGATACATAAACGCTCAGGATTAAAACACAAGAATGAAGATCTTCGACTGTTTCTGCAGAATTAGAGTTTTTGATTTTTGGTGCTCCCAGGTATTTTGGGGGGAGGGGGGGAACATCTTAACAAGCAAGATAAAATATGATGATAATGGGTTTTAGTGGAGAAAAAGTAGCATGAAAATGCCCTGAAAGAAAGTAGCTCTAAAAGAAAGCAGACTCTACTTTCTCCCCGTTATTCCTTCAGTAAATAGATTTTCTCAAGCCCCAAATTCCTTTTAGAAAAAAGAAAAAAAAGGTTATACACACCAAAAGAGCATGTTTTTCATAATTCTTTTAAAGACTAATCTGATTAATTTTATCTACAGGGAAGAAACGGTTCCTGTTTTCTTATCTTCACAAAATCAATCATTTCAGACGGAGAAAATAAATCAATTATACTTAAAATTTTCAAGTATTTATAATCTGTTTAAGTTGGGGCTGACCTGTCTGTGTGGATAGTTTTTTTTTTTTTTTAAAACAAATGATGATCGGAAATGAAACTGTTTTGTGTCTTTTTGAACACACACATGCGCGCGCGCACACACACAAACACAGACAGAAAGAGGTCAGCTCGGAGAAGCTTCACTTCAAACTGATAAAAGCAATGACTTATCGCTTTGTTTATCCTGCTGCTCAAACTTGGAGTGCATTATCAAAGGGGCGGCCAGTGGAAGAGTATTAGTGTGTATTTTTGGGGAGGTGGGGGAGGGGGAAATCTTGTAAATCTTGTGAATTTATGTCACTGCGACTTTGGGACCTTGCCACAGACTTCTGGTTTCCATTGATGTTGAGCCTGTAGTCCTGCAGTCTGTACCTGTGAAGCTGTGCAGCATGTTGACCTTCTGCCTCTGGGGTGGTTTCTGATGGGCGTTTCAAGTTTAAGGGAGACGACCAGACCATTAGGATTGGACCCCACTTTTTTTTTTTCTTTTTACCTCTTTTAAATAAACGAGTCTGGGAGGGATTTTGGATTTAACTCCAGTCAGCTGTATGTGATGTTGTGCGATTAAGGACGATGAGAGTGTCAATAATACCAGTTGAGGTTTGCACACCCCGATTGCACTGTGAATGCCCTCTGAACCTGGGCTTCACTCCTTCCCTTACTTTGCATTTGAGCCTTTTTTTTTAACACTTCAACACAAAACTTGAAAGTGAAGTTTGAGCTTCTAATGACGGCACAAGTTCTCATTCTCCCTCCTGTTACAGTCACGCTGTTGACATTTTGCAACAAAACATCCCATCATTGTGTTTTATAGTCTGTAATCGTGAAGTGGGAGGCTCTGCCCCCCAGGTCTCCTCCTAATGGCTGTTTGTGTGTTGTTTTAGTGGCAGATTTACATGTGGGAGGGGCGCGCTGTGCTGATTTACAACCAGCAGTGCCACTGACCGGGCCCCGCTCGCTGTGTGTTCCAGGTGATCGTGCAGTCTGGCCGCCAACCCAGCGTCCTGCAGAAACTGTGTCAGCTGCCCTTCCAGTACTTCAGCCACCCGCGCCTCATCAGGGTGCTGTTTCCCAGCCTGATCTCGGCCTGCTACAACAACTCTCAGAACAAGGTCATCCTGCAGCAGGAGATGAGCTGCGTGCTGCTCGCCACCTTCATTCAGGTAAATTAAAGGCCTGACATTCCCTGAAGGACTACACATTCCCAGCCGCCTTTCCTGCCAGAGTTTTGAACTAAAATCATCTTACTTTGAAAATAATGTCACACTCAGAGTACGTGTTGTGAATGACTCTCAGCTACTAGCACATCAAATTTTAGCTCAATATCTCCAAAACTGATTGAGTTATAGCCATTTTTCTCTTTGCTATTGCGTGCAGTCATCTTGAATTGGATAGACTCCAAAAGTAAATCAGCTGTAGATGTACATCCAATGACTACTTTCTGAGCGTTTCATTAAAATCCGTCCAGTGTTTCATGAAATATTTTGCTAACAGACAAACAGCAGTGACTCCAACAACTGATGCTAAAGTTTAAGGCAAAGATGGCACACAATGAGGAGCACTTGAAGTATATATTGTGAGTGACTCTTAGCTACTACCACACCAAATATTAGTTCAGTACATGTAAAATTGACTGAATTATAGCCATTTTTATGTTAAGTTCAGTTGGCTGAGGCGGCCATCTTGAAATGGGTTTGCTCCAAAAGTTAACCACTCGTAGAGATACAGCCTATGATTATGTCCTGAAAGTTTCATTTAAACCCGCCCAGCGGTTCATGAGATATCTTGGGAACAAGTACAGAAATACACACAGGGAAAAACACCAAAAGGCAATAAAAGCCCAACACTCTCAGAGAGAGTATATGCCCCCCGCCCCTCAAAAAAAAAAAAAAAAATTGTAACCTCATCCTCTTCCATCCTGGAGTTTTTACTTTCAGAGAAAATCTCTAAAAAATCTGGGTTATTCTCCACACTTGAGACAATCACATTAGCCGTGCATTAGCTAATTGACAAGCAGCCGTCTGGGCCGCCAGTGACTCTGTAACAGGCGAGCTTTTACCAAGACAAATGGATTCCTTCACGGTGGATTTACCTGCCACTGGTTCAACTCCCCGGTAAACAGCTCGCCTCCTTCATCTTCCTCTGACAACAAGCCCTCCTCACCACTCGGCAGCCACCTCTGTTTAAACACCGATTAACTCCCATTCAGACGGAGACGAGCCATTGTCATTTCTTTCAAACAAACCAATAATGCATGGCGTCTTGCCCCGCCGCCCTCAACCGTGTTAAGCTCAGGAGCATTCCTCCGAGCGGAGCAAGTTAATCCCGCATGGTCGTGTTTGCTGAGTAAATCACGGCGAGATGGCACTGTCACAGCAGCTTTAAATGTTGCTTAATGTAGTTTGTCTTGGTGCTGGAGGTGTGTGTGTTTATATAATTAAAGGTAATCCAGAAACACGCAGCATATCGTGGTTTTTGTTTTTTTTCTGTTTCAGGACTGTGCTGAAAATGAAAAGGATTCAAACGGTAAAACGAGTAAAATGGGTGAGTTATTTTAAGTCTACCAAATGTAAAAAATTTTTTCTTATTATTATTTTATATCCGCAGAGCCCGTTGTTTACAGAGAGATTCAGTGCTTTTGTTTCCACGGATAACGATCATCTGTTCAGAGTTTCGTTTTGTTGAAATTCCGCCCTGATTTGTCCGTTTTCTGTCCGAGCAGTTCCCCAGTGTCTGGTGGATTACTGCGAACTGTCCGTCCGCTTTCCAAGAGATCAGTGGGATTCAGCGCTGCAGTTCTTCCTCAAGAAGCAGGAGGAGTGACGGAGTTGCACATTGTCCTCAAATCAAAAAGGACGGTTTAAACGTTTCAGAAAAGAATGTGGAAGTGTTTTGTTTCGTTTTGTTTCTTGGTGTCTTGGTCTAATCCGACAATAATGTTTAAAGAGTTTGTCAAACATGTTAAGCCTTATTTTATGTTGCATCTGTTTGGATTTCATGAAAATTATACTGACCATAAACATAATTTGCACATTATTTTCTTTCATTTAACACAACTAGCCAAGTAAGCTCTTCAGATGACTTTGTTCTTGTTATTCTATTGATGGAAATAAAAGGTTTACTTATAATGTATTTTGTAATTTGCCAAACAATTTTTTTTTTCCTTAAAAATTTGTTTGTGTTAATTTATTGTTCTTGGTGAGATATTTGAATGTTGACGACTAGAAGAGTTCCTGTGGTCCTCAGAATGCCAGTTACACATTCTGTCACACATTTTGCTTAATATTTAATTTCAATTTTTTCCACATTTCATTTTCATGTTAGGAGCATTTATTATTTATTGAGTTATTTACCTTTATAATGTTAAATAAAATACTTATGGTTATGCGTTCTTGTTTGACTGGTTTTTCTTCTACGCATCAGGAACACAATCGTTTCTTTCATTTTTCTTTAATAGGTATTTATTTATTTAGTCGGTATTTATTTATTTTTCCTGAGATCAACAATTTTATGAAAATACAAAAGCGTATTTGTTTGGATTAGTTTGCATAGATCCTAAAGTCTGATTTTTTTTTTTTTTTTTTTATAATATCAGAATTATTTGGACTTTTGTGCCAGAACATAAAAGCTGTTTTCATTTGCTCTGGAACTCGTTGAGTTTCACTTTCAAGGCAGTGTTGATGTTGAAATCTCGGGGCTGTTAAATGTTTTTTTGCCAAGTCAGATAATACGTTACTAAAATATTTCACATTTAAGCGAGTCCTAAGCTTTGTGGCGAGCACGGCTAATATTCTACTTGCGTGTATTTTCTTTCTAATCGTGTTGCTGCTGTAAGCTTTTGCCATCTTTCGAAACATTTGGGTGAGATCCTCTGAATTTTTCACTCCAGCGAGGCTCTGTTTCCTTTACTGATTAAAATCCGAACCTCCCCAACAAATTGTTGAGGTGTAGTGTGTCAGTCCCAGCTTGACCTGCACGCTCTCTTGTCCAGAGGCTATTTGTCGTTCAGGATTCCTGCTGGAATGAAAATAAACTCGAGGCACGCCGGGATGCGTCTGCAAGCCGGGAGTCCCCCCCTCAGCCCCGCGTCTCTGTGCGTTTTCTTCAGAGTCCACTCAGTGGATCCTTTACAGGTGATGCCAGATGGAGATAAGAGGCCTCGGCGGCCTGCAGTCTGTCTAGACTTGCGCTCTCAGCTGTAGGCCTTTATGTATGGCACTATGACAATTATCTAAATGGGACAAAATTTATCTTTTTATCACTTCAACAAGCAAGGTTTGCAATGGATCAGGCTGCCAGAAGCCATAATAATAGAAATAAGAGCCAGTATAAATATCCAAAAACACACAAGCAGGCGGATTAAACTGGCCACAACCTATTGTGCCTGATGCAGTGACCCCTGACACCGAGGGCAAACGCTTAATAATATCTTGTCAGCAATCAGTCACTGATCCACTTGGCTCAGAAACTGAGTGAAGCCAAATATATATAAGCAGATTATACCTGCCAGGGCGCTCTATCAAAGCCAAACACAAACTTTCCAACTGCTGCACAAAAAAACATTATTTTTCTTAATTTGCCTTCATAAAAGTTGCAACTGCAGAACCCTTCAACCTTTACCTGAGAATGCAATTTAAGCATTTTTTTCAAATCATTAAAAGACTTCTGGAGGTTTAGGAAACAAATGAATTGTGCATGCAATAAGCAATTGTTTTATTGATAAGTTCAGCTATGTCTGCCCTCATAATAAATAATGTCAATAATAACTTATGTTCTGGACGAAACGCGTCTCCCCTCTGATCCAATAACTTACAGGAGTCGGTACAGATCATGCACATCTACACAGGTTGGAGTTTCCTTACAAACACTGTAACCTTTGACCTTCTGCACATGCAGGCCCCATGTGCCTGAGTCCCGCCAGCATTTTCCCAGCGTGTCCAGGGTCAGGTGTTGGCAGCAAGGCGTCCCGTGTGCATCCAGGGCTGTACAGTCAGACCCTTCACCACCCCCTACACACACACACACCCCCACCCACATGAAAATCCTCCAGTCTGGACCCAAATGTGTCCTGCAGCGTAATCCATCCTTTGTGTCGGCGAATGTCTCCTTCCATGTGGATGATGATGATGATGATGGGGGGAGGGGGGAGAGCTCCTGAAGGTGGGGTGGGGGGGCCTTCAGCTGACCCCGCTGGCTCCTCACGTGTCGACGGGACTCGGTACCATACTGTTCGGTGTGTCCGGTAACTGAGACGACAGGGAGGTCACATCGCTGCCCGAGGAGTTTCCCAGGGAGCCAGACTCTGAGAAAGACACCTGGAAGGGAAGAAACAGTGGTCAAATTAACAAATATATATTTTATAATTATTGCTATTATTGCATAAATTTGTTTGACCCTAATTTTTTATGTATAAAAAATGTTTAAAGTTTTAAAAACATGTTTATGGGTCAAACTGAGAATGTGGGATCTCCAAATTTTTGCATTTATTTTTCTCCAAATTGTGAGGACAATCTAATCAAAATATTATGTATTTTAACACAATTGATTTAATTAAAGATGAAATAAATCAAGCTGTTACAAAACGGCTTTTTCCAGCTAATTTGAAAAGTTATTTTAGATATTTTTGTTCTATCACTTTAATTTTTTTTTCTTTAATGCAACCACTTTTCATAGCCCAACATGTGAATATATTTCAAAATAATTGACTAATAGCAGTCTATATCAGTTTTTATTTGTCCCAAATTTAAAACAAGCTAGTTCAGAGATTTGCTTTAAATATGCTAATGTGCCTACAGGTCACATGTGAGTGTGGGAAATGCGATGGCAATCTAAGCAAAACAATATCAATTTTGATCAAATTAAAGGCTAAAAATTAAATTAAGCGGCCACAAATCACAGCATTTTTTTTTCTTTTTGCAATCCATGTTTTAGCCCAGAATGTGGGTCTAATTTAAGATAACTGACTGAGCTTTTTAACCTCTTCAGGTTCTGTGAAGCACTTCACAGACTTTCACATCCACACCATTCTATTGTATATTAATACACACTGTATACAGCACGTTTATATTCTCACTCACACACTAATAAGCATATCAGCTGTAGGGGGGATCGAACCCACGACCTTCCGATTGGAGGAAGATTATCCTGCCTCTGTCCGGCGGAGAGCCGCCCTCTGCACCACTTATACAATTTCCTTTTGTCCCAAATTTATAAGACTCATTAGTTGTTTTTGTTTTTTAATGTCTCAAACTAATGTGTGAACTTCCCATGTCAGAGTTATTGTTTGTTTGTTTTTTTCCCCCAAATAGCGGGTCACATCTAACCAAAACAACAATTTGCCTGACACCATTAATGTTTAAATTAAAGACTAAAAATGAACTAAATATAAATACATTTACAGTCAGCTTTGGACAATGTTATCTCTCTTTTTTCCCCGTTTTATTTAATGCAACTCAAAACCTACCACTGCTCCCATTTAAAAAAAAAAAAAAAAAAAAAACACTCCTATGTGTTTTAAAATAAGTGATCATTAGCAGCCTACCAGTTGCTGGAAGGCGGGCTGGTCCAGGTCGGTCTGCAGGGCGAAGTCGCTGAGGGTTTTCCACGGAGGCTGGTAGGTCTGGACCTCCACGGGATTCCCCTGCACGGTGTTGTCATGACGGATAGGACTGCCGGCCACCAGAGGGGTGCCTGTCAGGCCCTGCAGGTTCTACAACCGAGAGGGGGAAAAGGGGTTTATAATACTACAAACTAATCTGTAAATAAAGGGAAAAGAATTATGAACTTCTTCTTAAAGTGAATTTATTTTGGATGTATTTTAGCATTTCAGATAAAAAATAAATACATTTTTATAATTTAGTAAAACAGGTTGAAATTATAGGCTACAAGGATTTCAATTAAAGTTATTTTTTCTGAAAATTTCAAACAAATTATTGGCTTATATTTATTACCGTATTATTATTATTATTTTGCCTGGGCTTTTTAATCAAATAGGCCCACTGAAGTATCTGTTATTATTGTTGTTGTTGTTGTTGTTGTTGTTGTTGTTGTCGTCGCGTGACTCACGGTTTTGTCGCTGTGCTGCTGCTGCTGCAGCTGCTTCATCAGGATGGACTTCTTCTTGTCCTTGCAGCGCTTGTTCTGGAACCAGACCCGGATGACCCGGGGGCTCAGGCCGGTCATCTCCACCAGCTGCTCCTTCATCAGCGCGTCCGGCCTCGGGTTGGCGTTGTAGCAGGTCCGCAGGGTGTGCAGCTGCTTCTCGTTCAGCACCGTCCGGACCCGGGTGGTCTTCTCCGCCTGCTTGTGGACGTGGTTCCGGTGGTGGGGCGGGTGGCGGACGGAGATCGGGTCTGAAGAAGAAGGAGGAGGAGGACATTTTTTTTTTTTTTTTGTGGAATATGTATCCCTAGAATGATAATAAGAGTAATAATATTAACAACAATGAAGTACCTGCGATGTGCAGCGGTCTGCTGCTGTGGAGGGCCCCCGGACTGAGCGGACTCCCCGCGGACCCCCGGTCCGTCAGCAGGCCGTGGTCGGCCCGGCACAGCAGCTCGTCGTCCCGCAGGGAGAACTCGTCCCCCGGCAGCAGGTGCCGGCTGCACACCGAGCACCGAAAGCACTCCATGTGGTAGACGTGGTCCCGGGCCCTCATCACCAGGTCGCTGCTGCAGAAACCCAGGGCGCACTTGGCGCACTTGATGCCAAACAGCCTGGGGAGGGGAGGAAGAGGGACCAGGAGCTGACGGACAGCGATAGAATCCTCGCAGAAACCACCTGATTTATTCTTAAACATGGAAACAGATCTGCCTAACCTCGGCCGGCTCTGTATACCTCGCATAGTCTCTTTTACAGTAAGTCTTTCCGTCCCGCACGAAGCACGTGCACGTCTCGTCCAGAAACTGGCTGCACTCGGCGCACTTGAGACAGGCTGCGTGCCACTCCAGGTCCGGGGAGACCCTCAGGATGTACTGGTCGTGTATCTGACTCCCGCAGCCCACACACATCGCGATTCCCGACTTCTCTGTCAAAAAGAACAAGGAGAAGAAGGAGGAGGAGGAGGAGAAGGAGAAAAGAAAAATGCATTAACGCAACTCTGGAGCGCGCTCTTTTAATCCCAATAAGATTCAGTTAAACCCACCTTCAAACACTCTCCCCAGATTATAAAACAATCTAAAATGATCCCAACGCGGCTGTTTTGTCTCTTTTTGTAGTTGTTCTTGTAATTTGCTGTAATTTCTTTTCTTTTCTTCCTCCAACCAGATTCACAGCAGAATAATAATAATAAAAAACGAGACTAAACAATAAAAAAGACGGGTCTTACTTTTTGAATGATCCCCCATATCATCCAAGAAAGAAGCGCTGATCAGGATGTCCACCATGCGCTCCCGTCCCGTCCTGTCCCGTCCCGTCCCCCGGCTGGGTGAGAAACTTCTCTGTTCCTCCTCCGGGAGGTGGAGAGAAAACAAAGACCATGGACCAGTGACGTCTGCAGAAACCTGGACCTCTGCGGGTCCGGGGGAGAGGGTGCCATGCAAATCTGCTCCTGGACCCCTGCGCTTTTTTTCCTTTTTTCCCCCCCTCTCTCTCTCTCTTTATTTAGTTGCTTTAAAAACAAGCTTAATTCTCTTTTTTCTTCTTATCTTGCAGAACAATTTCAGGAGCCTGTTACTCAACATTCACATTTTATTATTTTGTATTATCACAGCCCCCATAAAGCATTATGTGTTTATTATAATAATGCATCCCAGTGCATTTAAAAGAGCTGTTTTATTCTGCTGTGAGATTTTATTTTATTTGATTTTATTTTGGCATATGCTACTAAAATAGGGGCAATAATATAATGTTATAGTTCAAAATGATTATTATTTTTTGTTGTTTGTTCATTTGTTGCATTCTGTTTTGTTTTAGCATGAATAAGATTGAGTTTTCTTTTCCCTTCAGAAACACTCAGTCTGTGAGGAGCCCTCTACTGGGTGAAGTCTCCCCCAGACAATTCAAACTCAGGATGCAAAGATGGGGAGATTTTTTTATTTTAAAACAGATGAAATGATTTAGTGACTCCGTTTGTATGTGTTTCCATTTCCCCCTCACTTTTCAGTAATATTGGGAACTTTAAACACCTTAAATCTGATCACATTTAGTTCCCATTTGTTTCAAAACAAACGTGAAAATACTGAGCACTTTTTAAATGTCCTAAAATGATGATCATGAGTTTACATTTGATAATGTTTATAATGGAGGTTTATGTATTAACTGAAATTATTGTATTATATTTAAATAATGATATTAATTATTATTATGTCAATTTTAATTCTTGTCTGAGAGGAGAAAATGTGTCTTTGTGTTGTTTTATATATATTTTAAAGAAGAAAACAGGACATTTAATCAAGTTTTTTTTCAGTCTCTGGTAGCTCATCAGTGCTTCACTTGAATCTTTATTTTAAAGCTTTTTTCTTCTACAAATCATTTTCATCCATCCATCCATCCATTCTCTTCCGCTTATCCGGGGTCAGGTCGCGGGGGCAGCAGCCTAAGCAGGGAGACTCAGACTTCCCTCTCCCCAGCCACTTGGGCCAGCTCCTCCGGGGGAATCCCAAGGCGTTCCCAGGCCAGCCGAGAAACATAGTCCCTCCAGCGTGTCCTGGGTCTTCCTCTGGGCCTCCTCCCGGTGGGAC